>NC_073693.1:234538803-234646303 GCF_029784155.1 Uranotaenia lowii | reverse complement strand
TTCAGGGCCGTACTCAGGCTGTTCTCATAAACGATTGTTTATCAAGCCTTATGCCGATTGAGTCAGGAGTTCCCCAAGGCTCCATTCTTGGTCCAATATTGTTTTCACTTTTCATAAACGATCTTCCCCCAGTTCTTTAATACAGCAGTATTCAAACGTTTGCAGATGACGTGCAAATATATTTTTGCTCTGACATATCAACGCCAATAAATGAAGTTTGTGAGAAGATCTATCATGATTTGCAAAAAGTAAATGAATGGTCAAAACTAAGGCTCTTTTTTCAATAGATGGAACAGAACTTCAGAATTACCGAGTCTTCGCTTGGCGAACTCCGCGATAACCTTTACTGATTTTGCTGAAAATCTTGGCATAGTTTTTGATCATGAACTGTCATGGAAAAGGCAAGTGAATAAACGATGTAGCAAAATCTATGGATCTTTAAAAAGGGTTAATCTTGTCACAAGGTACCTCGACATAGAAACTAAATTTAAACTATTCAAAAGCTACATCAATCCATTATTCATTTATGGAAATTTCATATATTCGAATTGCTCAGCTAGGTCCCTGGAAAAACACCGAGTAGCATTGAACTCATGTGTCCGGTATGTCTATGGTTTGTCTAGATTTTCAAGTATTTCTCATCTTCAAAAAATGTTGATTGGTTGCCCATTCTATAACTTTTATAAACATAGATCGTGCGTTTTAGTCCATAGAATAGTCACCAGAGGAGGTCCTCAATACATTAAAAGACTTTTTATTCCTGTAAGAAACTCCAGAACTATTAAGTTTGTCATTCCACCTCATAGCTCAGTCTACTACAACAACTCGTTTCTCGTTAGAGGCATCTCAAATTGGAATAATTTTCCTACCCTTATTAAATACATTAAATCGAAATTGGAATTCAAGAAAGCTTCACTATCAAGATTTGCATTATAAGGTAACACTTGATTCTCTCTAGTTAATTTTGAAAGTACATCAGAAACATTAGACATAAATCAAAACCACACAAATCCAAATGTAATACTTAGAAAAGATTGTACATATCTTATGTTACACGAATAAAACATGAATTATTAATTATTATTATTATTAAATTTTAGTCTATAGTAAGTATTGTCCATTTAAATTCTTTATTATCATTGGCTTTGAGAAAAACATCTCTTAAGTCCAATAAATTTTCAACACAAGATCTTGACTCCATACAAAAATTAAACCTAAATTTTGCTTTAATTTTTTTAACGTTGGAGTTGGCGGACAGTTATTGAAAAACTTATGCGGTACAACTGTGTTCGATGTTTATTCGAACCCAAAAGTGTTCTTAGTCGATACTGGGAATCGAACACAGAACGCCTAGGCAAGCATGGAAAAAATCGCATCGAAGTGCCAGCATAGGGCAATACGCCGTAAACGTGTTCTGCTATAGTAGTCAATCATAGCTAACAAGGATGAAAATTCCAAAACCAGACTCGCGCCAGCCTATCCGCTAGACCACATCGGGCGCTTCAAGAATCTTTCATTGTGGATGATATAAAATATTAGTAGTGATGAGAAGATGATTTCAGAAACCTCGTTCTGTTCATGCGTGTGCGTTTGAAAATTTGTTCAATCTTGTCTGATGTTTTTTTTTGCATTCCAAGAAATTTGTAGTTTGGCGTAGGACATAATTCCGTTGTAACTGTTTGCCCGTTGCAATTTCACCGGCCAGCAGCGGCCCTTGGTTCCGGAAAAACAGATTCTCCCATCGGGCGGGTGGTGCAACATGCACCTAAGTAAATTTGCCAAATCCTCTGCACTCTAAAACGGGAAAGTACAAGCATCAGCAGCAAAATAGTCTTGTAAATTTCCGACACATGTACAAAGTGGGTTGCGCTATACACTCTCTTTAGTAACTAGCAACACAAACAGAACGAGTTTATTTTGCCATCGTCGTCATCGCCTGGGTCCCCCGGACATGGAAGTACCTATAGAAGCAGTAAAGGATCTGTCCGATACGATGGTGAGTAAATTTGTGTGCTTGTGTCAACGGGGTATGGACGACGACGAAGACGGGCTTTAGTCGGTATAAATGGAAGACGAAGTTGTTCGTAGATGGGTGTGTGTGTGTGTGTGTGCGCCTTTGCTTGTGTGCTCTGGAAGAGGTACAGCAGGATTGTGCAAATATCCTTTAATTAAGGAAAGATTGTCCACCCGGTGTCTATTTCCTATAGTATCCGGTTTTTGCTGGTCCAGAAAACTGCTTCAAGTTGGTGCTACTTACTTAACTTAGGGTTACCGGGCATCTATGAATTTCGAAACTATCGAAGAGAGTTTAATATTTAGATCTACCTGAACTTTTGATTGAACCCTCAAAGCTGATACCTTAATTTTGATGAGCGGCGATGATGTTCGAAGCAGCATTGGGCAATGGCAACCCTAGCACTGCAGAGCCTGGAACTGGCAACAGCTGGAAGACTTGTACTTTCAGGATCACATCGGGTGCTGATGGTCACTTCAGGCCCTTCCGCACCATGGAGTACTTACCACGGCAAGCTGGTCCAGCGTTGTGTATCCACTAGCTAGCCATCAGCCAGCACTTCCTTTTTTCCGGTTCAGAAAACTAACAGCCTCCAACTGGCCACCCAAACTCCTATGCTATTCTCCAACAAGGACACACGAGTTTTATTTGCGTGTGATAAAATATTAATGCAACCGTTGCACTCAGTTTTACATTCATTCGAAAAGTGCATCCGGCCAGGGCGACGACGACGTTCGATATCGGAGCTTCCGGTGATGGGTGAGTTCGGTTAAGCATAACAAATGACACTCTGCCCCGTTATATCTCTTTCTCCCTCTCACACCCTTGGGGAGATTTTCTGGGTCATGAACGATCTATTTGGGGATCGATCATTTTCGACGAAAAACGGCTTGTTTCCATTTAAACAGAATTTACTAACTTACTTCTTAACTAGTTTACAGCGTCAGTTGTCCGATGTATAAGGTCGCTCATTTTGGTAGTTTTTCTAACCGGACCCAAAGAAATTCTTGGAGTCTGAAAGTAGAGAGAAAGAACTCCAAGATTTTAAACGTATGGTGAAAATGAGCGGCTAACTTGAGTCAGAGAGCGTCACCCGTTTTTGATGTGACGGGGCCTTCTAGGAAATACACCCGTCACTCGAATATGGTTCCCTTGGCGACGAACGAGTAAACAGTTCGTATTTCAGCGGCTAGACTACGCCACAAACTCCAGTCTCGAAAGTCTATCCGCAGATCTCGTTCTCATCGCTTCACAGAAACTTCCATATCTCCACTTTACGCTCCCAAGCAGGGTTGCCAACATGTTTTTCCCAAATTCAGGGAGCTTGAAAATAAAAATCACTATAAATCAGGCTGAGTGCTTTTTTTAAGGCCACCGTTGTAAAATGTTGTGGTACTCATACACAGTGCCGTTCATAATTCTTTTAAATTTGCTACATGCTCACTGTCACTGCAACCTTCAAACACGAAAAGGTTTGGTCTGGTCAAAGATTGACCAGATATCACCCGAGTAACTGACAAAAAATAGCATTTTTCAAATATGTCATTCAGCAGTTGTTTGAAAATTTACCTTTTTGGACTTGTTTTATTCAAACTGTAATATTTGAGATACTAATCAAAGCCTTTGCAAAAATTTTTGATAGTAGTTCTCGCGTAGTTAAGCTTAAATGAGGAATTCTCTAGTCAATTAATTTTGATAAAAAATACATTTTCCTAAGTTTCTGACTTTGAAACACAATCAATCATTCATTCCGTTTCTATACTTATTATTGTGATAATTATGCAATAAACTGATTGTTGGGCAAAAACATGATATATTTTTCCGTAAAACATAAGAGGTATCGCAATATCTAAGATGAATATTGTAATTTGAATTAATTTCAATTTAAAATTACAGATATTTTAGAAATGTATAATTGACTCAGTTAAAGGTGCGATAACACAAGACCACAACATTCAAATATTTCCGAAGCGGCAAAAAATTAAAACAGGTTTTGACTAATTTGATGGCACAATCCAAATATGCAATGTTTGGGTTTGGGCAGACCATTTTGGATGGGTTTCGGATGCAAATCAGAAACTTGTTATCTAGTCGACTAGTAAAACGAAAAAGAGATCGTTCCTTTTATTTCTTCTTAAAATTACAGTTTTTGGCGCTTCAAATATTCATACAAATACAGAAAACAATTACGAGCTGGCAACATTTAAAATTCAAATTTATTGCGAACGGTACGAGGGTTTGAGATAAAATCACTAATAACTCAAATCAAGGTGACCAATACGATCGAGATCGATCAATGTAGGTTTTTATTTTCTACCAGCTCGGGTTCATTTAAGAAATTTGAGCACTTTTTGGCAAACTGTACAATTGAACATTATTTTAAAAATTAAAGTTTTTATTTAATAATCAATCTTGCCGAAGACCGCAATTGACTTTGCAGTTATAGAATTTTTGTTTATTTTTATTTTTTCCCTGTTCTGTTAAAACGGAATTCAAATGAAATTTGAAACCAAATGTGAATTTTAGACATTTTTTTTAAGTATAAGTTAAAATGCGTTGCTGTCTTAAACAAAAGAAGTAAAAAATAATAAAAGAGATATTTATTAATGATTAATCTTAATTAAATTTTTTTTAAACGCCTTATTGGTAAAACTGGATGCAATAGACCAAATCTGACAAAAGATTCGAGTTCAGGATGCCGAAATCTTCTAAAACCAGTTATAAAAACATCAACAGAAGATTTTAATCTAGGGCGTGATATTATCGAGTTCAAGGTTAGAATAACGACGAGCAAACATTGAATTTCTATTCAATTTTGAACGGCCCAGACAACCATTTGGTGGGTATTTCGAATTTGCAACGCAAACCCGAGCAGACTTTGATGCCTAAATCGATAGCAAACGGTAACCAAAATGAGCTATCGATACCAAAATGATAGCATAATTTAGCATCGTAATTTTCGCGATGGCAAAATAAGGTTTTATTAAAGCATCAATTTGTCGAAAGATGATACCTAACCAATACCTAAATAAGTCATTGAGACCAAAATGAAAGCACTTTTTGGTTTTGTTTTTTCTAAGATAACAAAACGAGGCATCATTAAGCTTTCATTTATAATGATAGAGCAGAAACGTAAGACCAAAATGATAGCATGATTTGGTTTTATGGTATTGGTATTTGGTATTTGGTAATTGACAAGGCTGAGATAAAATTCGCTTGAAACATGTTGACTTTTATTTTGATTTTTTGTACAATTATGGAGCGTATAGAAGAATTTTCATGAATCTTATGAACAGCATCAGTCGTATGAAAAGTTTATTACTCATTGACTAAATTTGAGCATAAATGCATGTTTATTAAAGTGGGTACCTATATGATGTACCTAGAAAAATAAAATCATTTTAATTGTTTTGAGATTTATTAAAGTTAGGTATCAATTATTCGAAGTTTGAAAATATTTTCTGAAATTCATTCATTCAATTCATTCATTACAATTTTTAAAATTTCTAAATCGAAATCCAATAATAAAAATATCATAGCCCAAATGTTTTTAAAATATTTTCTGTGAACATATGATTGAATGATACTCACGAAATGGTTTGATTTTTGGTTCAATTGAGTTTAAAAAAAATGTATTAAAGTGTTTAACACCATGTTCAACACAATTTTCCAGCTACGCATCAGGCAGATTAATTTTTTTTTACCAAAACAGTGTAAATGAAAATGAGCGTGTATCATTTTAATAACAAAAACAACGAGGGTTCACGTTATTTACATTCGTTCGTGATTCGGATTCGGAATTCACGGTAAGCAATCTTACTTTTGTGTGTCCTGCTGTCAAGAAATGGAAAAGCTAGAGGTAACTATCGGATAAATATATTTTTAAAGTCTATTTAGTCGTTAATGGAATCGTCTCCCGTCTCTGATAGCTATCACAGAAACAGACCAGCGGTATAAAGGCTGCTATCCGTGAAAAACAGTACGAGGTAGCAGATGACTTCCGATTCCAGTTCCCAATGTACGCTAACCCGCAGTTCAAACTGTTAGCTCCTTGCTATGGAACTATGGAAGCATTGCTTCATGTAACTTTAGACGCAAAGCGGATTCGTACCAAAACCCGGATTTAGAATGACTTGTTTCTGCCTAACGTGCCGAAAATTTGGGTTGGTGAAGAGGAAGTGGCTATTTAAGAAGCGCAGGAAATGCTGTGTGAAGCGTAAGAAGACTTCAACTTCTATCTTCTGCTGATACCTATTTATTGCTTTTGTTCCGGAGAGGCGGCTGAACTGATTTCTAAGTTCTGGAAGCCGAGGAGTAGGAAGTATACTTGAAGATGACTGAGAAAAGGATCCGATGTAAGCATCTCCAGAACGAGCGGCTTCAGAAGAGGAATGACCGGATGATGATAGGAAGAAAGGCGTTAAATATGCGTAAGTTTCTTTTAAACTGTTCAGTTTGGAAAATTTAAAATACCTTATAGTGTTTTCGTTTATTAGCAGTGGCAACCTAGTTATCCACGAGTTTTGCCCTAACTGCTGTTTTTGTGTTCGTTTATTAAATCAGAAGTCCACTAGAATTGCCCCAGGTTTGAACCTCAAGTAGGCGGTTGCAACCCGTAGAAGTTGTCAGTGTTAGGGGCAAGCATATGGTTGACTATAGCAACCATATATTTGCATCGTCCCGGGTGACGATTCTGTTTGTTTATTCAGAGAAAGTTTTGCCCCGCGCCAGTGGAGAAAAACGAAAACGGCATTAGTAAACTACTCCTATTCGCAAAAAGGTCCCATGTTGTTAGTGATTCCTATCAACATGGGACTGTTATGTGAGAAGAGCCTTAAATCTTTTGACGAAAATACATGTGACAGCTGAATTTTCACCTGAAGTTTTCTCGTGAACCAAGAGAAACGTTCATTTTTTTCCCTCTTTCTTCTTTTCTCTCTTCCTTCCAATGAATGCTGCTATGAATAAGAATTTATATAGTTTAGCTGAATATTTTTTTCATTAATTTGAACAAGATTGAACTTTTTATCTTGTTGTAATAGAAATTGATCAATAACAAATGCAGTGAATGCGCTGTAACAGTTAGTGGATAGCACCTAATTGATTTCTTGAATATTTTGTTTTTAAATCGATGCTACTACTAGTAAACATATCAATAACCAAAAACCGGTCGAAAAATGAGTGCAATATTATCATTGTGTCAATCGCTATGTTGCAGTTTTTATTAATTTTTATTGTTACAACAAATATTCAACAGGACATTGAAACGATCTTATGATAGATAGAAATAAAATACTATGTTCCAACGGAAGATTAAACATTTTTCATTAGGATGCTTACAATAAGCAGTATTTTTGAAAGTGTTGTCCCTGCATTGGTTGTTGCATAAGTTTAGGCGATATAATAAACATCGCAATGTATTGGGCCGATGACATAGTGAGAGTGATGCGATGCGAATTTAGGGACGCAGCCTATGCGAACTCGAGCGGCGGAACAAATGGACATCTGCTTCGCCGCGTTGAGTATGTCAGGTTTAAGCGATTCACATACATTTTCATCAAATGTGGTTCACCGCATTGAATTGCATTTGCCGCTTCGCATCGCATCGCTTTTACTATGTCATCGGCCTTACGGTACGAATATCAACACCACTATATTGTTGCATAAATGAAGTCGATATTAAAAATACATGGAAAAATTACTAAGTGTACCATTGTACTGTGAAAATCGCCCTCATTTATGCAACCACAGTTGATATTCAGTCAGAGAAAATCGCCATCTGTTTTTTCGGGCATTGAGCACTTTGTGGTTTCTTCCCTAACATCGTCAAGATTATTACTGTTGCTTTATAATCATAATGCAATAAATCGCCCTTTATACTGTCTTAAAAGATACAATGCAACGGCCATCATTTTTCTTTGCAGAATCATTCGAAAGTTGCTTGTTTTGATCAATTCACTCTTTATGTAACTGCGCACTTTTGGAATAGATTTCATACAATTAAATGGTAGGGCGGTCGCATTTCACACCAAAGAATGTATTCAATTTTTGTATTGCAATTGGAATTTTTGTTGAAGCTATCGTTTTCAAGAGTTATATCTTTGAATAATATTGGAATAATAGAATGATTCATATTATTTCCCAAATTCCATTGGTTTTTGGAAGAGCAAATTGTGGCGCCTGAATGCATATAATACAACGTTGCTAGCTCTTGTTGAAGTACCGTAAACTGGGGGAACTTTGATCTCCGGGGTAACTTTGATCAACATGAAATTTTTGCAGATAATGATCATTAACTAAGTTCAAAGTTAATATATCTGAAAACTTTTAACAACGTTTGAAAGCTTATAAATTGAGTTACACTTGGTTGCTAAACTTGGTTGTTATTAGATTATTTTTGATACTACTAAAAATGTAATTTTAAAATTAAAAACCCGATTTAATACACTTAACAGTGGATTGGAGCCTTTCTAACAGAGTTTAAATTATATTTGGAAATATATAAAATAATATAGAATATACATGATAGATTCCTTCCCTCTGAATCATATAAGTATGATTTCAGACAGGGTTACTGATAATTGCATCATTTGCTTCAAAATTTCCAATCGTTACGACGCAACCACAGTAACGACGCTGGTAAGCATTGACTCGTGAACGAATCAAAATATACAACATAAGAACGCCGTCTTAGTGAACCATGTACTATGAATTTTCGTTCTGTTTGTGTTTCCTAGCGTTCCTTGTTGATTTTTCCTTCCGATTTTTAGTCATTGTTTACTCCAGCAATCATTCGCTTCGCTACTGAATGAATTCGTTTGCGAGTTGATGACGATGCTGTTGTTTTATGCCCAAAATCAGACCTTTAAAGAAGAATGCTACTAGGGATCAATTCCTGGGATAAAGACTAAGACTGATATTTGATAAAATAATTAACCCACCTTGAGAGGAAAATAAGGCAATTTTGGCATAAATTTGGTTTTGAGCATCTCTTGCGTTCCAAGAATTAACTCGTTTTCCTTCATGAAGCGTTCGCAACGAAGCATGATCGTCAGCGAGTCAAGTAGATGTCGAAGAATTCGACGCCGTCTACGCGCAATGTTTTCATTAGAAGCGAATGATGATTGTTTGATGGTTACCGATAGTAACTCAGAAAATAACGGATCGCTAAAGAGGGGAAGAAAAACAAACTAGGTTTGCGTCGTTCGATGCTGAAAAGCGTCGTTTCTAAAGAAAACAGACTTTCTATGTTGAGGAGTTAACTCGTTGGTGACTAGGATCGGGGTGAAAAACCATTCTGAGCGAAGATCAGCAACCTTGATTTCAGATATTCAAACACGAAAAATTCCAATCTCAATATAAAAAAATGATGCCTGATACGTTTTTTTGGGGAAAAGCGAACTGGTATGTAAGGAGCTCATTTTATGTATGGAAAGAATGGTATTTAAACAGTAGAATTTCCAAGATTTATAACACGCTGAAATGGTGCCGTGGTAGCAACCAGAACTATCACGTTGCTGGTCACGGTTCGAATCTTACTGTTTTTTTATGCTTTTTTTTACTGAATAAGTAAAACCAACTACAATATTGATGGATAGCCGTGACGCGTGCCCTAGCATGATACCTTTTTTAGAGCTCAACCATGCATAGAGGAAAAATTCCCACAAAAGGAGGGGAAAGTAATATGACTATTAAATGATTAATCTCATTCTGGAAACTAAATCTGAAATCTTATTCTGATTCTAAAGTTTGAATTTTGAGTTACAACACTTAGTCTAATATTTGAATATAAGTTCCAATTTCAAATTCCAGGTTGATCTTTAATCCAAATTCTTAATCAGAATTCTAAATCTGAATTCTCAATCTGAATTCTGAATTTGAACTCTGAACTTGAATTCTAAATCTGTATTCTGAATCTGAATTCTGAATCTGAATTCTGAATCTGAATTCTGAATCTGAGTTCTGAATCTGAATTCTGAATCTGAATTCTGAATCTGAATTCTGAATCTGAATTCTGAATCTGAATTCTGAATCTGAATTCTGAATCTGAACTCTGAATCTGAATTCTGAATCTGAATTCTGAATCTGAATTCTGAATCTGAATTCTGAATCTGAATTCTGAATCTAAATTCTGAATCTGAATTCTGAATCTGAATTCTGAATCTGAATTCTGAATCTGAATTCTGAATCTGAATTCTGAATCTGAATTCTGAATCTGAATTCTGAATCTGAATTCTGAATCTGAATTCTGAATCTGAATTCTGAATCTGAATTCTGAATCTGAATTCTGAATCTGAATTCTGAATCTGAATTCTGAATCTGAATTCTGAATCTGAATTCTGAATCTGATTTCTGAATCTGAATTCTGAATCTGAATTCTGAATCTGAATTCTGAATCTGAATTCTGAATCTGAATTCTGAATCTGAATTCTGAATCTGAATTCTGAATCTGAATTCTGAATCTGAATTCTGAATCTGAATTCTGAATCTGAATTCTGAATCTGAATTCTGGATCTGAATTCTGAATCTGAATTCTGAATCTGAATTCTGAATTTGAATTCTGAATCTGAATTCTGAATCTGAATTCTGAATCTGAATTCTGAATCTGAATTCTGAATCTGAATTCTGAATCTGAATTCTGAATCTGAATTCTGAATCTGAATTCTGAATCTGAATTCTGAATCTGAATTCTGAATCTGAATTCTGAATCTGAATTCTGAATCTGAATTCTGAATCTGAATTCTGAATCTGAATTCTGAATCTGAATTCTGAATCTGAATTCTGAATTCTGAATCTGAATTCTGAATCTGAATTCTGAATCTGAATTCTGAATTCTGAATCTGAATTCTGAATCTGAATTCTGAATCTGAATTCTGAATCTGAATTCTGAATCTGAATTCTGAATCTGAATTCTTAATCTTGTAAATCTCATTTTGATTGTTTTTGCATCACGCGGTTTTCAACATTGAAATTTCTTTCATCCAAAATTTTTTTTTATGATTTCGGATTTTACAACTTTTAATAGTATGGTTTTACCCCTAAAAGTATGCAGCAAACTTAATTTCAGAAAAATTGTGAATAAAAGTTTTCACAAAACAAAATCGTGTTTTCATGCGTAATGATTTTTAAGTCATCGCAAATTTATCAAAAACTGTGAAAATTGGTATTCTTGGAGAAACAATTCCAGAATTGAAAATTGATAAAGTGAGGAGAAATTTTACGGATGATGAAAAGAGCGAAAGAACATTTTTGCAAGGAAAATTTATTAACGTACACCATACTTTACCTCGCAACATCCAGCTTCATCAATTTTTAATTCTGATATTCTTTCTCCATGAATCTAAATTTTTTCACCGATATGCCGAAAATAAAATTTACAAAAATTCTGAATCTGAATTCTGAATCTGAATTCTGATTCTGAATTCTGAATCTGAAATCTGAATCTGAATTCTGAATCTGAATTCTGAATCTGAATTCTGAATTTGAATTCTGAATCTGAATTCTGAATCTGAATTCTGAATCTGAATTCTGAATCTGAATTCTGAATCTGAATTCTGAATCTGAATTCTGAATCTGAATTCTTAATCTGAATTCTGAATCTGAATTCTGAATCTGAATTCTGAATCTGAATTCTGAATTCTGAATCTGAATTCTGAATCTGAATTCTGAATCTGAATTCTGAATCTGAATTCTGAATCTGAATTCTGAATCTGAATTCTGAATCTGAATTCTGAATCTGAATTTCTGAATCTGAATTCTGAATCTGAATTCTAAATCTGAATTCTGAATCTGAATTCTGAATCTAAATTCTGAATCTGAATATGAGTTCTGAATCTGAATTTTGAATTCTGAATTTGAATCCTGAATTCTGATTCCTAAACCTGTATCCTGAATTTGAAAACTGAATCTGAATTCTGCATCTGAAATTGAATCTAAATTATGTATGAGTATGTAGAAATGAAAAAAAAAACATAAATTCATTCTTCAACACGGGTAAAAAAAAAACGAGGGTCATAAGATCTTCATATAAATTCCCCCCCCAACGCAGTTTCCTGTACGGCTCTGCATTTTGTTGACACCCGGCATGGCTTTAGACACTATAATTTCATAAATGAAATTATAATGTCTATAGGCATGGCCGGACTCTGAAGGAAACGCCCATCCGCCATTTGCTGCATTGAAAAGCAAGAAGTGTAAGATATAAAACACTGTTGCCGTATTTGCCCCAGCAGACTGAGAAACTGCCCAGACCACGGTGCGTCTTAGTAATGCCTTTTACCTATTTGAGTTTGAGCCGCTCTTTATCAAGCGTGCCGATGGTTTATTGGATAGCGCTTGAAACTTTGAATCTGAAGGGTTTTGGTTCAAGTCTCGAGTTAATAAATATTATTTTTTTTATTTTGATTATCTCCAATTTATAAATGATTGCTGGTGCTGCTGCTTCGAGGCGCCACTAGCAACTTTTTTATATGCCATAATAAGTATGATATGTATGTATTTGGTAAAGAAAAACGGTTTCAACTATTTTGTTTTTTTCCCGTTTTTGAAAGGGTTGTGTAGAAAAAAAAATGCATTCTTTTGAGACTAAAATCATTTTAATTGTGCAGCCCAGTTTCGCAAAAACGTTCTAGACATTTTTAAAATGGCACATACAAATCCACGGACATCAACAGAACTCGTCGAGCTGAGTCGATAGGTACCTATAAAGGTATGTCTAAGACCCATAATTAATGATCTCTCAATATCGACCGATAACCAAACCTTTCTGTTAGAAAGGCAAAAAAATGATGCCTGATACGTTTTTTTGGGGGAAAAGCGAACTGGTATGTAAGGAGCTCATTTTATGTATGGAAAGAATGGTATTTAAACAGTAGAATTTCCAAGATTTATAACACGCTGAAATGGTGCCGTGGTAGCAACCAGAAACTATCACGTTGCTGGTCACGGTTCGAATCTTACTGTTTTTTTATGCTCTTTTTTTTACTGAATAAGTAAAACCAACTACAATATTGATGGATAGCCGTGACGCGTGCCCTAGCATGATACCTTTTTTAGAGCTCAACCATGCATAGAGGAAAAATTCCCACAAAAGGAGGGGAAAGTAATATGACTATTAAATGATTAATCTCATTCTGGAAACTAAATCTGAAATCTTATTCTGATTCTAAAGTTTGAATTTTGAGTTACAACACTTAGTCTAATATTTGAATATAAGTTCCAATTTCAAATTCCAGGTTGATCTTTAATCCAAATTCTTAATCAGAATTCTAAATCTGAATTCTCAATCTGAATTCTGAATTTGAACTCTGAACTTGAATTCTAAATCTGTATTCTGAATCTGAATTCTGAATCTGAATTCTGAATCTGAATTCTGAATCTGAGTTCTGAATCTGAATTCTGAATCTGAATTCTGAATCTGAATTCTGAATCTGAATTCTGAATCTGAATCTGAATCTGAATTCTGAATCTGAACTCTGAATCTGAATTCTGAATCTGAATTCTGAATCTGAATTCTGAATCTGAATTCTGAATCTGAATTCTGAATCTAAATTCTGAATCTGAATTCTGAATCTGAATTCTGAATCTGATTCTGAATCTGAATTCTGAATCTGAATTCTGAATCTGAATTCTGAATCTGAATTCTGAATCTGAATTCTGAATCTGAATTCTGAATCTGAATTCTGAATCTGAATTCTGAATCTGAATTCTGAATCTGAATTCTGAATCTGAATTCTGAATCTGAATTCTGAATCTGATTTCTGAATCTGAATTCTGAATCTGAATTCTGAATCTGAATTCTGAATCTGAATTCTGAATCTGAATTCTGAATCTGAATTCTGAATCTGAATTCTGAATCTGAATTCTGAATCTGAATTCTGAATCTGAATTCTGAATCTGAATTCTGAATCTGAATTCTGAATCTGAATTCTGAATTCTGAATCTGAATTCTGAATCTGAATTCTGAATCTGAATTCTGAATCTGAATTCTGAATCTGAATTCTGAATCTGAATTCTGAATCTGAATTCTGAATCTGAATTCTGAATCTGAATTCTGAATCTGAATTCTGAATCTGAATTCTGAATCTGAATTCTGAATCTGAATCTGAATTCTGAATCTGAATTCTGAATCTGAATTCTGAATCTGAATTCTGAATCTGAATTCTGAATCTGAATTCTGAATCTGAATTCTGAATCTGAATTCTGAATCTGAATTCTGAATCTGAATATCTGAATCTGAATTCTGAATCTGAATTCTGAATCTGAATTCTGAATCTGAATTCTGAATCTGAATTCTGAATCTGAATTCTGAATCTGAATTCTGAATCTGAATTCTGAATCTGAATTCTGAATCTGAATTCTGAATCTGAATTCTGAATCTGAATTCTTAATCTGAATTCTGAATCTGAATTCTGAATCTAAATTCTGAATCTGAATATGAGTTCTGAATCTGAATTTTGAATTCTGAATTTTGAATCCTGAATTCTGATTCCTAAACCTGTATCCTGAATTTGAAAACTGAATCTGAATTCTGCATCTGAAATTGAATCTAAATTATGTATGAGTATGTAGAAATGAAAAAAAAAACATAAATTCATTCTTCAACACGGGTAAAAAAAAACGAGGGTCATAAGATCTTCATATAAATTCCCCCCCAACGCAGTTTCCTGTACGGCTCTGCATTTTGTTGACACCCGGCATGGCTTTAGACACTATAATTTCATAAATGAAATTATAATGTCTATAGGCATGGCGGACTCTGAAGGAAACGCCCATCCGCCATTTGCTGCATTGAAAAGCAAGAAGTGTAAGATATAAACACTGTTGCCGTATTTGCCCCAGCAGACTGAGAAACTGCCCAGACCACGGTGCGTCTTAGTAATGCCTTTTACCTATTTGAGTTTGAGCCGCTCTTTATCAAGCGTGCCGATGGTTTATTGGATAGCGCTTGAAACTTTGAATCTGAAGGGTTTTGGTTCAAGTCTCGAGTTAATAAATATTATTTTTTTATTTTGATTATCTCCAATTTATAAATGATTGCTGGTGCTGCTGCTTCGAGGCGCCACTAGCAACTTTTTTATATGCCATAATAAGTATGATATGTATGTATTTGGTAAAGAAAACGGTTTCAACTATTTTGTTTTTTTCCCGTTTTTGAAAGGGTTGTGTAGAAAAAAAAATGCATTCTTTTGAGACTAAAATCATTTTAATTGTGCAGCCCAGTTTCGCAAAAACGTTCTAGACATTTTTAAAATGGCACATACAAATCCACGGACATCAACAGAACTCGTCGAGCTGAGTCGATAGGTACCTATAAAGGTATGTCTAAGACCCATAATTAATGATCTCTCAAATCGACCGATAACCAAACCTTTCTGTTAGAAAGGCAAAAAATGATGCCTGATACGTTTTTTTGGGGAAAAGCGAACTGGTATGTAAGGAGCTCATTTTATGTATGGAAAGAATGGTATTTAAACAGTAGAATTTCCAAGATTTATAACACGCTGAAATGGTGCCGTGGTAGCAACCAGAACTATCACGTTGCTGGTCACGGTTCGAATCTTACTGTTTTTTTATGCTTTTTTTTACTGAATAAGTAAAACCAACTACAATATTGATGGATAGCCGTGACGCGTGCCCTAGCATGATACCTTTTTTAGAGCTCAACCATGCATAGAGGAAAAATTCCCACAAAAGGAGGGGAAAGTAATATGACTATTAAATGATTAATCTCATTCTGGAAACTAAATCTGAAATCTTATTCTGATTCTAAAGTTTGAATTTTGAGTTACAACACTTAGTCTAATATTTGAATATAAGTTCCAATTTCAAATTCCAGGTTGATCTTTAATCCAAATTCTTAATCAGAATTCTAAATCTGAATTCTCAATCTGAATTCTGAATTTGAACTCTGAACTTGAATTCTAAATCTGTATTCTGAATCTGAATTCTGAATCTGAATTCTGAATCTGAATTCTGAATCTGAATTCTGAATCTGAGTTCTGAATCTGAATTCTGAATCTGAATTCTGAATCTGAATTCTGAATCTGAATTCTGAATCTGAATTCTGAATCTGAATTCTGAATCTGAACTCTGAATCTGAATTCTGAATCTGAATTCTGAATCTGAATTCTGAATCTGAATTCTGAATCTGAATTCTGAATCTAAATTCTGAATCTGAATTCTGAATCTGAATTCTGAATCTGAATTCTGAATCTGAATTCTGAATCTGAATTCTGAATCTGAATTCTGAATCTGAATTCTGAATCTGAATTCTGAATCTGAATTCTGAATCTGAATTCTGAATCTGAATTCTGAATCTGAATTCTGAATCTGAATTCTGAATCTGAATTCTGAATCTGATTTCTGAATCTGAATTCTGAATCTGAATTCTGAATCTGAATTCTGAATCTGAATTCTGAATCTGAATTCTGAATCTGAATTCTGAATCTGAATTCTGAATCTGAATTCTGAATCTGAATTCTGGATCTGAATTCTGAATCTGAATTCTGAATCTGAATTCTGAATTTGAATTCTGAATCTGAATTCTGAATCTGAATTCTGAATCTGAATTCTGAATCTGAATTCTGAATCTGAATTCTGAATCTGAATTCTGAATCTGAATTCTGAATCTGAATTCTGAATCTGAATTCTGAATCTGAATTCTGAATCTGAATTCTGAATCTGAATTCTGAATCTGAATTCTGAATCTGAATTCTGAATCTGAATTCTGAATCTGAATTCTGAATCTGAATTCTGAATCTGAATTCTGAATCTGAATTCTGAATCTGAATTCTGAATCTGAATTCTGAATTCTGAATCTGAATTCTGAATCTGAATTCTGAATCTGAATTCTGAATCTGAATTCTGAATTCTGAATCTGAATTCTGAATCTGAATTCTGAATCTGAATTCTGAATCTGAATTCTGAATCTGAATTCTGAATCTGAATTCTGAATCTGAATTCTTAATCTTGTAAATCTCATTTTGATTGTTTTGCATCACGCGGTTTTCAACATTGAAATTTCTTTCATCCAAAATTTTTTTTTATGATTTCGGATTTTACAACTTTTAATAGTATGGTTTTACCCCTAAAAGTATGCAGCAAACTTAATTTCAGAAAAATTGTGAATAAAAGTTTTCACAAAACAAAATCGTGTTTTCATGCGTAATGATTTTTAAGTCATTGCAAATTTATCAAAAACTGTGAAAATTGGTATTCTTGGAGAAACAATTCCAGAATTGAAAATTGATAAAGTGAGGAGAAATTTTACGGATGATGAAAAGAGCGAAAGAACATTTTTGCAAGGAAAATTTATTAACGTACACCATACTTTACCTCGCAACATCCAGCTTCATCAATTTTTAATTCTGATATTCTTTCTCCATGAATCTAAATTTTTCACCGATATGCCGAAAATAAATTTACAAAAATTCTGAATCTGAATTCTGAATCTGAATTCTGATTCTGAATTCTGAATCTGAAATCTGAATCTGAATTCTGAATCTGAATTCTGAATCTGAATTCTGAATTTGAATTCTGAATCTGAATTCTGAATCTGAATTCTGAATCTGAATTCTGAATCTGAATTCTGAATCTGAATTCTGAATCTGAATTCTGAATCTGAATTCTGAATCTGAATTCTGAATCTGAATTCTGAATCTGAATTCTGAATCTGAATCTGAATTCTGAATCTGAATTCTGAATCTGAATTCTGAATCTGAATTCTGAATCTGAATTCTGAATCTGAATTCTGAATCTGAATTCTGAATCTGAATTCTGAATCTGAATTCTTAATCTGAATTCTGAATCTGAATTCTGAATCTAAATTCTGAATCTGAATATGAGTTCTGAATCTGAATTTTGAATTCTGAATTTTGAATCCTGAATTCTGATTCCTAAACCTGTATCCTGAATTTGAAAACTGAATCTGAATTCTGCATCTGAAATTGAATCTAAATTATGTATGAGTATGTAGAAATGAAAAAAAAAACATAAATTCATTCTTCAACACGGGTAAAAAAAAACGAGGGTCATAAGATCTTCATATAAATTCCCCCCCAACGCAGTTTCCTGTACGGCTCTGCATTTTGTTGACACCCGGCATGGCTTTAGACACTATAATTTCATAAATGAAATTATAATGTCTATAGGCATGGCGGACTCTGAAGGAAACGCCCATCCGCCATTTGCTGCATTGAAAAGCAAGAAGTGTAAGATATAAACACTGTTGCCGTATTTGCCCCAGCAGACTGAGAAACTGCCCAGACCACGGTGCGTCTTAATAATGCCTTTTACCTATTTGAGTTTGAGCCGCTCTTTATCAAGCGTGCCGATGGTTTATTGGATAGCGCTTGAAACTTTGAATCTGAAGGGTTTTGGTTCAAGTCTCGAGTTAATAAATATTATTTTTTTATTTTGATTATCTCCAATTTATAAATGATTGCTGGTGCTGCTGCTTCGAGGCGCCACTAGCAACTTTTTTATATGCCATAATAAGTATGATATGTATGTATTTGGTAAAGAAAACGGTTTCAACTATTTTGTTTTTTTCCCGTTTTTGAAAGGGTTGTGTAGAAAAAAAAATGCATTCTTTTGAGACTAAAATCATTTTAATTGTGCAGCCCAGTTTCGCAAAAACGTTCTAGACATTTTTAAAATGGCACATACAAATCCACGGACATCAACAGAACTCGTCGAGCTGAGTCGATAGGTACCTATAAAGGTATGTCTAAGACCCATAATTAATGATCTCTCAAATCGACCGATAACCAAACCTTTCTGTTAGAAAGGCAAAAAATGATGCCTGATACGTTTTTTTGGGGAAAAGCGAACTGGTATGTAAGGAGCTCATTTTATGTATGGAAAGAATGGTATTTAAACAGTAGAATTTCCAAGATTTATAACACGCTGAAATGGTGCCGTGGTAGCAACCAGAACTATCACGTTGCTGGTCACGGTTCGAATCTTACTGTTTTTTTATGCTTTTTTTTACTGAATAAGTAAAACCAACTACAATATTGATGGATAGCCGTGACGCGTGCCCTAGCATGATACCTTTTTTAGAGCTCAACCATGCATAGAGGAAAAATTCCCACAAAAGGAGGGGAAAGTAATATGACTATTAAATGATTAATCTCATTCTGGAAACTAAATCTGAAATCTTATTCTGATTCTAAAGTTTGAATTTTGAGTTACAACACTTAGTCTAATATTTGAATATAAGTTCCAATTTCAAATTCCAGGTTGATCTTTAATCCAAATTCTTAATCAGAATTCTAAATCTGAATTCTCAATCTGAATTCTGAATTTGAACTCTGAACTTGAATTCTAAATCTGTATTCTGAATCTGAATTCTGAATCTGAATTCTGAATCTGAATTCTGAATCTGAGTTCTGAATCTGAATTCTGAATCTGAATTCTGAATCTGAATTCTGAATCTGAATTCTGAATCTGAATTCTGAATCTGAATTCTGAATCTGAACTCTGAATCTGAATTCTGAATCTGAATTCTGAATCTGAATTCTGAATCTGAATTCTGAATCTGAATTCTGAATCTAAATTCTGAATCTGAATTCTGAATCTGAATTCTGAATCTGAATTCTGAATCTGAATTCTGAATCTGAATTCTGAATCTGAATTCTGAATCTGAATTCTGAATCTGAATTCTGAATCTGAATTCTGAATCTGAATTCTGAATCTGAATTCTGAATCTGAATTCTGAATCTGAATTCTGAATCTGAATTCTGAATCTGAATTCTGAATCTGAATTCTGAATCTGATTTCTGAATCTGAATTCTGAATCTGAATTCTGAATCTGAATTCTGAATCTGAATTCTGAATCTGAATTCTGAATCTGAATTCTGAATCTGAATTCTGAATCTGAATTCTGGATCTGAATTCTGAATCTGAATTCTGAATCTGAATTCTGAATTTGAATTCTGAATCTGAATTCTGAATCTGAATTCTGAATCTGAATTCTGAATCTGAATTCTGAATCTGAATTCTGAATCTGAATTCTGAATCTGAATTCTGAATCTGAATTCTGAATCTGAATTCTGAATCTGAATTCTGAATCTGAATTCTGAATCTGAATTCTGAATCTGAATTCTGAATCTGAATTCTGAATCTGAATTCTGAATCTGAATTCTGAATCTGAATTCTGAATCTGAATTCTGAATTCTGAATCTGAATTCTGAATCTGAATTCTGAATCTGAATTCTGAATCTGAATTCTGAATTCTGAATCTGAATTCTGAATCTGAATTCTGAATCTGAATTCTGAATCTGAATTCTGAATCTGAATTCTTAATCTTGTAAATCTCATTTTGATTGTTTTGCATCACGCGGTTTTCAACATTGAAATTTCTTTCATCCAAAATTTTTTTTTATGATTTCGGATTTTACAACTTTTAATAGTATGGTTTTACCCCTAAAAGTATGCAGCAAACTTAATTTCAGAAAAATTGTGAATAAAAGTTTTCACAAAACAAAATCGTGTTTTCATGCGTAATGATTTTTAAGTCATCGCAAATTTATCAAAAACTGTGAAAATTGGTATTCTTGGAGAAACAATTCCAGAATTGAAAATTGATAAAGTGAGGAGAAATTTTACGGATGATGAAAAGAGCGAAAGAACATTTTTGCAAGGAAAATTTATTAACGTACACCATACTTTACCTCGCAACATCCAGCTTCATCAATTTTTAATTCTGATATTCTTTCTCCATGAATCTAAATTTTTCACCGATATGCCGAAAATAAATTTACAAAAATTCTGAATCTGAATTCTGAATCTGAATTCTGATTCTGAATTCTGAATCTGAAATCTGAATCTGAATTCTGAATCTGAATTCTGAATCTGAATTCTGAATTTGAATTCTGAATCTGAATTCTGAATCTGAATTCTGAATCTGAATTCTGAATCTGAATTCTGAATCTGAATTCTGAATCTGAATTCTGAATCTGAATTCTGAATCTGAATTCTGAATCTGAATTCTGAATCTGAATTCTGAATCTGAATTCTGAATCTGAATTCTGAATTCTGAATCTGAATTCTGAATCTGAATTCTGAATCTGAATTCTGAATCTGAATTCTGAATCTGAATTCTGAATCTGAATTCTGAATCTGAATTCTGAATCTGAATTCTTAATCTGAATTCTGAATCTGAATTCTGAATCTAAATTCTGAATCTGAATATGAGTTCTGAATCTGAATTTTGAATTCTGAATTTTGAATCCTGAATTCTGATTCCTAAACCTGTATCCTGAATTTGAAAACTGAATCTGAATTCTGCATCTGAAATTGAATCTAAATTATGTATGAGTATGTAGAAATGAAAAAAAAAACATAAATTCATTCTTCAACACGGGTAAAAAAAAACGAGGGTCATAAGATCTTCATATAAATTCCCCCCCAACGCAGTTTCCTGTACGGCTCTGCATTTTGTTGACACCCGGCATGGCTTTAGACACTATAATTTCATAAATGAAATTATAATGTCTATAGGCATGGCGGACTCTGAAGGAAACGCCCATCCGCCATTTGCTGCATTGAAAAGCAAGAAGTGTAAGATATAAACACTGTTGCCGTATTTGCCCCAGCAGACTGAGAAACTGCCCAGACCACGGTGCGTCTTAGTAATGCCTTTTACCTATTTGAGTTTGAGCCGCACTTTATCAAGCGTGCCGATGGTTTATTGGATAGCGCTTGAAACTTTGAATCTGAAGGGGTTTGGTTCAAGTCTCGAGTTAATAAATATTATTTTTTTATTTTGATTATCTCCAATTTATAAATGATTGCTGGTGCTGCTGCTTCGAGGCGCCACTAGCAACTTTTTTATATGCCATAATAAGTATGATATGTATGTATTTGGTAAAGAAAACGGTTTCAACCATTTTGTTTTTTTCCCGTTTTTGAAAGGGTTGTGTAGAAAAAAAAATGCATTCTTTTGAGACTAAAATCATTTTAATTGTGCAGCCCAGTTTCGCAAAAACGTTCTAGACATTTTTAAAATGGCACATACAAATCCACGGACATCAACAGAACTCGTCGAGCTGAGTCGATAGGTACCTATAAAGGTATGTCTAAGACCCATAATTAATGATCTCTCAAATCGACCGATAACCAAACCTTTCTGTTAGAAAGGCAAAAAGATCTGGTTTTTCGAAGGCTTACAAACAAACATCTCTTCTAATCAAATTGAAGCATTTAGAAGCAAATGGCTGGTTTTATATGAAAGATCAACTGTTTTCTTTGTTTAGGCTTAGTCTAAGTGTTACTTTTATGGTAATTTTTTGATAATTTTTGGGTATTGAATAAAAACGGTGATTTTCCATGAGAAAGCCCGTATAACAAAAATGGCTAAAACCCTATCAAATGGTGCAATTTTAAGAAAAAAAAAAAAGAACATAGGAACAGTGCGAAGACCTAGAGAATTGCATGAAGGCAAAATTTCATTTGTTTTTGAGGTCAAAACAAATTGAGAAATGTATATAATTTTTACCCCTAGATGTATGTAGCAACATTGTCCATGTTTTGATTATAAACGTTTTTGAAAAAAAAAACGTTGAAACAATCAGTTTAGTTGTATCAAAAATTACTGTTATTAATGTTTATGCCTTCTGTGTTAAATGGCACCATAACAATAATTTTGAAGATGTTGAGGTACGTAAAAATCATAGTGATCAAAGTAACCCCGAATCTCGGAACCTGGTTTTGTAACAAACATTTAATTATAACCACTAATGTCGTTTGAATTAAATGCAATCAATGATCATGTTTTATACTCCTCACCTCAGTAAGTGTTTTAAAACTTTTAGTTATTACGAAGAAGCCACCCCTTTCGAAATATTCAAGAATGAATGAAAATATGATCAAAGTTCCCCCAGTTTACGGTACTTCATTTGACGGTACCTAGTTTGATCAGTTTTTTAACAACGTATTTTTTATATAGATTTGAAACAACTAGACATCATCAACACACATTTTTAGCAAATTTTGAACAATCTAATTTTAACATAAAATTTAAAGAAACTTTGCTATCGTGCCTTTTGAGCATAATTTGGAATTATTTGTCCCGAATATAGGGGGAACAATGCCAAAATATGACTACCATTTTTATACGTGGATAGCACAGTTCCGCCACTTTTTGGTATCATTGAGGGTTTCTTGATACCTCGTTAAGGCCGCCTTTTCAAGAAAGTTTGAAGGCACAACGATGCCAAATTTTGGTTCTATAGAACAGCAAAATTTGGCATCATTATGCCCTCAAAACTCATTTTAAAACGTTGGCTAAACGAGGCATCATTAAGGTTTCAGTGAAACCTACACTTGGCATAATCGAGGTATCCATATATGAAAAGTGAGACCCAAATTTTGGCATTGTACCACCTTTATTCGGGCAAAATGATACCTCATTTTACTTTCAAGGCATGATAGCAAAATTAGGTATAATTTTGCCATAAAAGTCTGCTCGGGAATATACGTTCAAATATACATGTAAACATATCGTATATAATGTAGCAAAACCAGTATATACGTACCATTTTAGAGGCCATATAGGTACATTAGCAAACATATTCTTGATTTGGATTGTATTAAATTACGATTTGCACGACTTGTCATGCGCATCATTTACGACTATCCTGATTCTTTTTGGAATATACTATGACAATTTACATCATCATATAGATGATTGAGGTTGTAATATGCGATATTTTTCGTAACAATATGGAAAGTTTGACGACTTATTTGGTCGTCTTTTGCGACTTGAGTGCAGGGCTCTCATTTTCCGTCATTTGAATAAAAATAAGATTATTATTTTTTTTGTACTTTAAACCAATTGGTTTATTCATTACCAAAAATAATAAAAATAAGATTATTTCAAAGAAATGCGTTTTTTGCTGTCAAATTCAAGTTTATATCGTACAAATTTATTGTTTGCCTGATTGCTGATTTTTTTCAACGTTCATGTATTGTTAGTACCTGGACTTGATCCCCTGACGATACGATCTGCAGCTCATGATGGTTCCTCGACGCTATCTGGAATATATAAATTCAAGAGGATTTGCTTCAAAGGCATTAAACCAAAAACAAATCGTATATTTCTATAACTAAAATCTTTTAAATCGTAGAACACGTCATCGATGATCTAAAAATAGATCAGCATTTTGAAGCCTCCTTAAATACGAGTCTAATCATCGATGTCGTATTATCATAAACGATTTTATTGAACTAATCTGTATTCTTTTACGATTGCCAGCAAATACGTTTTACGAAAATCAGACATGCGAATTGATTTGCATAGGTATAGGATTGCATGCACATTATTACGAATCACTGCAGTTATATACGATTTTATAGCATATATCTCCAAGTGGCAAGCAAAGTTGCGAGCTTACCGTAAATCGTATTTCATGTTAAAAAAAACTTAATTTCGAATAATTTTATGCATAGCACGACAAAATCTGTCAATCATGGCTAATCATCGCACTATGGGGCAGTTCCATACAATGAGGCAGCAAAAAGTATGATAAGGTGTTTTGAACTATTTTGTAATTTTTGAAAATATTGTATGAAAATTATTGTTTTAACTAACTTAAAATAAATTCATTCAAAATTTTTGTTATAAACTACTTCTAAAGTAGGATGCTTGGTGTTATTTTTTTGGCTCTACTTCTAATTTTCTTTAATAACCGGGTTTTAGACTAATTGATCAGTGAATGATATATTTTATCAAGACATTTCATGGAACTCAAAAGAAAAATGTGTGAAATGGTTGATCGATCATGAGAAACATTTTTTTCGACAAACCAATATGAACTTTGTTGAATTTATACTGATTAATGGGTAAAAATTAACCATTTGCATGATATTTTTAGCTTTATTTGATTATAATTCAAAAAACGTTGATTTAAGGTGCCTGGAATCTCTTTCATTGTATTTTAAGGACCTTAACCTAGATGTTGATCGTGAAAAGAGTATGGGGAAATGCGGGGATTTTTTTTGGCAAGGCTTTAGAGTTTTTGACTTTTGAAAAAAAAAAATATTTACTCATTATTATCATAGATCAATTAAGTGTGTAAAAATTTTGAATGGTTCAAATGATAGGTTTTAATATGAGCTTTCATATGGTGTACTTTAAATTTAAGAAAAAATGTTTTCCGTAGAAATATATGTGATTCAGTTTTTTTCTTGATCATATAAATTTTTCAATTTTTCAAAGTCTGATGTCTGTGGTGCGTTCAGTATCCAAGATAATGAGTTGAAAAACTGGGAATATCTTAGTCAAATATTAAGTTATTAACTAGTAAAAATAAAAAAAAACGATCCGATAAATTTCAGTTTTTGACTTTTTGCCGCCTCAAACCCCATAGTGCATCTTACCAGACAACCATTTGGTGGGTATTTCGAATTTGCAACACAAATATACGTGTAAATATACGTGTAAACATATCGTATATAATGCAGCAAAACCAGTATAAACGTATTATTTTGGAGTCCATATAGGTACATTAGCACACAATTTCTTGATTTGGATTGTATTGTCACAATAAAACCATGCAATGAATTCAAATACGATAAAGAACATGCATGGGCCGCACATTGTAGGTGCAGATCTACGAAGATAAGTTTTAAAAAACATTCTATACGATATTATCTGTAAAATAAAATACGTCTTCTGGTTGTCTGGGGTATATCGGTCGTTTCACAGATTTTTTGCGAATTGTCGTACACAAAGGTCGAGTTCATATGTACATAAATACGAGTCTCTCTCCTTGTCGTTATAAAATCATGCAATACACCTAAATACGATAAAGAATATGCATGGGCCGCACATTGTAGGTGTAGATATACGAAAATGAGTTTAAATAACATTCTATACGATATTATCTGTAAAATAAAATACGACTTCTGGTTGTCTGGGGGATCCATACCAGGCATGTTAAAATCGCGAGTCTACATACTCGCAAATTGCCTTATATGCAGATCGATTCTATTTCGTCAAACTCAGTCTGCAATGATGCTATCGGTAGCAGTATTGACACATCCAAATCTGTACCGCTCATCAAAAAAATCTTTTTTTGTACCGAAAATCTTTACCAAAATCTGTACAGAAGAAAACAAAGTTCTGCATTCAATGTGTTGATATGTGAACATTTTGTTTCCTTATTTTTAATCTTAAAAAAGATATATACTAATTTATTGCACATAGTACAGTTTACAGTACGGACATCTAAAATTAGCACTTCCCAATGTTCATGGGGTTTATACATAGTATTATTGAAACGATTTTTGAGCGCCGTATTTAATACGTCATTTTTCGATCCGCCGTTCAATTTCAAATAACTTTTTGTTCTAAGGATAGCGTCCAATGTGTCAACACTTAGACGATTACGAACTTTGGTTTTATTGGTATTTACTTGTGAGAAAATGCGCTCAACCGCTGCTGACGAGTGGAGCATTATAATCAGATATTTTATTATTTTTAGCAAATTTGGAAATCTAATTGTTCCATCGATTACTTCCCAGTAAGGAACTCCTATCGTCAGAATAATAAAAGCTAACTTTTGACTTATTTTCTATAAAGTTTTCAATGAACTGATCGAAAGAAAAATGTAAAAACTTTTTTCAGTTTTCAAAAGTTAAAAATCTGTATAAAATTTTTAAAAACTGTCATCTGTACGTACAGATTCTGTACCAGAAATGAGCTCAAAAATCTGTACCTGTCTAGATAAATCTGTACATGTGGAAACCATGATCGGTAGGTACACACTTAATCTTTTCTCCTGTGGTCGGGACGATTTTGTCCTGTATTTTCAACAGCTGAAATTACAGGACGATTTCGGGACAGAAAAAAAAGCTCAGGAAAACAGCTGTCAAATCGACCTGTAAGTTCGAAACGGTTTCTACACGAGATTTGCGGGGAGTTCAGATTTTTTCCTGTAGATCGGGGCGCTTCTTTTTTTTGTTTCTCCTCCCCTTTCAGTTATTTTAATAGATGAAATTAAATAAAATAGAAACGCAATGCATTCAATTATTTTATTTTATTAATCAACACAAATATATTTACAAAATCACGCACACGATATCACAATCACAACACAACATGATTAGAATAAAATTTTACATATCCTTACACTTATTTTGCATAGGCCGCATAGGCATTTACTCCGGATGATGATGTCCTGCTAGAGAAGGGCCGACTGTTCTCAACCGATCGCTGGTCAGTTTCCCTATAAATAAAGAGAACAATAATTTTAGTAGATTTACTAAAACACAGGATGAATGTGATTACCGGGCGAATCTGGCGTTCCAGGGCCGTGCCATCAAACTGAGTCGCGTAGATTCCATTAGACGAGACCCACGGGCGAAGGAACCAATGTTATCAACTGTGCCGTTCTCCGCAGGCCTCAACAATCATTTTAATTTCAGTACTAAGAAACTACCGCGAATTAAATAAACGAATTTATTCAAATATTTACGCCTGCGCGAGTACCGGCCACTTAACAATAACATCAAACGAAAACTGCAAGGAAAAATTGCAAGGTGAAATCTTCGCGGTTTTTTATTGCACTGGTGAAAAAGAGAGAAAAACAAACACCTTGTCGATAGACAGAGAAAAAAAATTGACAAGCCATGTGTCTAACGTGATTCGGGAAAATGCTGCCCTGAATATAGGAGATTCGTTCGAGCTCCTGTGGGCTCGTATAAAATTCATTCTAGATTTCAGGAGTGATGAGCCGTCACGAGATTCGGGTGGGTTTTCATTCGAATTTCTTAAAATTAAACCGTCTGCCCTGTGGCTCGAAGAGTCATTATCCCGAGCGGAATAATTGCAATCTTAGTGTGTACAACTCGGAAAACATCAGTTAGTGAGCTTCGGATAATCTCGGTCGAGTTTACTGCAATCAAAGAAAACATCAGCAAAACGATCGTACAGTTTTGCGAATTCAAAATTCAAATTCGTGTTCCTTCGGCAGCCGAACACATAAATCGGACAACGCAGCGGGGCGTGGTTAAAAGTGGTGGGGCCAAGGGAACGGGAAATGAGCGAGAGGGTGGTGCGAGGTACTGTTCGCTCGGTTTGTCGGGCCACGATCTTTCGTGCGCATTTTGTGTTCGGTAAACTTCGTTCCGTTGTTTCGTTGTGTGATCAGGGTTGCCAACATTTTTTTCAAAAATCAGGGAACTGGTGAAATAAAAATCAGGCAAAATCAGGCTACGTAACGAAAATTTAGCTAAAAGTGATGACCTTTTTTTTTTGGTCAGCGCTCCTCTTTTAAGCCATAATTCTACTAAATCTAAGCATCAAAGCAATCGAAAGATTCCCTTTAATTCCCTTTTTTGAATAAGAGTTCAAGGGAATCTTTCGATTGCTTTGATTCAGCAACCTTTCCGCTTTTTCACTTCAGCAATGATACCTAATCCAGTTCTTTACAATCCATTTTTCATCACATTCGCAAAAATTAGGCAAAATTAGGCATATTTTCAAAAATCAAGCACATTCAATGGCTTATCAGGTGTCAGGCAGGGCCAATACCTGAAAAATCAGGCATATTGGCATCTCTATGTGTGATTTTATTTCTGCGATGCTTCGAAATCATCAATGCAGAACTGTTCTCTTCGTTTTGTATGCATTGACGTAATGATTGAAACGGAGATAAAATCAATCTGCACATAACGCGTTAAATTCGGAAGAAATCAGCAGAATGATTTTTTCCGAAGCGAATTTACACATGTCTGATCTGTACAAAGTTTTGCTTACTGAAATATATAATTTTCTGTAAAAACCTGGGGGAGGAAGACTGAATAAAAAAAAACAAACGTCAAATTTCTCTCATCAATCTACCGACCAGTGCGAAGGTTCAAAATTTTACTTTCTTATTTAGTAATTTTTAATAAATTTTTTTTCATGCTGAAAAACACTTGTTTTGCATAAAACAATGATTTAATTAGGTTTTGTTTTGCTCTGGCGAATTCCTGCATGATCAAGCGTATTATCTCGCTCAAATTTCGTCAAAGTTTTGAAGCTGATAAATAAAAATGGCTTGATAAATGGTTGTTCTAAAAATATAGCTAAATCTAAATTTAGCACCTTAACAACTGAGTTACATGACTCACTACTCGAAACTGATCATCTAAAGTTAAAATTTGAACGATTACAAATCTTTTCAACAATGGCTGGCTTGTTGCCGAACAGTAAAAATACGATGCAGCAAATTTCAGTCTTCCTCCTCCAGGTAAAAACCAAAAATCAGGCAAAATCTGACTTTTTCCTAAAATCAGAAAAAAACGAGGCTAATCAGGTTATCAGGATGGACCTTAAACAATCAGGCAAATTTTAAAAAATCAGGCACATCTCTGCTTTTAAGTCACGATTTATATAGCTTTTGATGACACCGGCAAAGGTTTATACGTTTGAGATTCAGTTACCAAGCGTGAATGATATTCCGCAGGCTGTTCGCAAATTTTTGAAGTTTGTGTGTCATTGTCGCATATGTGCACGAAGTTTAGCTCGCATGCAGCAGCTCGGATTTGATAATTCAAAAGCAAAATAAAATATTTCTTCATGTTCAGCTTAAAATTTAGTTATTTATCAATCAATGATAAAGATAAATAAATAAAATACCAAAAATACCAGTTTTTGAAACGACGTTAAACCGGTATTCGGTATTGAAAAAGTAGGCCTGTAATAACACTTTTCGGTTTTTGTATCTATTACAATCCATATTTACGTAGCAGCTCGAGGAGCTCGAGGAGCTGGAGCAGCTGCATCGTTCCCAAGAAACACGAAAGTTCTATCAGAAACTCAACGCATCCCGCAAAGGCTTCGTGCCGCAAGCCGAAATGTGCCGGGATAAGGACGGAGGCATCCTGACGGACAATCGTGAGGTGATCAAAAGGTGGAAGCAGCACTTCGATGAACACCTGAACGGCGCACATGCAGGAGATCAAGACGGTGAGGGAAGGTACATCACCGGCGTAGCCAACGACGTAGGGGAGCCACTCCCAACGATGAGTGAAGTTAAGGAAGCCATTCGCCAGCTGAACAGAAACAAGTCGGCTGGGAAGGATGGCATCGCAGCTGAACTCATCAAAATGGGCCCGGACAAGTTGGCCGATTGTCTACACCGGTTGATAGTGCGGATCTGGGACATAGAACAGCTACCGGAGGAGTGGAAGGAGGGGGTAATATGCCCCATCTACAAGAAGGGCGACAAATTGGACTGTGAGAACTACCGAGCGATCACTGTCCTCAATGCCGCCTACAAAGTGTTGTCCCGAATCCTACTCCGCCGCCTAACGCCACAAGCAAACAGATATTCACATTACGGCAAATCCTCCAAAAATGCCGGGAACACCAAGTCCCTACGCACCATCTATTCATCGACATCAAAGCCGCATACGACACGATCGACCGTTACGAGCTATGGAAAATTATGGACGAGAACGGCTTTTCCGGGAAGCTGATCAGACTGATCAAGGCGACGATGGATGGTACGCAGTGCTGTGTGCGGATTTCGGGTGAATTGTCAAGTTCATTCGAATCGCGCAGGGGCTTCGACAAGGTGATGGTCTATCCTGCATGATGTTCAACGTGGCGCTAGAAGGTGTTATTCGACGAGCGGTGGACGAAATGCGGGGCACGATTTTCAACAGATCCAGTCAACTTATCTGCTTTGCCGATGACATTGATATAGTCGGCAGATCATTTGCGGCGGTGGAGGAGATCTACCGCAAACTGAAACGCGAAGCAGGAAGGATTGGGTTGATGATTCATACGTCCAAGACGAAGTACATGTTGGCCTGCGGATCCGAGACCGACCGAACCCGCTTGTCCAGTAATAACAAGGTCACGATCGATGGCGACGAGCTGGAGATAGTCGAAGACTTTGTCTATCTCGGCTCACTGGTGACCGCAGACAATGACACCAGCCGTGAGATCCGGAGGCGAATTACGAGAAGACTTAGCCCTCGCACGAAGTGTAACCTGTATATGACGCTCATTAGACCGGTTGTTCTATACGGGCACGAGACATGGATATTGCTCGAGGAGGACCTGCGTACACTCGGAGTAATCGAGCGACGAGTGTTAAGAACCATCTTTGGCGGCGTACAGGAGAACGGAGTGTGGAGGTGAAGGATGAACCACGAGCTCGCGCGACTCTACGGCGAACCCAGTATCCAGATGGTGGTGAAAGTCTCTCTAATCAAACAATCAATCAATCAGAAGGTGGTGAACGGATACGCTGGGCGGGACATGTTGCGCGAATGCCGGACGACTGTCCTGCAAAACAGGTGTTCGCTACGAATCCGGTAGGAACAAGACGAGCGGGGGCGCAACGAGCGAGGTGGTTAGACCAAGTGGAGCGTGATCTGGCGAGAGTGGGATGCCCGAGAAATTGGAGAACGGTTGCCATGGACCGAGTGAATTTTAGGAATTATGTTCGTCAAGTTATGTCGTGAGACGGAATAATATGTAAATTTACGTAGCAACTACGTAAAAATCAATTAGATACAAATGATGTAGTTTTTCACATAAATGCGACGTGCAAATTAATTTGCGTGCGGTGTTACATTGCCACACTCATAAAACACTTCACATAAACGCTACGTGAAAATGTACACAGATTTCTGCCACCATGAAATTTAAGTGATAAAGCCTGAAAGTAAATTTCAGGTAGTAAATAGAGCTTGCGATGCAAACAGAATTCACGTAATTTTCATATGATTTGTAGGCGAGAATGTATGTGAAGATAACGTTGATCGAATGTGAATAGGGTTCGTTTCTGACACATGCGATTCACATAGATTTAATTTTTTACATAGTTAGTTTATTCGTATCTTTTAAATGAAAACTACATTTGGATTTTGCAGAAAAAAAAATTATAACCGACTCATGATGCACTTTTAATTTTCTCTTCCGAGTTACCACTTATTGCATTTCACTTCACTTAAACAAACGCCCAGTAAGCGCGTCCTCTCAGAAATCGACAAAGCATGCAATAAATTGATAGTTGAGTCACCGAACTAAGTATTAAGAATTCTCATTCGGTTTGTCCTGCCGAGATACCTAGAGGCAACGAATACGAATGCGTACATGCGAAATCAGTTTGAATCGTACACTCGTACGATGTGCTCGCATTTTATCCCCGTGTTTTTTTTATATGTGTGCTGCTATCATAGCAGTCGATTTCTCAGGCAGGCAAACACGCGTCTCGAAGGGAAACATACGATTTTGATTGTGTTCATGTGTTTCTCTGGAGGGCGTGTCTCAGATTATTTCGTGGCACTCACCCAAGGCACGCGTATGGTGTGTTCCTCTCTGCCGATTAGATGATGCAAAATATTCGCATTCATAATGGATGTCTGGTCGTCCTAGCTATCCCAATAATAAATTCTGTAAAAATAGGAAAAGATAACGAATACACAACAAATTTTTACCAACTTACGAAATATCAGCTTCTCCATCACTTAGAATTTCTCTTCTTGACGGCACATAGTTACTGTTAGACCCTCGCCATATCGAGTGAGTAGCCAAGCAACCAAAAGTCACGTATTTACTTAAATGAAGGCTTTGAAGAAGAGAAACAACTGCCCAATTCCCTTGAGTGAATTATATGTTCTCATTGATGAAATCGAAAGTTGCAAAGATGATTTACATGCACGTTGTATTTTGTATGACCTATTTTGCCTAATTCCCATGAGTGAACTAACTATATGTAGTTAATAATGAACTTGAAAGATACAAAAGCGATTTATTTGTACGTTGTTTGTACAGGCCTCAAGTCATAAAAAGGCCACAAAAGTGCACAAATGTACTCAAAACGGGACTTACCAAGTCGCAAAAAGTGGCTTCTAGTTGAACGGGTGCGCCTGAGGGTATGCTAGAAAATCGTATCACCACTTCGAGTTTTTGTAACCACTAGGCGTGGCCTTGTAGTAGCGTGTTCCATTATCACCAGGATAGAGAGAACAGTTTTTGTCATTTTATGATTCCATGAATGCTAAATTCAAAGGCCACTGGAAGCTGAACAGATGATTATTTAGACCTGTTTCGGAACTTGAAAGTATCAATAAGATCTGAAATTTTGAGCTGCATAGAACGTATTTCAGATCATTGACGGTTCTGAGTAAGCTTTTTCGTATCTGTTTTATGGGACTTTTGGTTGCTTGAATATAAGACTGAGTCGATTTGGGGTAATTTTTTAATTTCTCAAACCCTGGGGCCTGAAAAGCTGTGTATTAGTTCATAACTCACCCATGATTTTTTGCAGAATTTTTTTTAAACGTTTACATGAGTAAATTTCAAATTTTAGGTTTGTATGGGATGATTGAATATTTTGTACTGAAAAATCAACATCAATTTAATTTCTTCTGTGCAACCAAGCCTGGTTTTTGTGACTATTTTAACTACGCTATCTTTTTCTCAATTCAACTTGCCCGTCTTAATGCCAGCAGTCAGGAAAGCAATCATATCATCTTTGGCGCAATGCACGTTTCAACCCATTTCCGGCACATATGTAGTTAGCTCCGATTGCCATAGAAATTCTGCAACCTCTTCTTTGGGTGTATACACATAGATTCGATCAATTTAAAGAATTACGAGAAACAATTTAGGATGGCATCGTGATGACATTAGCAGTTACAGAATCCATGGTTAAATTTAAAGAGTCCTTTAAGGACAAACCCCATTCCCGGAAAAGTACCAGGCATCAGGTGAGCGTTCACCCTTTTTCCGGAATCGATTTCATTTACAAACCTATTAGGCAAATGCAATAAGCCTGTTCCGGGCGTATTAATAAACCGTTCTGGGGTTTTATGCTCTCTCCACATCCGAACCTGGGGATTATCATTTATTTACGACCTGTAATTGTTTGCTGATGAGCAGCATTAATTGTAATATTCGATGAATACCTACGCATCTTGAGCAGAGATCAATTCTCCCTAAAAGCGGAAATACTTTCTGAAATGTTCAACAATTTATAGGAAAATATCTTCATCAATTATCATTTCAGATTTAGATTCAGATTTCAGATTCAGATTTCAGATTCAGATTTCAGATTCAGATTTCAGATTCAGATTTCAGATTCAGATTTCAGATTCAGATTTCAGATTCAGATTTCAGATTCAGATTTCAGATTCAGATTTCAGATTCAGATTTCAGATTCAGATTTCAGATTCAGATTTCAGATTCAGATTTCAGATTCAGATTTCAGATTCAGATTTCAGATTCAGATTTCAGATTCAGATTTCAGATTCAGATTTCAGATTCAGATTTCAGATTCAGATTTCAGATTCAGATTTCAGATTCAGATTTCAGATTCAGATTTCAGATTCAGTTTTCAGATTAAGATTTCAGATTCAGATTTAGATTTTAGATCTTCTAAATAAATGCTTGAGAGAGCAAACTTTGAATGGTTATAAATAGGGCTATCTTTTCAAAAAAAGATTTTGTGGAAAATATTTTTTCCCGTTTATTGTTGATTTTAAACTTCCAACTTGTAAGTAGAATTCTGTACAAGTTGGAAGTTTAAGGTTCTCTGTGCTTCCATATAAGGGTTTAAGTAAGTCGTTGTTTATACAATATGATAATTTCATGATGAATGATGGTTGATATGTCAAGCATCTACATGAATCTGTTTTAGATAATTGTTCAAATCAAACCGCAAATTTTTTTAAAGATCTTAAACGTTCTCTGTGATGGAAATATATATGAAATATTGACTTTTTTTTATTCAAAAACTCATCACGCAACACAGAGATACATAAGTTGAAAAGATCTCAAATTGGCAGAATTACTTGAAAATGCATAAGGAACAACCTAAAGGAGTCCAGTATTGATCTGCAAAAAGGAAAAAAGTGATCTATTCATATAGGGTAACGGACTTATTTTGGACCAGGAAGTCTAGCGCTCTCATAAAGCAACTAATCATGAATTTTTTTAACAAATATATGTAGTTGAAGCCCGGGCACTTAATATAATGCACTATATTGTTTCATAATCTTTTGATTCATAAGAGAGCTAGACAAGGTGGTCCAAAATAGGTCCCCTGGTCCAAAATAAGTCCGTTACCCTATACATATGTATGTTTATGATAAATGATAATAAGGCCGGAATAAATTTTAAATCCTTCTATTGTCACTCGAAGAACATCGCGAGGAAGGGGAATAATAAAAAATAAAGCGAAAAACAAATAAATTGGAATAAATTGCACGAAAGCTTGTATGCAAAAAGGTTGCATACTATGTCATTGCACAAAATCTATGAATTAAGTATTTTTTTAATAGAAAAGTTAAATATTTAAAACCAAGAATTTAAAAGATCTAATAACTCTCATCTTCCAATATTTAGAGATTTTTTTAGAGATTCACATGAAACACCTCAAATTTTACTGTTTCCCCCTTTCGGGTTTTTTGGAAATTTGATTGATATTTGTTCCAGCCTAACTGGAATAAATAAGGATACCAATATGTTCTCTTGAAATTTTGCATTCTTTCTCGAAGAAAAAACGAAAGTCTAGAAAAGAGATTGAGAAATCTTTAATAGGCTGTGACGTGTGTTTTAAAGTAGCTAAGAATAAGAAATTTGATTTGGAATTAATGCTTTTTTTTAAATCGTGTGTGTTGAACCAACGCGAGGGTTTCTTCTATTAGGTGGAATCGAAGGAGGAAATATACATATTTAGGTAAGTATGGAAAATAAGTTGTTTTAAAGAATGTTTTCAAACCAAATCCTTGTTTTAAGTATCTGACTGTTGAAGCCGACTATTTTTAAATGATTTTCTTTCACAAGCAGCGAACCAAAGGTTGTGTAAAAATTGGTTCATTTTATTCGATTCGCTTTGGTGAAGTACTACAATACAATAGTTATTTAGGAATATTTGTACTGCTAATGACGATCGGATGATACAGCCCCAGCTTGCGATGTTGCTGACTTAATAAATATGCTGACTGGGTTTTGAACGTTTATCCCTTGGAACCTCCGGCCTTTTTCTGAAATTGTAAGGGAGAAAGGATAAAAATTAGTTTATGTTTGGCTTAAGAAAACAACCGATAATTCACTTACCACTGGAGGCAGATACTTGGTCTCCTTGGCTTCACAGGATTCTTCCGCGTGCAGACCGTTTCGAAGCTTGCACACGCAATCGCTGGAGATTTCCGTCCGTGAGATTTGTTCACTCAGCGCGGCCGCTAGTACTGATACGAAGGATTTCTTGTCCTTGGCCTGCTTCTGACCGCTGAAGTTCTGCAGCACGAACACGAATCCGTCGTTGTGCTGAACCAAATCGACCAGCTGGTCGGAGTCGAACTTGAGGTTGTTCTTCAGCTCGGTAGATCCGATATTGGTGCGCTTCTTGCTGTCGGCAAGCGTGAATGCTTGCTTGGAGTTGAATCCTGTTGAGTGGGAAATGAAATTTAGTACTGATGCACAATCTGACACCGATATGTTCTAATACTTACCAACAATTTCCTTAACCTTCTTCTGGTCCTTGCTGTTGGTAATTCCGAGATTCTTAACTGGCGTTATCACGTGCAATCCAATACCCTTGGACTTGAGATCTAAGGTAGCCAAAAGCGATTTGATTGGTCGAGACTGCGATGAAAGTAAATAGTTAGTCTTTGCTGAACAACTTAAAAGTAACCTCAATCAACTTACAGGATTAGCTGTCTTCTCGGTGTCGTCAGAGTGGATGAGTAGAATAGATTTACTAGCCGTGGCACGGAATGGATACTGCAAGGCCTGCAGGAAAGCTTGGGCGTCCGAGGTGAGTGCCAAATCTTCAGCGATCTGTTCACCGATGTCATGCAGAGCTTTGAAGAAGTCGTCCACATTTTTGTTGCCGGTCACAAGTGGTTTGCAACGTTGTGGTCCCTCAAGGTTGGCCTGTCCCAACTTTCCGGTGTAGTCGAGTTTACCGTCGCTAGTGAATAGCTTGACGTACTTCTGGTTCCTGTTGTAGCCGATGACCACGACCTGAGTATCAGCGATGCCGCTAGCCTTGAGTTCCTTGCGCAGATCGTTGATCGATGCCTGCACCAGTTCACCAAGTAGTGGTCCAAGAGCAGTGTCAACAACAACAACAATATCGGCCTTCTTCTGTGGCGAAGTAACGCTGAATTGATCTCCGACATCGATAGACTTTCCTCCGACAGAGCATTTGTCACATTGCGATGGAACATTCACCGGGATCAGATCCAGACGACACGATGAAGCGTAGGCGAAGGCAATTTCACATCCAGCCTTTTCAGGATCTTCTGCACCATGGACGGCATGTTCGCAAGCTTCCCGATAGTTGGATTGATCCTTGAAGAAGAAGCAATAACGCAACGAGCTCTCACTTCCGAACAGTTTGGCACACACGGGACTGCTGTGTTCATGCGAAGTGTGACCTGGATCAGCAACGGCAGCACACGATTTCGTTGTTTTGTAGCTGTTGGCAAAGTCAGTAGAACTTTCGGAAATCTTTCCGTTTGGCAGCAGATAATCATCGTTAGGCTCGTTGTTACCATTGCCCAACAGACCTCTGATCTTTCCAAGATAGAATCCAGAAACGCTGAAGTGACACAACTTGAGATCGGTTGTACACATAACCGAGGCACCATAAGTGCTCAGCAAGTTAACCGTGTAGAACTTGCGCCATACGTGGATGTCGTCTTTGTGAATTGGCAAATCGGTGGCCTTACCGTTCAAAGTAACAACTCCCTTATCATTCAGCTCAACGATGTCCTTATCGATCAGAGAAATGGCCTTTAGTTTTCCGTTCTGAATGTTAGCAACGATGCTGAAGTTTCCATCGACAAAGTCCGATGCTAATACGTACTGGCAGCTTCCTGGGAAAGTGAAGTGCTTGCCGTCAAAGGTGAAGAAATGGCTACCGTCAGAAAGTTCACCGTAAAGTTTGAACGGTGGCAGAACTGCAAGTGGGTTCCATGCATACGGACGGAACTGGTACAAGAAATCGCGAACCGAGTAGAACTTCTCATTGCGCAGATAGTTAAATGGACTGAATTTAATGCTGCTGATATATGGAACAATCTTGAACGTAGCGAATGATGGAATTCCTCCCATGAACCCTGGTTCTTCGAAAGAGGTTGATACCGTTGAAGCCAGTTTATCAACCAACAGATTTAGAGCCTTGACAAAGTTGATGAAGATAGTCTTCAACTCTTCAATATCGTTAACTGGTTTCTTTTCCAATTTGCTAGTGACGTAGTTGTTAACCGAGGCAGTGAAGGCCTTAACTTCTGGCACTGGGTACAAATCTTCAGCCATTGTCAAAAGTTCCTTCAATAATTGGTAAGCGTATTGGTCGAATCCAGCGAAGTATTCGTGGAACATTTCCTTAACAACCTTGAATTCGTCGAATGAATCCAAATATTCTTGCATGGCCTTGTACAGTTCCTTGAATTCCTTCTCCAGACTGATGATTGCCTTGTTGAAGTTCTGAGCAAAGTTCTTGAACAGCTCGGAGATGTTTTTGGCGATTTTGTTGAAGTCATCTTCGAAAGTCTTCAGGGCCTTAACGCTGCGTTCGAAAACGGCAACAACCAATTTAACTGCTTCTTCGTATAAGCCAAGTGTGATAGCTTCGATCTTGGTGTACAATTCCTTGAACACTGGCATCAATTTAGTGTTGAATGTCTCTGTAAGCTTGGCAATAACGTCGGTAATGATGGCAGAAGCTTTCTGGAAGCCGTCGGTCAAGATTTTGCTCAATTGTACGAAGACTTCATGGAACGAAGCATAGAGTCGAGTTGCGAATTCGAAGAACTGTTTGATTGTTGGGTCCTGTAACAGCTCATCTTGCAGCTTGCTTAACTGAGCAGAGTAATCAGCCTGGAATTTGCTGAAGTCGGGTAAGGCAGCAATCAAATTGTTGGTAACTTTGTTAATATCGGCGGTCAATTGAGTGTATTTCTTTTCGAAATCAGCCTTAGCAGCCTCAATGTCCTTCTGGATGTGTTTGTTGAAAGATTGCAGGAAGGCCTTGGCATTGTCTTCACTAAGCTTGTATTCGGTAGACAGGAAATGAGTAGCATCAAGGGCTATCTTGGCGCTCAAAAGTTCCTTTTCTTCTCCAACGATCTTCAGAGTGGCAGCCTTATCAACAGCGAAAGCTCCGTCAATGTTGAAGAACTTCTCTTGGTTCAGTGAGAATTTGGCAGAAGAGAATCCGTTGACGTTGGTTTGTAGAACAACAGCTCGTTGTGGACCGAATTTGAAGGTCGAAGTAAGGTCGGCCTTATGTTTTTTGGCATCGTAGGATCCATGGGTACGGACCAACTCATCGTTGAATCGTTTCAAGATAAAGTCGAATTCTTCGGGACTAGCAAACAGATACGATCCAAATCGGAAATCTTCGAATGGCAGATTGACAGATCCAGCAACACTCAGTTGCTTGGTTGCCAGAGAAAGAGCTGAATGTCCATCGAAACCGCAATCAAATCCGAGACCCTTGCTCGAAACATTCAACTCAGAGCTGACGTTGAAGCCCTTGAAGGTGTGATCGCTGTTGATGTACTTAGCGTGGGCTACGATTTTGTCGTTGGCGTTCTTGAAGATGTCCAGCTCGAATGTACCATCGGCGATTTGCTTTTCTCCATCCAGGGTACCAGAAGCGCTGATGACCAAATCCTTGATAGTTGGATGCGAGAATTTCAGAGAACCAGTTCCTCCAATACCGGCTGATCCAACCAGTTTAGTTTCGCCGGTGAAACCGAAAGTTGCTTTGTTGTTGGGGGAGTTCTTCTTATCCAGGTAGAAGGAAACGGTGCTGTCGTATTGACCGAATTTTTCCTTAGGGTACAAGAACACGCCTTCAACGACAATCGAACGAGATGGCAAAATGAGACTGGCTCCAGCACGAGTTGGGTGAATGTACAACTGGTATTGGTATTTGGGCTGTTTCTTTTCCTTCAGCTGAATGTCGGTGGTATGGTCCAGGGTGAAGCCATTTCCAGAGGTCTTGGCAGTCAATCCAAACTCATGAGAGTAGCCAAGCTGTTGCAGATCAATCGTTACAACGGCTTCGTGTTTAAATTTGTCACCAGTGCGCTCCAATTTTGATTGGATTTCGACGTTAGAGCATTGTTTCTTGTCATCGCACACGGAGTTCTTGAGCTTGAAGTCACTTGGCTTCACGCGTACCTCAGTTGAAATGCTGTTCTTTCCTACAGATCCAGCCAGGGTGAAGGCGTAACCAGCTTCCTGCAGTTTCTCACGAGTCAATTTGAACGAGGCAGTTTGCTGTTTGTCATACAGTTTCACATTACCTTGGCCTTCGATGATTGTGCTCTTGCCCTGTTCCTTCACCGAGTAGTCAGCGTATCCACTGAGGATGTTCTTGCCATCCGAAGAGGCCTTGAATTCGACACCCTTTCCGCTGTTTCCTGGCTTGGAGTTAAGCTCAACGCTGATCTTGTTGGCATTCAGTTTAGCAGAGTCCAGATAAGCCTTGGCGTAGAATGTTTCGTAGCTCTGGAAGTTGGCTTCGACGTTGGTATCTAGATTGAAGTCTCCCAAATTTTGTACCTTCGCTTCAGCCTTGAAAGCACGGTCATTGATAAGTTTATACGAACCGAAGATCTTCATGGTGTTTGCTGGGCAGCTTATCGACAAGTCAATAGAGGGGTTTGATTCGGAAAGCACAACAGCGTTATCGAAGGTGTACGTCTTGTCATCGGCAGTTACATGAAGCTTGGTGTTGTAGGCGTGGTCTCCAGACTTAACGTGCTTAAAGGTCAAATCTACATTCTTGACGTGATCGATATCAGATTTAAAGGTAGCGTGGACGGAAATATCATCAGGTCCAACAGCCTTGGCGTCTCCGTTGAACTCGAAAGAGCGACCTTTTCCATAGTTGACCTTCAGCGAACCTTTCGTTGCAATTGGACCATCTTCTTTGCCGTCATAGTTATACGAAATGTCAGCGGCAATTGGATCCAACTCTGGCAGATTGAGCTTGATGTTGCCAGTTCCATGATTGACGTTTCCTTTGGTGCTAGTAGATATCTGAACAACTTTGTCGTTGTATCCGAAGGTTCCTCCGTAAGTGAATTCGTACAAGCTGGTTTCGCTTTCCGGTTCCAGATAGCTGCCCTTCGAGTCGAAAGTAATCTTCTTCACTGGAGCCTGAGGGATGTTGACCGTAGACTTGATTTCGTGGGTGTGAGGCTTGCCTGGTTTGCCAACGTGATAGTTACCACTGATAGTTCCATCAAAATCGTTTCCGTATTTTCCCCCAACACGGTAGACAGCGTGGTTTTCACAGTATTCATCGAGGTCAAATGCAACTTCTCCAGCTTGTGGTACCAGTGAACCCTTAACCTTGACATGCACAGCAGCGGTCTTGAAGTGACCAGCTGGGAGATGTTTGGTGTCAATTTGAACATCTAGGTCTTTGCCTTCGAATGTAGTGAATTTCAAATTGTGAACCATGTCGAAGAACCGTGCCTTGAAATCTCCATCCTTCAGAGTTCCCGTGAATGTGAGCGATTGTTGCTTGCCATTGGGTAGCTTATCGAACAAATGAGAGTTAATGCTTCCAGTGCTCTTTTTGTCATCCTTTCCGTTGACTTCACGTTTGATGTCACCAGACAGAGTACGACCGGTTGGCAGAACTAAAGAGAATTTTCCACTCATAGAACCGTCAGTCGGTTGTCCGGTCTGTTGTCCTTGAACGTTGAATTCATACTTTTCGGTAAAGATCTCTAGCTTGTTCTTGCTATCAAAGCTGCTCTTAGTGACCTTATTCTTGGTATCGAAGTGAACCTTCTTGCTGTTATCCTTGTCGAAATCGTAGTAGAAGTCTGTGGCAATGTCGTAAACGGGTGCGTTGATCTTGAACTTAGTGTCCAGCTTAAGTTTGCGATCCTGCTTCAAGAAGTTGACCAGAGCAAATCCGTCACCCTCTCCGTTCTTTGCCTTAAACTCACCATTGCCGTCGAAGAATTCCTTGACAGTAAACTGAGAAAAAATGCATTAAAAACTTGAGAGCAGAACTGGTTTTAATGTATAACTTACAATGAACTTTCCATTGGCGTTTTCGGTGCGATCCAACTTCACATCGTAAGTAGCGAATTCATCCTTACCAATTAGAACCTTGGCATTGGACAATATGTTTGATGGGGAAAGCTGTAGGACCAGAGTCAGTCTGCAAGTAAATAATTAATCATTTTTTAATTTGGTTACTAGTTCATAAGTTTAGCAAGTGCTTTTAAATTACAATAGAAAACTTACTTGTAAGGATCAGCCTTCTCGACAGCCACGAACAGTCCCTCAATGCTGAGATCACCTTCTTGTTCGGTAAATTTGTTAGTAGCGACGCCGTTCACTTCAATCTTAGTTCCAGTGCTGGCAGTCAGACGGTTCTGGAACTTGCTCTTGGTAGCATCGATTGTTCGCTTGGAAAATACCTTGAAGAAATGCTTGTTCAACGATCCACCGAAATTAACATCGTAATCTCCGGCAGTTTTTTCGTTGTACTTGGCATCGACGTTGGCGGCAATCTTGTACTTATCGTAACCGTATTCACCATCCAGCTTGAACTGGTTCTTACCGGTAGCGAAGTCCAGTCGGAACAGTTGCTTCGGCAACTGCAGTTTGTTCGAGAGTTTCAGCGACTGAAGCTTCTTGTCTTCGATTTCGAACTCGGCGACCTGCTTCAGCTCGTAACGGTTGGAAGGATTGTTAAAGTCCTTTCCGGCAACGAAGGTGAAATGGTTGTTGAACTGGAAAAATTTATTAAATTCATAAATATAGGAACAAGTGAGTCGACCAAGAGTATTCTTACCGAGTTATCAGTGTAGGCAACGGCAAGGTTGGTTTTGAAGTTCTTGGCCGCATCGCCATCGGTTTTCTTTTCGAGATCAAAGTTGATGTGACGGGGGCTGAAGTCCAAATGACCCTTGACGTTGTTCTTGCTGGCTCCAACGACAACTGCCAAATCGGTATCGAAGCTGGGTCCATTCTGGGACACAAATCCGTTGACTGTGGTTTTTGGGGCATATGGGCTGACCCATTCGATGTTCTCTAGGTTGTATTTGGTGGCACCATCTCCTCCCTTCTCAACGATGATCTTACCGGTGGTTTGCACGATCTTGGTAACCTGAGCATCGCCGCTGGGTGATCTGATTGTGAAGATTGGGACGTATTCCTGGCGATCGGCAGATCCTCCCTTCTCGAAGCCAATCTTGGCAAGGTACTCATCTGGACCATTATGGGCAAGGGCATATAGTGCGGCTTCTTTTTCGTTGTTGTTTAATCCAACCTTGACATCGACGTTTCTCAAAGGCGATTCAATCGTAGCCTTCACATAGGCATCTCCCTTGAAAAAGCTTTCCAACTTCAAGCTGGTGGCGCGTTTCTTATCAGTGCCGGGAGTATCGAAGGTAAGCAACAGAGATTGATGTTGTTTGTCGGAATCGTCGTATTTTCCAGTGAAGTGATATTTGGGATCTACTTCCAGGTAAACTTCAGCGTTGTATTCACCGTCTAATGGAACCAGAGCCTTTCCGGGGATTTGTTTCTGTCCAGCGGATGCGCAAACAGTCACTCCAATAATGTGGTACAAGTTGTCGAAGCATTCTTTGAACTCTTTGACCTGCTGATTCATTTTCAGCGGGATAGAGATCAGTTGGTTGCCGCGTTCACGAGTCACAAACACCAGTTTGGAGTTAAAGCTGATCAGCTCTTGTTTCTTGAACAACGAGTCGATAGTCAAATCGTAAGCCTTTCCACCTTCCAGAAGAGCAAAGCTGACAGCGCTGCCAGTAGCCGAATGGAGGGTTCCGGAAAGTTGGATTCCAGTCGAGACCGTGAATGCATCGACGCTCAAAGTTCCAGTGACTTCGTAGCTTCCGCTTGGGATGAGCTTCAGGTTGAATTTAGTGTTCTTGTAATCCTTAACAATGTCCTTGATGTCAACTTCCAAGCTAGTTTCCAGACGAGCAACTCCAGTGCCTTCATAGGACAGCTTCAGCGGAAGACCAGCTCCCGTTGGGTACACTAGGTCCGAGTCCAAGAAGAGAGCGTGCTGTTCGAACACCCGTTCGTACTTCTTAGCTCCTTCCAAGAACTTATCGAAACATTCCAAAATTTTGTCCAAAAACTCCTCCGGAGTGCTTGGAACGTGCTCACCTGAGCTCAGGAAAAACAGCTCTGATCCGAAAAATTTGACGGAAATGTCCAAGTTGAAGTCCTGCAGTGCATCGTTACCTAGATTGACGCTCTTAGCCAGGGCCTTGATGTCTTCCTTAATTCCACGACGGAAACGGCTCTGGGCCTTTTGGGACAGTTTGCCGTAATGTTCAATGATTTTATCGTAAGCCGATTGTAGATCCAGTCCCTGGAAGAATCCTTTCGGGCCAAAGTAGTGTTCGATGACACGGTCCAAGTTGTCCTGGCGACCTTCGACTTCGAAGACGTTGAAGCTGTTGCCGAACACTTCGGTGGTGAAGTTGAAAGCTACGGACTTCGGCAGGAAACTCTTTTGCGAATAGATAACGCTGGTGTCAGCACTGGCTCCCAATCCAAGAGATTCAACGGCGTAAGAAAATTCTCGGTTGAACGAGTAACGGCGGAAATCGAATGGGAATTTGTTGCTGGTACGGATGTTGCCAAAGTGTAGACGAGCAGCATCCCGAGTTGGGTCAGCAGAAGCTCGCAGGCTAGCCAAGTGAGTTGAGATGAAAGATCCGACTTGGTAAACCTTTTCAGCATCCAGAACGGCTTTGATTTCGTTGGCGACGGCAGCCGTTGGGCATTCGACAAGCGACAGATAAGCTTGGATACGAATTTCGGAATCTTCATTGGTGTTCTTGAGGAAGTTAAGAGCAGAGTTTACAACCTTCTTGTTGCACGAAGCAGCGGGGTAAGCCTGGAAAGCTGCGACGCGGACACGAGACGAAGCCTTATCGGAGGTGCATTGAACGACCTTATCCAAAAGTGGTGCCACTAAGCTGTTGGAGTTCTTGATTCCCTTCAATACAGCAACAACGATGTCTTCTTCATTACGGGTGGCTGGCTGGCATTTGCCTAGTTTCACTCCGAACTTGTCAGAGATTTCTTTAACGTCAGCCGACTCGCAACCGAATTTCTGGCAGTACGTGTTCACAAGGGATCCAACGCTCAGGTATGCTTCACGAGAAGGATTTCCATCCAACAACAGTTTGGCAGCCTTGAGAGCAGGTTTGGTCATCGAGTTGACGAGATTCAACGATACGAACAGCAGCTTTTGCTCTTGAGCACCTTCGATTTCCTTGTTCTTGTACAGGTTAGCCAAGGCTTCAACTGCAGCCCCGGTGCCTACACGGAACAAAGAATCGAAATAGACCTTACGAGCAAGAGACTTGTTCTTGTGGGCTGTTCCGGCTTTAACTTGCTGGTAGAGTGACAAAAGGTCATCCTTCTTGGAAAAACGCATCAAGTGGATCAGTTCGGTGAACTGGCTAGCGGTCAGCTTGCCAACATTGTTGTTGTTGTACGAATCCACAACGGTTTTCAGTTCTTGCTTGATGGTTTCCAGATTGCTCTGCGAGTCCGACTGTGGGTTTTCGAAAATGATGGACCGAGGAGTTCCGGCCGTCAGGGCAGGAGCAGCTCCAGCCTTGGTTCCGGTGTAGGTAAGCTTGGTCGTGACCTTGGCCACAGCACCAGAAGTGAGCTTAGCGAACGGCACATACTTGTACTCTTCTCCGAGCTTGACGGAGTCCAGAATTCCATTCTTGATCGTCTGCTGGTTGTTGTAGTTGCTCGTTAGCAGCGGAGTAGCCTTGATGCCCTGGAATGGGAGTTGGTTTAATATTAGTTTGATACTACTCTCTTACATATGTAGATGTTTGAGGACGATTAACTCATGAAAAGAGACTCACCGCCTTGCTGTTGATGATGCTGGAAACCAGACTGTGGCTGAAGGATTCCCGGTAGCCGCAAGCGGTCAGATCACGAACTTTGTTAACGACGGTGGCGCCGCCGGTCACGAAGTTCGAGAACGAAGTCTGACACACGCCAAACACATCGGTTTCGTAGCTCTTGCCTTCCGCAGATTGGATCAAAGAAATGATACCTCGCTTGATGTTCAACGAAAAGTCCGAATCGGTAGCTTCGGTACAAATCTCCGGTGACAGCTCATCGTTGAACAGCGTGAACTGGACGGGTTTCGAGATGTCCCCGCCGAAGTTCGACTTCTTGCCATCGGGAGCGAAGGTCGTCAGCGAAAGCACCTTCAGGGTGTACTGACAGTTGTCTCCGGCGTAGATTTCCACTTTGCCATCGATCTTGAGGGTCGTTTGCTGGGCATCGACTTCTTCGGCCGTCAGCTGCACCTGCACGTAGCTGTCCAGATCGTAGGTGTAGACATTTCCTGGCTGGAAAGTGTACTTGGTCGATTTGTTGGCTAGAAAGGGAGAACAATTTTCAAGTAAGAACAAGACGAACTAGAAAACACGAAATTACTATGAACTTACGTGCTGGGCAACCGGTCTTACATGATGCTGCAAAAATAAAGAAAACAAACAAACAAAGTCAAAATTATTATCGCTGGTGCTTGGATTTGCTTGACTAGCTGAAGGCGCATGCCGATTATATAACATTTGTAGAGTGAGTCGTTGATAATAATGACTCAGCTAGACAGGGCAGTCAGAGTCAGTAGTCTTCAAAAGTCAGTGGAGCAGTTTTGTGCTATGGCAATCTCTAGGAGCACTTCTTATCAGTCTCAGGTCAACGGAAAGATCAACGAAATTCGCTACGCCAGCAGACGAGTTCATATGTAGATGGACGAAGAAAGCATTCCGGGAATTGAACCGAAACTAACGATGGGAGATAGAAATTTCCAGCTTGTGGGTTATCGGTACGTAATCTTGAACTTGAATTATTGCTAACTGCGCGTGGTTACTGGGGTGGCCCGAAATTTGCTGAAGTGATTTGAACACGTGCCTAGTTTATTGTTTGAGGAAACCTGTGCTTCAGGTACAGATTCTAACTGATTATCTGAATAATAATTTCAAAATCTAGAAGAGAATCAGAATGTATCCTTAGAATTACCAGTGATGAATATGTTATCCGTTCTTTTCCTTTTTCGTGCCACTTTCTATCACTCAATTTTACACGTTGTTTGGCACATGATATTCTAGCTAGATCGATCAATAAAACAGGAATGCACTGTAAACGATTATTATCAAAATATTTGTCATTTAGAGTAGCTAGACTTTGCTCTCAAGCCTCTGTGTCGTAACGGCTTATTTTGATTTCTATGATCAGATTGTTTTGATTCGTTCGATTATAAACAACGATAAGTCCTAGTTGTTGTTTTGTGACAAGTTTCTTATTGATTGAGGGTGTCAATTTGATGTTCGAATAGAAATGAGAGAGGCTGTAGAGCAGCATCATAAATAATATATTTTCATCATTCAAATCTTTGAACATTCATCTTTGATACATATAACAATTCTGAAATTAAGAAAATTTAACTCATTATTTAATTTTTTTTCTGGGAAGCTTTAATAAATTTTTAAGTTGAAAATTTCAACAAAAAGATATTGTATTGAAAATTACTCTGTTTTTTCGACAACCTTGTTATGGATTCTCAATTTTAATCAATTATTAATTTGAATTTTTACTAATGTGATCTGTATCCTGATTTCTGTGTTCTCTTTTATTGTTTTACACAAAATTTTATACAATTAGAACTAATATGCTTACAACATAGAGTATAACATACGTTAAGATCGTTATGTCGAACGTTAATTTTACAACTTGCATTAAAAAAAATGCATTCCCATTGCTCGAATGGAATAGAAAATTTTCAATTTTCGTTATATGAAATTAAAAATCTGAGATCTACAGCTCTGAGTCTTTAAAAAGTTTCAAAACCCAAATTTAAAAATTATATATTTGAGTTCAGATCTCAAAATTTGACAATATGCAATTTAAAATGAAATGGAAAAAATATTCAATATCCTACAATTTAAAGAAAAAATGGAGACAATTTTGAAATAGGAAAAAACTTTAAAAATTTCATTGTGAAATTGTGAAATCTGGTTTCTGAAATTTAAATTCTGACTTCTGAAGTCTGAATTCAAAAATCTATGTTCTTAAGTTTGATCTCAGAAACCTAAATTCTGTAATATTTATTCTGAAATCTGAACTTTGCAATCTGAATTATGCAATCCTGACTTTGAATTCTTATGTTTAAGTTATGAAATCACTAATATGAAATATATATTCAGTAATCTGAACGCTAAGTCCAAAAATTCGAATTCAAACTTTTGAATTTTGCAATCCTTAATATGAATTTTGATTCTGAATGCAATATTCTTAATTTTAAAATCTAGATTTGGATGACTTATCTCTTATTTAAAAATCCAAAGTCATTGTTTCATTCTTGTAAGTCTGGTATTTCAAACTTGAGCTCTTAAATTTAAAAGTGTGTAAATCTAAAATTTATAATACAAATGAAGACAATTGAAAGGGCTTCTTATACAAACATTGACAAACAGTCAAAAAAATGTCAAAAAAATGTCAAAAAATTATATGAATTTAGTAAAACATTGAAATCGCACAAAAACATGCATAGATTGTGTTCAAAAATTTATAAAATTTGAAGCGATAAATTACCGACAAATGGATAATGTGTTACACAAAAAAACGTAAAATTATGGTTTATGTGATAAAAATTGTGCATATACATAGGTACAAGGAGGGTTAATTAAAACTAAAAAAAAGTTCTGACGAACATTAGCAACATTCAATATATTTCATGAATGTTTTTATTTAGAATTTTATACAATGTAATAAATCCGTTGTACCGCAGAAAAAAATGACTTTTTGCTCCCATATGTTTTTTCGATGCCTTTTGGATCACCAAGCATCAGGTAAAATTTTAGATGATTTGGTTGATTCCTCAGTTAGCGCAACGCGTTTCAATATAGTATGGAAATTTGTGTGGAAGAAGAAATGATTGCAAATAAAATCATTCAGAAATTTCAAATAAACTGGAAATGAAGTTGGTCATTGATTTTTGGTTTTGACTATTCTTAAGCTTCATTTTTCGCTAACATGATAAGCAGCTAAACATTTCATGAAAAAAGTTATTACCATTTCAAAATAAAAAATCAGAATCCATTAAAAAGTATTTAAAAATGGCAGACCTTGCTTGCTAGAGCTTTTCATAATTTCATTAAAGGTTTCTGCAAAAGTTATATAAATCAATAAGCTCCCTAGCTATACAAAGCCATTTTTTAAGATTTTTTATATTTATCCTACTGTTTCACAGCTTTCAAATAAGCAGTCGAATACGCTAAAATTAAAAAAAATTTGTAAACAAAAATTTTATATAATATTGAATATCTTAAGGATTGTGCTTTGTTGACATGAAATATTCTGCAAAAATCAAGGAATATTTTTCATCTGAAGTTATATTTTTTGGAACTTTCAGAACATCTTGGGCGATTTTTGAATGAAATATTTTTTTTCCCGTACAAATTTCCATACAAAATTAAAACTCGTTTCGCTAATTCAGGACTGGATGGATCGCTTCCAAAGTTTTTATTGCTATTTCTGGCAGCAAAAAAAGTTAAGGGAGGTGTGAAAATTTAAGAATTTGAAATTTCCATACAAACCTTGCAGTGGTCTAAGATTTATATTTAAAAGTTCATCCTGAGAGTCTTTGAATTTTAATTCCTAATCATGAATATTGCCATTTGAGATCTGAAATCTCAACCAAGAAATCTTTTATGTCTCAAGCCTGATTTCAACTTTTAAGATATCTTGAAATCGTAACACGGAATCTTCATTCTTAGGTTTTGAATATGAAATCTTAAGATACTTAAATTGTTATCTGAACTTTTATACCACTCTTTGATTCCTGGGTGCATGATTTTAAATGATTTAATAAGCCTTAAATCATGATTTTTTCATTCAAATTAAGAATTTTAATTTGTTTGTAATAAATCCTTTTTATCCTCCGAACTTTTTTATCTTATTTGGTTTTTTAGAGATGAATGAAGATCATTTTTGTGAAGGATAGTTAAAGATGTGTCCCTGTTTTGGTTTTCAATCTGTTTCTTTAGAATTTTGTTCTTTTTATACCTAAAATTCTGTTAAAAGTTCTATTCCTGATTTTAAATGCTTTCTAGAAAAATTTAGAACTGAGTTCTTTCGAGCTTTGCGATATTTGAATTTCGAAACCTTCAAAATTGAGTTTTAATTTGTTTATTAAAACTTTAAATGTCTCTTCAGCAACAGTTTTCGTTCCTAATTCAAGCTTTGTAATGTTGAAATCACTGTTTGACAATGATATAAATATTTGACTAATTTGATCTTTTAGAAAGATTGAAAGTTTAATATTTACTCAATTTTCCGTTATTGAGCCTTAATAACTTTTAAGTATTTTTTTCACGCATAATGTGCTGTAAATCACTTTATTTCCGATGGATTAAAAATAAGACCCATTTTCTACAGTTGAGCGCACGACACACGGATCTGCCGCCGAGGTCTGCTTCAAATCAAATCTTCCGAGGCACATGACGAGATTAATGGCATCCATCTGATGGGAAACAAAAATAAGCCCGTCAATCATCATTTATCCGCGTGCAGAGGATTATCAGTCCAGATTTAAAAAAAAAATTTGGTTGCGCTTAAAATCGAGATGTCAATTTCTATTAGAGAGCCGTTGGCCTGGCCACGTGGCAACCCTCTCGGTTATCCGTTTTCGGGAAACTGGCACCGGTCAACATAATCAACCTAAAGAACTGGCACTGATGGTGGCGACGCGACGATTCAATCACAATTTTGTTCTAGGAACCGACTGTTGGGTCGCCCGCACTTTAGAGCTCTCCCATCAGATCACACTCATAAAGTTCCATTGGCTAAATTACTAAATTGGTTCACACTTTACGAGAGATCATTTCTTCTGTCCAGCTCAAAGGCTAGCTTCCTCGATGTTGCTCATAGTATCACCAATGAATCAATCTACATTAGTTTGTTTGTATCTCCCTTAACAATCATAAATGTTCCGTACCTGCGAATACACTTTGGCCCAGCACTAGCGATATCACAAAGGTGAAAAGTAGGTTCCTTGACTTAAGGACCCACATGATGGTGGTTGCGGTCCTAAAACTCGCTCCACTCAGTCTTCTCGGTAAAAAAAACAGCTCACTCAATCACTTCTGGGCGATTAATTCTGCACCCTTGTTAGAAAGTCGAGAAAGTCCTCCCTCTCTCTAAGTGGAGTCTCGCAGGACTACGTCCACAGTCCTGGATCCGATCCTCTCGAGCGTCCGACCCCTGAAGAACAAGGTTCTGAACAAGAATGACTGGCTCCGGCTTAAGCCGGGCACACTTATATATAAGTTCTCCTCCGCTTCCCGGCTTAATCTTTCTCCCCACTCCCGGACATGCAGCTTACCGATTTTGCTAGCATCCAGCCGGTGGCGGCGGCGGTACGCAGTGGTTCTCAAGCGGAGGGTTATTTCCTAACATGATGCAATGTTCAGGTTGAAGTTTTCATTTTTCACCAAAAATCGGGATGTCAGTTAATCATGGAAAAATAATAGACGTTTCAAATAAAAGATATTTTTTTATATTCTTTCTGACTTTTTTCGGAAGCTGCCTTTAGAGTCCTATCCGGGAGCGGCAACTGGACATCAGCTAGGTAAGCAAATATAAACTACACTATTCCAAGCCTACAGCTGTTACGTGGCCCCACCAAGAGTATCAATCGAAAAATTCTACACTATGCTGGACGAATTTAGCTAACAACTGGCGGGAAAGAGTCTTGCAGTGCTAGTAGAAAATTTTAAACGCAAGGACAGTAGACAGGAAGAGTAGAAGTTATAACCTAAGAGGCACAGTTTATTCGAGCCTTTCATAAGACTTAGGTGGAGCCCCGTAATCCCTAGATCTATCGGAAGCGTAACAAAGATTGGCCGAATCCACAGAAGCACCGGATTCTTCAAACTGTCCATGTAAACTTCACTACATATTTTTTTTACTCCAGGTTTCATGAAAACAGGAGGCATAGTCAATTCATTCGAAGCCTCTGCTCTTGAATTTCACATGCTATGGGACATCCTTAGCCTTCATGGGTGAAATATACCGATCCGTACGTGAATTGGACACCGGATCAATCGAGATAGTTTTTCGTCTAAAATACAAGTATCAGCTGCTTTTTCTTCAAATTAGACAGCAATCGCTCCAAGCGCTCAAGTCGCAGTACTTTGATTCGTTCTGATATCAAACGGCGCTTCTTACGTGCCCTTGATAATACATGCAAGCCATTTTTGACCAATCGTTGCATGCAGAGAATGCATTATCTATCGTGAAAGACGGAGAACGGAGAATAAAAAAGCCCGTGTGATGCTGCAAAAAAAACCCGGTGAGATTCTTTATTTCACCCCACACATTATTCGCACTCAGGTTTCTAGAGCCACACGCACCTAATTCCAATAGCTCTGGGGTGCGACAGCTTGTCACCGTAGAACACCACGGTGTAAACGCAGTGCCGACTAATTCTAGCCACGAAAAAGCTAAGACAAAAACAAACACGATGATGTGCCTAAAGATAGCATCAACAAACGATGAATATTCGGGCGATTGTTCTACTTCGTATGTATTGGTAAACGCAATAAGCCAAGCCTGCTGCCGTCGCTATCTATGGTTAAAACATTTTTTCACTGTTTCGCTCTGTCGTGTTGATTTACAGATTCTCTACAGAGGTTCAGCTAAAAATTTCTGCGGGGCGTTGCAGAAAATCTCTACCGAGAATCGAACCAAGGACGAACGTTCCAATATGGTCACACCATCTACCAGAGCTGTCGCAACACACACTAGCTTGGAACAGCTTTCATAGGGATGAAAAAGGTGAAGAAGCTCGTGATCGGGTGGTGGCCGATCGACCCACGAATGTGCCGGTTGAAAACCAAGGGCTGTTTCATCAACATCAGCATCATCAACGTGCACAGCCCTCACCTCGGAAGTACCGAACGAATTCTACCGGCAGCTGGAACGTGAATACGACCGTTGCCCAAAACATGATATCAAGATCGTCATCGGGGATTCTAACGATCAGGTCGGCCAGGAGAAAGAATCCATACCGACAATTGGAAGGTTCAGCGTGCACCAGTTGATCAACGAAAACGACCACGGACTTATAGACCGTACGTAGTATCTTTATCTAGCACCGTCTCCCACACAAGCACACCTGGAGATCATCGCACCAAACGCAATCACAGATCGACCACGTTTGGATAGACCGCCGGCACTTCTCGGACATCATCGACATTGGATCCTGCCGAAGCACCAACATCCACTCACACCACTATCTGGTGATAGTGAAGATGCGCCCAAAACTCTCCGTAGAGAACAACATACGAAACCGACGCCAACCTAGGTTAAATATCGCACGATTGAAGGGCGACCAACTGGACTGTGTGAACTACCGAGCGATCCCTGTCCTCAATGCCGCCTACAAAGTGTGGTCTCGAACCCTACTCCGCTGCCTAACGCCACAAGCAAACAGATTCATGGACAGGTCGGCTTCATGGAGTGATGGTCTACGATGGACCAGAACTTCGCGGTAAATCATATAAAAATGCTGTGAATACCAAGTCCCTACGCATAATCTATTTATCGACTTCAAAGCCGCATAAGACAAGATCGACCGTGCCGAACTATGAAAAATCATAGACGAGAACGGCTTTTCCGTGAAGCTGACCAAACTAATCAAGGCAACGAAGGATGCAACGTAGTGCTGTATGCGTATCTCGGGTGAATTGTCGAGTTCATTCAAATCACACAGGGGGCCTCAACAAGGCGATGGTCTTTCCTACATGATGTTCAACGTGGCGCTAGAAGGTGTTATTCGACGAGCGGTGGGCGCAATGAGCGAGGTGGTTAAATGGATCAAGTGAAGCGTGATCTGGCAAATGTGGGATGTCCGAGATATTGGAGAACGGTTGTCATGGATCGAGTTGAGGATGAGAAGAGAAACAGGAAGAGAAAATAAATAAAAGAACAAAGAAAGAAAATAATATACACGGATGAGTTGACATGTATATATGAAAACCGCTCGCTTTTTTTTGCCAGGAATTTACCACTAGGTGGCATTCTTCCCTAGTCCTGTCGTTTCTTGTTTTTTATTTCGAAGTTGTTTCTGGTGACGGCACACAGGTCCGGCTATATGGTGGGACAAATTGTTTCAACGGTGATCAAGACCAGATGTGTCAGGAAACTGATTGTTCTAACGGTAATCATGTCCGGCTCTATAGGGAAGCAAAAAGTCCTGATGGCATTCAAAACCGGATTTGAAGGAAACATTTTGTCCGAACGGCACGCATGTCCGGCTATGTTAAGAAACAAATTCGGGTGACGGTACGCAGGTCCGGATCGGACAACAAGACTAGATTTGGGATAGGAGTTTGGTATTTTTGAGAAAAGTTCTTCTTTTCCTCTTCGTCAGGGCAACAAGATAAAATTGGGCACAAATTTTCTGCCAGTTGGCAGAGGGTTCTTTGATGGTCATAGATTTGGCAGTTGACAAGAAGGTGTTTTACGGTAATGGGACAATTGCATGCGGGGCAAATAGGAGGGTTGTCTCTATCGAGGAGGTAGAACTGAGTGATTCGGGTGTGTCCGATACGAAGTCGGGTGAGTGCTATCCTTTCTTTGGGATTGGATATATCGACCCATTTTTGGGTGGTGTTTTTGACTTCCCTAAATTTGGCTGTTCGGTTTATTGCCCAGTTTTCTTCCCAGGCGTGGGACAGTCGAGTACAGATATCGCGATATGCATCCTGTTGAGGGATAGGTGTTGGTAGTGGGTCAAGACTTGTGGCAATGGAAGCGAGTTGGTCGGCAGCCTCATTGCCTGGTATGCCCGCATGACCAGGTATCCAGACAAGAGTTGCGTTTTTGTTTAAGGCTTCGTCGGATATTGAGGATACCCAGGGATGCTTAATGTTACCTGCTTTAACTGCTTCCAGTACACTGGCGGAATCTGTGAAGATAGTGGTAAGAGGTGAGTTATTAGAAATATTCAGCAAGGCGTTCAGCAGCGCATAAGCTTCGGCACTGAAGACAGAACATTGTCGTGGCAGAGCGATGCTGCGCTGATTAAGGAAGTCGGTGATACCGCATCCGACCCTACCATCAGCAGTTTTGGAGCCATCGGTGAAGATGTGTGAGGTGGATAAATACCTGTTGTGTACAAGGCTGCGATAATGAGGTAGGACAGTGGATGTTGACCAGCTTTAATTTTGAGGGACAGGGACAGATCAATGCGAGGAATTTTCGGTCCAGTAACGGAAGGGGGTGTTTCTCCGTTGACAAATGTTTGGAAGAGTAGAGTTAGTTATTCCTTGGAGCAATGTGTTGGTGCGGGAAATTAAAGGGGATTCTGCAATGCCTCCAGTAGCAAGCCATCGCAGGGATTTAGAGGATAGGGTTTTAGCAACTAGGTATTTGAATGGATACTGTCCACTTTCGGCCATGATAGAGACGATAGAACTGGTGACGAAAGCGGAGCCAATTACTCGAATACATTTGTTGTACAGTGGTTCAAGTTTTTGATATAAAAGGGGACCACTTCTACTTACAAATCCAAGGCCATAAAGGATTGAGGGGATTAGCCATCCGTGTAGGAATCGAAATAGGGAGTCGCGGTTGGCAAGACTGGGGGTTTTACTCAGGATACGGAGAATGTTAATTTTGTTGTTAGCATTTTTTCTGATTTGGTTCAGATGGGTTCGAAAGTTCAGTTTGTCGTCAAACCAGACGCCCAAAAGTCGGGTGGAATGCACCCGTGGGATGACTTGACCTGTCATTTTTATAGGGGGGACCTTATTGAGTTTTTTCCTTTTTGAACCAAGGTGAAGTAGTTTTGATTTTTCAGGGGAAAACTGGAAACCCACTGTTGGAGCCCAGTCGGCTACTTTATCCACAGCAGTCTGCAGTCTTTTGAGGGTAAGGCGGGCGAAAGGAGAGATCGAGATAAGCAGGATGTCGTCGGCGTAAACAAGGATTTCAATGTTATCGGGAATTATTTTGAATATGGAGTTCATGGCTATTGAGAAAAGTGTGGGAGAAATAACCGACCCTTGTGGGACTCCAGTAGGTACGGGTTTTGGACTAGAAAGAGTAGAATTTATGAGGACTTGAATGGTTCGATTTGTTAGAAAGCTTTCGGTGTATTGGAATAGTCGACCCTCGATTCCCCAATCTCGTAACGTGCTAAGTATTGTGGATGGATCAACACGATCAAACGCCATTGATAAATCTAAGGATAGGAGCTCGACGTGTTGACTTCGATCCAAGGCGTCATCCAGAATTGCTTCAAGATGGTAAAAGTAGTCGTCAGCGGATCGACCGGGTCGGAATGCAAACTGCCGTTGGTCTAATAGGTGGTTTTGGTCGATAATGGTGTTAAGGCGATGATTGACCAGTCTTTCCACAACTTTCCCCGAACAGCCGAGTAGGGTAATGGGGCGATAGCTGTCAATGTTATTTGGATCTTTCTGAGGTTTGGGGATAGGAATGACCAAACCGCGCTTCCAAATGTCGGGGATCGACCCTTGGTCCCATATGTTATTGATGATGTTCAAAAGGATAGTTCTAGCGGTGATGGATAAGTTTTTTAGGAATGGATATCCTATATCATCAAGTCCAGAGGAGAGACCATGGACTTTGTTGAGGACAGAGTGTAGTTCTTGGGATGTGAAGTCTGAGTTGTATGGGCTATGTATTTTTTTTTTTTATTAGTTGTTAACCCAGGTGGTAAATCCATTTTACGGATTGCATTCCAAGGCACGGCGAGCCACCGCGTCCCCCCAGTTTGCTACTCTGGGTCCATGGATGCAATTGGACGACTCATGATACAATGCTAAGGAACACTGTACCCCCTACGCCATAAAGTCCACCTGGGGCCACTGACCTTTGTTCCCACCTCGAACTGTTTGACACACTTTGCTTCAATAGTGGGAGGTCATTTCGCGCTAGTGCGCTCCAAGGCAATACTCGTTTCCGAACCCTCTGTTAGCATAACCTCATTCTAACACAACTCGATGCGCGACCCCTCCTCTGACGAGTTAGGACCCGACATCTCATCGTGTGAATGAGGTCCCCACGTAGCGCAACTACTAACTTTGTGAATCCAGTCCAAGATCCAGAAACACAAAGCGAGTTGTCGACGACACTTTCTCTGTTCAAACACGCGGGTAGGGGGGGTAAGCCCCCTAGGCCACGTGTAGGACTCAGACTCCTCCGAACTCACAAATAGTGTTGACTTAAGTCACCACTCAGCGCAACTAACCGATCTTCAAGTCGGGCGCATGACCACCCGAAGCGCAGATCGGGCTATAGAACGCCCTCATCAGGTCACACTCGCGGTTCGGGTGCAACATTTCCCGAAACGCGTGTCGAACCCTGACACCTCCGGCAGAATGTGCCTCTCGGACACTGACGTGTAAACACGTCCCTAAGTGATCGGCCCACCATTGGCCACCACTTTGCGCATCTACTCATTTTGCGAATCGGGTCTATACCCACCGAAGCGCAAAACGAGTTGGCGATCGCTCTCCCTCCGGTCACGTCCGCATATCAGGGCCATGACCCCCCGAAAGCGTGTTGGACCATCACGCACACACCCAAGTACTGGTACCTAAGTACCCGGGTGCACCACTTCTTCCGCGCGGGTTTGGCGGACCCGTCGACAGCCTCTAGTGGATTTGGTGTAGTTCTCTTGGCCGTACATCTGCAGTACGCCGGACTTGCAGACACGTTTCCACTCTGCACCACGGGGAGGTGGAACTACGTCGCAGAGCAGTATGGGCTATGTATGGGAAGGGTTGAGATGAGAGAGGTGTAAGGATAGTTGGATGGGAGGTTGTGGTTGGAAAGGGGGTAGGTATTGGAAAAGTGTGAACTGAAGGCTTCGGCAAGGAGGGAGGGATCGTTGGTATACTGTCTATCAAGGAGGAGATGTTATTGGTTTTTCCGAGGTTCACCGTTTAAGATTTTTATTTTATTCCAGAGGATTTTGGAAGGGGTATTAGGGTGGACTTCTTCTGTGAATTTCAACCAACAGTTATTTTTGGCTGTGCGAACTGCAGATCTGGCAAGTGATCTGGCATTTTTAAAGGCAGTTAGTGCAGAAGGTTTATCGGGATGGTCTTGGGGTAAGCGTCTTAGGGCTCTGAGTGCTTTTCTTCGGTCTTTAATGGCTTTTCGAACCTCGGGTCCCCACCAAGGGACAGCCGTTTTGCCGGGGATACCACTGGTACGTGGAATGAATTTAGAGCCCGCTTCTATTTAGGCTTATCAGCTCGCCTAATTGCCCGGAAAACGTAGATACGGAGGAACGAACATGCTATCGTTTCCTGTCCCAGGTTCATTTCAAGGCGTCAACAACTTCAAAATTTGAGCGCTGAAAATGTTGTGAGTTAAATGTGTCGCAACGAACAGTCGTGGCGTGCTGCAGGTGGTGTTGTGCAGTCGACGAAATCTCGCAAATCATGCGTGATCTAATACGAATCAGGAAAGATGATGAACGGAGAGAGAGATTTTAGGTTACAAATAGTTGTATAAGGTTCTGTAAATAGTAGTTATAGGGAGCTTTTACAAAAACGAATAATTCCACAAGAATTGATAAAACTTTTCGAAAATATTTTATAATCTTAGAATTTGATACTTTTGTAACCACACACAAAGCTCTGAATAAAAATTAATTCAAAGAAAAACAAAAGTCTATTTCATCATGTGTTTGGATAGCATGCCTAGACTTCTGAGGGCAGTATAATACAGTGTTAGGTGCACAGCTTCTTTTTAAATGCAAAATATATGTAGAATCTATGATTGATTTAGATTAATATTAATATGACCAATATTCTTGTTCTGTTCTGTTAATGTTATTTTGTACTGGGCACCACTGGCTCATAGAATCCAGCAGGCACACAAAAACGATGATTGCATTCGGGTTGATAACAGACAAGATCATCAAAACGGCATTTTCGTCGACCCTTACTTTCCAATCGTACAAATAACGCAGAGCCAGAAAGAACTTACCAGAAAAGCTGCCTGGCTTAATCCTTCAGAAGGTTCGAAATTCGATCACCTAGGTTCGGTACTGTTATCGCGATCATTGCACTCTCGATGGCAAGGTGCATCCCATTCGCTGATAACGCTGATGCATAATAAACTTTTCCCTTCCTAATCTTGCCACGATTGGTCAAATTGAGTAGAGCTTCGATTCGATCGTAGCCCAAATTCATTTACAACACCAGGCAGTTGGAATGGAAACCTGCATATAAGAGCCAGGAAAGCTAACAGAGAAAGTAAATAGAAACATAGGTAAACATTTCGGAAAAATGGAGCAAACAAAAAACAATATTCGTGCTGTTCTACCGATGATAGGATGTTAATCTCGCCTTAAGAGTTAATCCTCTTTATGTTAACCAGCAGAAACGCATTAACTCAATCATGGAACAGACTTTCGGTCCCAAGTTTTTCTTTCTGTGAGCAAATGTATAAAATCCTAGTCTTGAGCTCATTATTTATTTGCCAATCTTGAATTAGCTGTCTCAAGGATCGAATGCAGTTATAAGTTGCAACAGTTATATGTCCTGAACATATCGACTATTTTGATAACCTTCATTTCTATATATACCAGCTGCTATCAGGACGTTAATGAAATTTCCGATAGTAACAGCAGTTGAGGGATGTTTTTTCTTCCAGCCGGGCGTCGATGTTTAATGTTTGCAGGTCTTAAGGTTGCACGAAGCATCAATGATGATTTCCTGGAGATGAATGAGTAGTGCGAAATAATCTTGAATGGGTTCAATACTTCAATTATTTCCAGTTATTTGTGATAAAGACATTCCTTAAATGCAATCCCAGTGTGAGGGTTTAATACATATATTGCAAATTCTAAAATAAAAACACTGGATTTAAAATTATAAATTTTAATTGAGATGTATTTTTATTAGATTACAATTTTTGTTCATTTCAAAATTGATGATTCTGAAAATGGAATTATACTTACAGGTTTCAAAAACTTAATCAGCCATTCCATTCCCAAAATTTTTGTTTCGATTGCGCAATCCAATGAAGTCCTAGTTTGTTTCATTAAGCGAAATTATCAATCAATAAAGCGCACTTATCAGTTCAGAAGCCATTCAGTGGTTCCTCCCCGAGTGACCTCAATGTTAACAGTGTGATTTGGGAGAGTATCATCTTATTTTTGCGAATTTCTTCGAAGCTTTTCTCTGTGGCGCTCGATGTCTTGAATGGAATAGGTTTTTCGTGGAACTCTGTCTGATTCAGGTCATTTGGTGATAATATTTGCCAACTGCCAAAGTGATTATCAATGAAATGCAATTTTGAATTGCTTTCACTTGGTTCTTGGAGCGCTCAAACAACGTAACAGTAAAGTTTAAATTTAAATCTTTTTAACTCTGAGGCTTTGCAAATTATTTGTGAACTAATCCATACTTTACAAGTACTTTTTAAATGGAAAACCAATCTCATGTTGGTTGCTTATGTTTGAAATTATTGAATTGAACTTTCAAAGGACTCTTGAGTACGTTCTTCATTGAATTAAGAGATTTAGTCATCGTTTCCGTTTTCGGGTTTGCAAGCATATTCTGATATGTTCCTTGTTCTCACTATGTGCATGTTTCTATTCGGATTTTAGAAAAAACATTTTTCTAAATCAAATTACTATTGGTTATTAAAGACATAGGGGAGATAAGGGAATAATGACCACCTCAATACGAACGCTTATTTAACCATAGGAAACAGATAGTCACATCATTGATTCGTGTTTAGACACTATAAAAGTCTATTTCCTAACTGGCTGAAACTTGAAAATGTAGATAAAAACGTTTAATGATGCATAGCTAAAACCTGGAACTCTGTTACGAGTTACTTTTCTCAATAAACATCAACTACACAAATTCTATAACTTCAAGAAAATACAAGCCAAACTAGTTTTAGCTATAGTAAAAGACTCACATCGGATACCACCATTTCGCTATATTTTAACATTACTAAACGTCATCTTGAGAGCCTAAAGTGATCTCTCTTGACATTCAACTTCCGCTAAATTTTCGTTGAATCATTTTACTCAGTCGTTCAAACGTGTGACATCCAAAAATTTCCACTGGAGTTACGAATGCTGAGTGCACATTTTAATCACAGAAAGTGGATTGCAGAACTTCATCACGTAAAAAGTAGCTAAGTGAGGAAATCGAGTGAAAAATTGACCAATTATTGATCAAATCCAAAATTAGGAATAAATCGGAGCTAAGCTCGTTAGTCGATATCACACGTGAGAATCCTCAAACAACCATCAATCACACAAAGATCAATCACATCAAAAGCGGCGCGACTTAGTCCTTGCACGAAGTGTTAAGAACCATCTTTGGCGGCGTACAGGAGAACGGAGTGTGGAGGCGAAGGATGAACCACAAGTTCGCGCGACTCTACGGCGAACCCAGTATCCAGAAGATGGTGAAGGCTGGCCGGATACGCTGGGCGGGACATGTTGCGAGAATGCCGGACGACTGTCCTGCAAAACAGGTGTTTGCTACGAATCCGGTAGGAACAAGACGAGCGGGGGCGCAGGGTGGTTAGACCAAGTGGAGCGTGATCTGGCGAACGTAGGGTGTCCGGGAAATTGGAGAACGGTTGCCATGGACCGAGTGAATTTTTGGAATTATGTTCGTCAAGTTATGTCGTGAGACGGGATACTACACAGCAAAAAAAGAATTGCAATATTACATCAAATACCTGCACATAACTTGAGTCGCAAATTGTACTTGAAATTACATTGTCTTGATGTACCCGATTATTTGGAGTCAAAGAATATGATTTGTACCGCTGATGCATTTGGGCCAAATTTCCCAAAAATTTAAAAATTATGAAATTATATTTTAAGCTCAGGGTTGGCTTACATTTTAATTGAATTTTGGTAGTACTCACAAGCCAAACAAATACAGCTGAGGTCTGCAGTCCAATTTTTCCTTTTTGAGCTGAATAAAATTTCAACGTCAGTTGAGGAAAAAATTGACTACTTGATGCGATATATTACACTACACGACGTAATCGCATTGTGTACATCGTTAAGATGTATTATCACGACAGAATACGCAAATACTACATCATCTCCAGAAATTACATCGTTAATCGTTACCATTTTTTTTGCTGTGTATGTAAATAAAACAATAATTATTTCGCAGCTGAACCGAGTCCCGGAACAGTGAGGGACCTTAACACGAACGGTGCATACAGTTCTATTACCGTCAAACGAAAAGGGTTCTCGAAGAGTGACACACCCTAACCAACATCTCGATATTTACATCGAGGGCCCTTTAAATCCCGGTTTTGGGGAATCCCTCATCAACATCACGTGGTGGCTACGGCACATAGCGACTTCTACACTTATAGCGGCAGTGAAAGTGGTCGAATCATCATCTGCACTCGTATGGGTGAACCCATACTACCCAGGACAAGAGGTGTTGGTGCGTCCAGAGATTTTCGACAAATCATCTCCACAGAAGCGCACGAGTCGGTCTTCGTCGGTACTTGGAAGGTAACCATCGTGGTGTGGCGGGGCAGTAGATCGTCGTGCTTGAAATTTGCCCAAAGTCGCTTCGTGAACGTGTTGAGCATGAAGAGAAGAGTGGGCAGGACGGCACGTGAGCGGGAGGTTAGTGCATGAGCCGAGGATAAGGCATGTAAATAGGTAGACACAAAAGTAGCATGGTGCCTTTAAAGCGTAGAGTAGAGTTTAAATAAGTGGTTGTGAAGACATCGGCCGAAGAGAAGTGTGCAGGTGAATATTCTTTAAGGGTATTAGCATCAAACCGCCTTGCGCATCAGATGAGTGAGAAGTGAGGCTTGTTTACATTGGGAGTGAACAACTTGGAGTGACGCGCTCAGCACCTGGCTTTGTGCACTGGAGACGGATTCTGGTGCGCGCCTTAGATGCAACAATTGAGCCCAACCACCTAAATGGATTAGGAGAAGAATCGATTCGAAAAAAAACCTTACCCAACAAGACTGGCAAAGCCGGCCACTGCTGGCTACGTTGACGAAAGGAGGAAACGTATGTGAATAACAATTGAGTTGGTCGTAATAGCCCGGTTACAACTCGTGGCTAGTGAATGGGATACCATTATCCGAGACGATGGTGTCCGGAACATCGAATGTTGAGAACGACTGGGAAAGTAGCTTCGTTGTTGTTTTCATCGTTGTGGTTCTCGTTGCGTACACTTCCGGTCATTTGGTGTAAGGATCCTCGATCACCAGGAAGTACTATCCGTCCACAGGTCCTGGATAGTCCACGTCCATGGCTTTTCAGGCATGTACCAAGATTCGGGCGTTGATTTGGTGGGTGTTTTTCCAGCTGTGCAGCATAGAGTGCATCGCTGGATCAAATCCTCGATGTCTTTATCTATTCCTGGCCAATAAACAAAACTGCGTGCAATCAACTTTATTCGAACCATACCAAGAAGTCCGCGGCGAAACAGATTCAGGATCAGTTTTCGAAATTTGCTCGGAACGACTACTCTGTCGTAGAACAAAATACACCCGTCGACATGGGTGAGGGAGTCTCGTCTGTTCAAGTAGGAACGCACGTCTGGATTTGTGATTGCCGTGGATCAGTTCGCCAGCCATCACGGATGAACTTCAGCATTGCCTGTAGAGCTCTGTCTGTCTTCGTTGCGGTTTGGTTAGCTGCGGAAGAAAACGTGATTTGATGGACAGTGTCATGAATTATACTCACCATGCCTTCTCGAGCGAGATCGCTTCAACGATGTAGTTCTCCTCAGGCTGTTTGGTACGGTCGATCAATCTGGGCAGTATGGCAGCGCAACCGAATTCGTTGGTGGAAACGTAACGGATGTCGAAATCGTAATTAAGCAGCATCAGCGCCCACCTTTGAAGTCGATTTGTGTTATGCAACGGAATTCCCTTGCTTATGCCGTTGAGGCTGACCACGTTGCCACGTTTCCTTGGAAATCATGGTGATATCGCTCGCGGAATTTAATTGCAGCGAGATAGCGACTTGATGGATGCGCTTCCGGGAACTGCTTGCGATGTGGTTCATGTAAATGCCCTCGGTTTCGGTTCTGGAGCCAATCTTCTTGTGGAAATGCTTCTTCTTTTTCGTTCGAGATTTGATAAAAGAATCGCCTGCCTTTCTCAGGCAGCCACAGTAGCTTTCATTATGACAGGTTGCATGCCTTGCAGAGATGGTCGGAAAAGGGACAGTCGCAGACCAAATTCATTTGCCCACCCTGCCAGCAGGGAGTGCGAGGGGACTCTTTTGCAGTGATTAATAATTTTTCATTTTATAGGTCTGGAAAAAGACACCACAAGGGAAAATATGATGTTTTATATAGTTGATATCAGATAAAAAGTTTGATTATTAGGTACACTTTTAGAAACAATAAAGAAGAATCTAACTCTGCAGTCTTCTGTATCTGAAAATGTTAAATGTCTTGTAATGAATTCAACTTGATACATTTTGCTGCCAAATGAAAAAAATCATTAAATCTCTCCAGGAACCCCAACGAGTAGTTAACGCAAAATATGAAACTGATAACGGATTTGGACTCAAATAGCCACCGTTGTTTGGGACGATCGGTCATTGACTCCAGGAATCATCATCGCTGTCCCTAGTCGATCGGTTGATAGCGAGGAAAAGTGTAGTTTTGTCCCGTCAACACTTTGCTATCTGGTGGTCCGGCATTTGATTAGTGATGTTTGAAAACGAATAAATCCCAAGACGATGCAATCAATTATGGATTAAGTCATCCATCTTTTAGACAATATTTGCTTTTCTTTGAAGTCGAAGATGATTCATGGTATTTAATTATTATAAACGAACGATTTTCGCGTGTCTCAAAAATCTTACAAATCAATATATTTGAGGGAAACATAAATATATTTATTTCAGGATGTATAGGTACTCCAAATATAATCCCTAACAAACCGATTCTATGACTTATCTCAAACTAAAAAAAAATCAGTTGGCAAACACATCAGCATCTATCTCCTGGTCAGTACTAATTTAGTAGCTACGTGTATCACGTAGTACAGATGAACTTGACTGCTGCTGCTGCCATATTATTATCAATTTAGTTTATGTACAGCATATTATATGTATCGTAAGCGTTTTGATTTCAATAATTGGACCAACTTTATTACCTCACCTATTTTTCATCCATTTCCAGGAACTCGATGACGCTGGCTGAATGCAATTATCATCTGAAGAATATTAAAAACACTTCCCTATTATCATGTTGTTCAGGCTTCACGGAAGGCAAGTTCAGATTTGATGTTTGTTGAAAACAAAATAAGCCAGGGTTTTAATAAGGAAAGCATAAAAACTTCAGATAAAGAACCTCAGTTAAATCCCTGTTCAACTGTTCTAAATGAAAAGGGATTTTTTTTATGATTGTACAACATTCAGAGAAATTAATAGGGCTTGTGATATAGCTCAGTTGGAAAGTCTGTTGTCTCCTGAGCCGATGTCCGCGAGTTCGAGTCTAGGAGTAAACATCGAACACAGTTGTACCGGATAAGTTTCTCAATAATGATCCGCCAACTGTAACGTTTATAAAGTCGCGAATGCCATAAAGTTGGTAAAACGACTATAATCGAAACAAAAAAAAAACAGGAAAATTTATAATGCAATTTACTGGAAAGAAGTACACATGATTCGTTTCGCTTACTTTTCCAGTATTTCCACTGTTCTGTTGAAAACTTTCCAGCATTAGATCCGTTTTGATGAAAAATCAGCAAACGATCTATCAAATTTGTAACGATGTTACAAATGAGTTGCCGATAAAAATCATATCTCGATTAGTTCATCATTAGAAGCTGTGTACATCGGCTCTGATCTGATAAAGAATCAGAGAACCGATGTCAGTTCGGAAATTTAGTATATAAACATGCACTTGTGTGTGGGGGCAATGTTCGGGAATAAATTTAGGGTTGATAGCCTCGACCATAAGATTCAAGTGTTTTTTTCTCAAATCGATCGGTGGATAAGGCAGACGTATCTTCAGTGTGAAAAATATATTTTGAGCGAACACCGAATCACAAGAGGACTTGAGATAGTTGCGGAAAATTCCAAACGTTACAACGGAATTTTAAATTGGAACGTCAACTCGGCCCTGTGTGGGAGTTATCTAGTTCACTCCTAAAATTAAAGGAAAACTAGTGCGTCTCGAGATTTATCGCAACATCCTGACCTCTTACTGAGTAGGGCTAAGGACATATCCTTGAAGTGAAGGTGTTTGTCCAGGGTAGGTTAGCGGGGTTGCGAACGTTTTCGCCGCCTCATTAAGCGAGTCTTTGGACCATCTAGTACCTACGGGCCAACGGAGGTTAATCCGCAGTCTCCGTTGCACGTGGTCGGTCGTCAAAACCGGACGTGTACCATCATCGAACCCAACAGTAAGTCTCATGCGCGCAGCGGTCAAGTAATCAGCCGCCCAGTTAAGAAAGTGAGTTCAAAATTAGCCGCCCTCGAGGGAAGTGCATACAGAAATTTTTTTTGACTTTTACGTGTCACTGAAAACTGCAACCTTTAAAATAAATCAACCTGTTATTAACAAAACCTATAATTTTAAATTGTTTTCCTTGAAAGTTAACGAAAATCATTTATTATTACAGCAAATGTCCTGTAAAAAAGTTGTACACTTAAAATTAAATGTCACGTAATTTGTTTTTCGACCTGTGAAAATACGGTAAATGTCCTGCTCTTTTTTGTTACAGGATATTTGCATAATTTTACAGGAAATAATTTTTGCTGTGCACCAACGTAGTCGGGAGACACGCGCGCCAGCGAGAGGATCCATCAACAGCCGCTGCCGAGAGAGAAAATAGGTATGCACCGCAGCAGAAAACAGGTCAGATTTAGACTCCTGTGCAAATAATATCCATGATGGCTCTATATATGGTGGTCTCACTTTGGCAAAAAGTAGACGAGGGTTGGATGCGGAGGAGGAGCCGAAATTTGACAGCTGGCTGCTGGCTGGCTGGGATGCCAGGTGCTCTGATTTTTTGTAAAACACGAAGTTTTGCCAATCATCAATATATTGCTTAGACAAAGATTTCGCCTTGAATCGTTTATCATTTAATCATGAAAATTATCAATAGCAGAATTTATAGCATTCCTTTAGCAGAACCGATTTACTTTTATTTTCATCCAACACTTTTCGATTAAAGGGAATCAAAATAGCTCTTTGGATAAGGTAACAAGAATAAGGAGCAAGCAACATCCGGTTTAGGGTTTTGGTTGTTTGTTCCACCCTTTAAGATCCTTTCTATCATAACGGTCAATAAAAAGTTTTTCTTTTTCTGAACATACGGATAGACCGAACTGTATTGTAATTTCATTAAAAAAAAGTGTTTAGAATACAAATTACTTCATTGAATATACTCATATCATTGCTTTTTTCCGAAAACTTAATTTAAATATAATAAAGTAAACTCAACCCCAGTACGGGTTTAAATCTTTTGATTTTTCGTTTACGATTGGCTTGTGCACATAAACACACTTTATTGCCATCTGATTTTTTATCTCTAACACCTGGCATCCCTGGACCCCTTTTTTCGTAAACACTACAGCCAGCTGTCAAAACTTTTTTCAAAATGGCGGAATGGCAATTTGGCATATGAGATCACCATAAAAGAGCCATCATGATAATATCCACGCAGAAATATTTTCGCACTGACGCACACATAGACAATCCGTGTCAGTTTTTCAAATCAGCCGTTGCTCGCTTCTGATTTTCGAATCACATTTCTAAACGGCATAATCGTTATTGTTTTGGCGAAAATTATTATGAAATGCGAACCAAGGAATTTAATAACGAAAATTGACCGATCAACAAATGAAAAGAAACGAACAGAAAACAGAATGCATTCTGTACAATCCAGTACCAGAATGTGCGTGGAACAAATTAATCATGCATTATTCGGGCGTTTTTCGAATAACTGAAAAATAAGCCCAAAAATTAAGGATTCACTGACTATTTTTACTGACACACCAGTCGCAATTGTTTTTAATTCAATTTCATCCAAAGATGTAAAGCATATCGATATGTGTCATTGTCTATGTATAGGTCTGTGAGGGGGTCTAAAGGTGTCTAAATAGGTGCAATCAGCGCAGTTTGTTAAAGACGGCAACGGTGCGTATGAAAGTTGATTTTTTGGTAGAAATAATTTGAAGTAACTGAACTTTGATCTCTATTTTTTTTCATACACTCCCTTTTCAACTTTTAGCAAATGATAGTTTATGTAAAGATTGTTAAGGTAAGTGCGAGATTTTTATCGTTCAAATCAGATTATCGCAAAAGTCTTAAAATTCAAGCAATTGACAATATGTTGCGTGATTGTTCGAAACCCGCTGGGGGAAACAGTTTATTCGCGTAATACGAGAAAAAGTTAGGAGTCGAAAAAGGAAACTCTCAACAAGATAATCCGTCTAAAGAGTCTTGATGCCATGAGACGAGGTTTAGAATATTGATCTTTGGTCTTTGATAATCGCAGTTAGTTGAAGCCCCACATTGGTTCTCTGGTTTCGGGTTGGGTTAACTTATAGAGAATTTGTTTTCAAGTGGTGGTGCACCGGGGCATTATCGGTAGTGAACTTTTTGCTGTTTTCATGCTCGTTTTCACAAAGAGTAGCCCACTGGTAGTGCACCATAAAGTGGACGGTGGAACACTCTGAAAATATTCGGTGTTGCTTGCGCTCTCACCAATACTATCATGAATTTTGACAGCACGTGCTTCCCGATGTAAACAAATATCAGCTGGTTGGTTTATTTCTATACCGCAAAATTGCGTTCGAGCTTTTCTCTTTATTATCCCGAAGAACGGAAACTTGTTCCGGATTCAATACCAGTGCCGTTTCCAACAGAGGCGGAGAATTTCACCTGGATGGCACGTTCCAAAGCAAACAACGCTCCCAAGAAGAAATGTGCCCAGAAGGCTTGCTGCAATCGGTTCCAGGCGATGCCGAAAAAGAGCAGCAAATCCGAGTGCAAAAAGGCCAACCCAAAGATTTGGTGGAATCGCCCAAACCGAAAAGTTTTCTTGTTCGGGAGGGTCCTATAAGTTGGTCTCCACAGCAAGAAGCGTTCAGCTGCATCGAAGCTACTCTGCTACAAGCCAGCTTCGAGCTGTGCCTTAGGGCGACGATGCTCGGTTGCGCCAAGTCCCAGATTTCCACCCGTTGCCCTTCAAAAACGGTAGTTCAAGACTACACCCGAATTGGGAGCTTGAATTTCGTTCGTTTCGGTCTGTTAGCAAAACTTTCTCCCCCGACTTCCGCGATCCGAGTTCGCCATTTTGACTTCCAAGATTTTTTTTTGAAATCTGAAAACGGAAATAGGTACTCGAACGAAGATGAGATTTGCGAGGAATAAACGTTCAAAAACAGCAAGCATAGACCGCCCAGAATCAGCCGGTATTGCAGTTATCATCAGAGCCAGAGGCGAATCTACCAAGCAAAATAAATCTGAAATCTTCACAATTCAACATAATATATACATTCATGCTAAAATTTTCATATTATTTAAAAGACAATGATCAACTAATTTCAACAAATTTCATTTCAATTTTCGAAGTCAAACGAAAACAAAAACCAGCTGTAATGGATTTTTGACAGCTTGATGTTTTCTGTTGACACTGCCGATTTCACGCACACCAACAAAGGTGAGTGCAAAACTCGATTCATGCTCGTTTTCAGCGTGGATGGTGCAACACTTTCGGGTGGTGAAAACAAATACGGTATTATATGTGCTCGTGGAACGATTGGAAGTTTCAAATATAAATTTTGTACGGGACCTGCGTTGAGAAGTCTCACCGGGTGTAACTTTAGATGCATCTCCACATGCAATTGCGATTTCGCTAATGCTTGGCTCTAAAGTGGAGTAAGTTAAATTTAATTTCACTCTCCATTCTGTGACCCGTTACAAATTTAGCATTGGTCTTTTTTCACCAGTTATGCTCATGTACTAAAAGTCGTAGCTTGATTATTCCTGTCATTACATTCTTTTATTTTTGGGTAACTAATAACTTTGTTTGACAGTTATTTACTTTGCACGGCTGTTATAATTCTCTCAACAAACTAAAATTTCCATTTAGGTGGCATCCGTAAATTACGTAACGCAAAAAATGCCTTTTTTTAACCCCCTCCCCCCGTATGTCACAAATCGTAACGCTTCGGCATACCCCCCTATGAAAATTACGTAGCGCTGATAATTACCCCCCCCCCCCCCTCTTCTCATGTTTTAAAAAAACTGATTTTCGAAGGTAAAAAAAGATTTTAACATAAAATTTTTAACGTTCTTCAAAACGGAATTGATATGTATCAAAATCGCTTCTTAGTACTCATTGATGGAAACTTTCTGATAAAATAAAATGATAGTCTATATGGGAGTTGCTGCCCCCTTAGTGCATTTTTTTTATCTGTGTTAGTTTGAGAGAAGGAAATTTTGATTCTGATGTGATTGGTTGATAAAGTAATATTCTTCTTCAAATTAAATTTTTGAATATGTATATAAAGGGGAGATAAGGGCGTAGAGAGCACCCTGGATGAACTGAGGACCCCTCTTTTCTAAAGAACCGTTTTGTAAGTTCTTTTGGTATTAAATTTTCAGCAAAAAAGAAATATCATTGAATATTTACAGAAATATTAAAAAAAAAAAATAGATTCTCAAGTGACAGAAATATTATAATTTTTGAGCATTGGAAAATAAGCTCTTGGGATCTTTAAATCATCTTGATCTGACCAGATCCAGTTGATAAATTTGGGTTTTGAGGTGGATCATATATGCTCCATTGGGAAGATAACACAGAGGGTGTAAATGGAAAATAAGAAATAACGGCAAAAATACATTAAATTTCATCACCTCATTGATCACAAACTAAAACGATCCTCTTTTGTGAATTATTTCTTGGGTATATCCAGCCCTCAAAAGTCAAACTATTGAAGTTTTGAAAGTTTTTGAAATTTTCAGTTTTGCCTTGAACAATGTCCGCCATCACACTTTTTACCAGAAAAACAAAACACGCCGTTTAAAAAAAAAAAAATGAAGAGCTTTTGCAAATATTTCGAGACATGTGGCCATTTTAGTAGATGAAATATCTATCCTGAAGAGAAAAAACTTTTGACGGAATGATTTTCATGAGTATTGATAAAAATCAGAAAGATGAAAAGTACGTTTTGTGCCCAGTGTATCACCTGTGATCCGCTTTACTTATTCGAAAAACCATCATTTGATTTAGCTTACACAATCAATTTTCAGCACGTCAGTATTTTTATTTGAGGTTAATTATGAGAACTTGTGAAATTACTGAACATCAAATGATGACTTGATTTAAACAAAAAAAAAAATCTGTGCATCTTTTGATCTGCCGAGAAAAAACTAATGAATCGATTTTCTTCAAATTTTGTGTCATGATTCTTCATTCATACCTGCACATTCAGAAAACGGTGTTGATCCAACGGGATCCACGGGAAGGAAAGGTTTAACTGATCAGCACAACACAGCACTGATGAACTGATGTACAAGCTAAGCCTTGAAAAGTGTGTAAAGTCCCGACGACCGTTTTGAATCAATTTTATGTTTTTTGGTTGAGCCACCAGATGTCTCCAAGGACACCAGAGAGAACTGTCAAGAAGAAAATGAAATGTAAACAAAACAAAAAAAACAAACTTTAAGTCAATTATGAAAAGGTCGTATCTATTTGACGAGTTTCGATCAAATTGATGTTGAAGCACTGACCATACTGACTGGACACTCGATTTTGTTTTCTGGATAATTTTTCCAACAGTACGCAATATCGATTCCAGAGTGCGCATCGATCGATTTGAAGAAATGCTATCCCAGTTAGGAAATGCCACCCAACTTTAAAATGAAAACAGGCAATTTCTACGATAAAATCGGGCTAAACAGGACCATTTTTCCTACAGGGCATTTTTTGTCGAATTTTTCAGGTTCGCCACCAACTGTCGATATTGCGAACCTACTAAATCTGACCAAAAAAAATTAGACAGAAAATGGTTGAATTTTTGTTCTAAGTGTCAAGTCAGTGTGGTCAGTGGTTGAAGATTCGTTATACATTTCTAATTTGAATTATCAAAATTTTACGCTTAACGCCGTTTTTTCGAATCGCTTCAAACTAGCATGAAACACTTAATATAAACAGATATGATGCGTGAAAATGCCCGCTGAGAGAAGCCTAGAATCTGTATTTCTTCGTTGGATTGTTAATTTTAAGCTCAACTGGATAAAATAACTGGATCGTCTGGCTTGTTCAAAATTGTTAGTTAGCCTCTTTAGTAAAAAGAATCGAGGTAAAATGAACCAGATGAATTTACCTTGCTGTGAATATATTGAATGTTAGTTTATTAATTTTTGAGATCATATACAATTGCGCTCTTCCAAGAATCAGGTACTTCAAAAGTTGATTCGGCTTGTTTAAATGATAGCATTTGAAATTATGAATACGTTTCTGGAATTTTATAATTCAAGCTTGTATATGTGTCATTTCGTCAGTCTCTTTAGTGACAACATTATAATGATGCTATTTTTATCAGCTGAAATTTATTCTTAGTTCATCTAATTATATACCTAGAGTAATTCATCTAATTGTATTTAAATTTATTTATTAATGAGTTCAAACACCATTTCGCCCTCTCGAAAAATTCTAACTTGCAAAAGAGCTATCTAGAAACAGTGCCATCTGTTGCGCCGTTCAAAAGTTACAAATCAAGCAATAGATGGCACTGTTTTTCGTCACTTTTTAACGGCTTCTTTAAAAGAGAGCACTGGAAATTTTACACAAGTTTTTGAAGATTTTTTGTTCGAGCTTGTAAATCAGTTCATCAGTGAACACAGCCTATTTACTTTTTTTCGGACCATTTCCTGGTGTGCATCAAAATAAAATTCATATTTTTCAAACTCGGCAAAGGAAAAAAATTGGTGGAAAATGCATGCCATGACTATTCAATTTCAGATTTTCAATCGATCACCTCCGTTAAAATAGGAATATGTGTGTAAATTATGGTCGATTTTGCTTCCCCCGTTAAATAGATAGATAAATTAAATTTCTGGATTTTTAAATAGAACTGCCTCTAAATAAATTTGGTGATTTTAATAGAAAGATTGGTTTCAAAATCAGAAAAACGAATTAACATTTGTAGTTCCGTCCATGTCGATGACCTTTTCCAATGAAATCGAAATAGCAATGAATAAGCAATTGGGACATTTGCCGCTTAAATCTGAGCCCAGCAATAAATTGTAGAAAATTAATAATTTAAAGACTTGTAAACAGCCGCCGATGCACTTCAGTTGTATTCAAACAAGGAAGCAAGCTAACAAACAAACAAACAAATGGACATCATCGCTTGTGTGGATCTCTTCAGCCTCGATGGAGGAACTTTGTAGGAAGGACAAAACAATGTGCATGCGTGACGAACACGCTACATCCTACAACTAAAGCATCGGCTATCGGTCCCTCATGAAAAGTTAATTGCCCCATTCCGAAGTCTGGTGTCCGTTGATATTAACCGTTGAGTGGCCTGGCCTCAAACTCGCAGCTAACTGGTAGTTTGCTAGGTGAGGTATGCATGCAGTCGAGCTCCGAAAACAACAGCACACAGCCGGCACCAGAAGCAGCCTGGCCAGTGACAAATGGTTCCGTAATAGTGCGGTGTACAACTTTTCCCATCGGAATATGGTGGATAGGCTTAGTAGTTAGGTAGTTGTCGACCGACGTCGTCGCCATTTGCCATTCGCTAAGCAGGAAAACGGATATATGAACCAATCCTTGCAAATAAACAAGCTTTCCTCGAACTGCGTCCCATCCCAACCCCCGCCTCATCTTCATCCCAAGCAATGTCAGGTTGTCATATGTCAACCTTCTCGTTGCCGCTGCTGCTGCTGCCATCAGTCAGTCAGGGGTGGATGCAGTTCGGTATAAATACATACGCGTTCAGAGGAGGAGGAGGAGAAGAGGAAGAAAGGCGGTTCTCACGACATACAACCGGAAACGTTAACGACTGCCATTCTCCGGTGTATTTCCGGTTGCCGCCAAGTGTTCCTCTCTACGAACGTTTCGAATCCGAGCGACGACGACGACGACGACGGCGAAGGCAGTGTACCGGTTAATGTTCTATCACTTTTGCAGTGCTGCTAGTTTTGGTGGAGACTAAATGTTTTGCATGAATGAACAGAATGGAGCTTCATATTTGGTCTGGTACAAACGAACTTCATATGTTTAAAAATGGTTGCTTAGTTTTATATGAAACTTTAATGTTCCATATCGTACTACTTTGGAGCTTCTATGAACCTATAACCTTATAATTGTATGAAATGGCCTACCTAGGTGATTCTTGCATATGATGCTAAAATTTAAAGTTTTCGACTGCTTAGTTTTTCTGAGAATTCACATTGAAGTCGATTTTTGAAAGCTTTTCCACGAACGCCGCTTTCAGGCATTCATGTAAATTAGCCGGGAGCACCGTTGAGTACCGTCAACTGGGGCATCTTGCAGCACTTTTCAACTTCAATGGATTCTGAAAACTGAATGTCCAATCGAAAGTTTTAAGGTTCGTGAGACATCAAATTGAAGTAATCAAAAAAATTATTGATTTCACCAGTTACCTTTATTAACCGACTAAAAAAGGGGTAAGTTGCAATAAGCTTAGTTTTTCATGAAAAATCAAATAAAAATTTAAAATTTTGGATACATTTGTGATGTCATAACGCATAAAGCACCAATTTCAGTAATTTTTGGATTTGTTCTTATTAAATTTTACATTTTTTCTGTCAAAATTGAATTCAAAGAAAAAGCTTAAATGTTGTATACATTTAGGGGTTAAAGAAATACTACAAACAATTCTACTAGTTAAATCATAAAAAAAATTGTATGGATAAAATTTTGAAATTACTAAACGCGTGACGAAGCCCCTCTCGAGGACTGTTGGGATACCATCAAGACAGCCATCAACAGTGCTGCGGAGAACGTCATCGGTTATGTGGAGCAAACTTGACGGAACGACTGGTTCGACGAGGAGTGTAGGAGGGTGAGGGACGAAGAGAATGCCGCGCGGGTGGCAGTAGTGCAAAGAGGACCCGTCGAAATGAGGAAAATCACCGACAGCGGAAGAGGCAGTGAGTCCGAATTTTCCAGGAGAAAAGCGCCGCCTGGAGAAGGAGGAGCTCGAGGAACTGGAGCAGCTGCATCGTTCCTAAGAAACACGAAAGTTCTACCGGAAACTCAACGCATCGCGCAAATTCTTCGTGCCGCAAACCGAAATGTGCCGGAGACGATGGGGGAAGGTACATCGCCGGCGTAGCCAACGACGTAGAGGAGCCACTTCCAACGATTGGTGAGGTTAAGGAAGCCATTCGCCTGCTGAATAGAAACAAGTCGGCTGGGAAGGATGGCATCGCAGCTGAACTCATCAAAATGGGCCCGGACAAGTTGACCGATTGCCTACACCGGTTGAAAGTCCGGATCTGGGACATAGAACAGCTACCGGAGGAGTGGAAGGAGGGGGTAATATGCCCCATCTACAAGAAGGGCGACAAATTGGACTGTGAGAACTACCGAGCGATCACTGTCCTCAATGCCGCCAACAAAGTGTTGTCCCGAATCCTACTCCGCCGCTTAACGCCACAAGCAAACAGATTCGTGAGAAGTCATCAGGCCGGCTTCATGGACGGTCAACAACGGACCAGATATTCACATTACGGCAAATCCTCCAAAAATGCCGGAAACACCAAGTCCCTACGCACCATCTATTCATCGACTTCAAAGCCGCATACGACACGATCGACCGTAACGAGCTATGGAAAATCATGGACGAGAACGGCTTTTCCGGGAACGTCCAAGACGAAGTACATGCTGGCCTGTACATTCGAGACCGACCGAACCCGCTTGTCCAGCAATGACAAGGTCACAGTCGACGGCGACGAGCTGGAGATAGTCGAAGACTTTGTCTATCTCGGCACACTGGTGACGGCAGACAATGACGCCAGCCGTGAGATCCGGCGGCGAATTATCAGCGGAAGTCGTGCCTACTATGGACTCCACAATAGACTGAGTCGATTTGGGGTCATTTTCGAATTTCTCAAACCCTGGGGTCTCAAAAGCTTCGTTTTGGTCCAAAACTCATCCATGATTTTTTGCAGAATTTTTAAGTAACGTTTACATGAGTAAATTTGGACTTTTAGGTTTGTATGGGAAAATTGAATATTTTGTACTGAAAAATAAACTTCATTTTTTTTTCTTCTGTGCAACCGAGCCAGCTGGTGGTTTTTGTGCCAATTTATAAATTCTTCAAAGGAAATTTTCCGCTGAACAACTTTGTCGAAGACCGTAAATTCGTATCTTATTAGACAAAAAAGTTATTAGCTGTTTAACAGGGGTATGTCTTTTGGAATTGATAAACAATAAATTCAATTGACACCACTGCTTGTGCCCCGCGAAGTATTGCATGAAAAGTAGTCATGCAATACCTCGCAAGGCACACAACAGTGGTTTCTATTGAATTTATTGTTTATCAATGCCAAAAGACATACCTCTGTTGAACAGCTAATAACTTTTTTGTCTAATAAAATACGAATTTACGGTCTTCGACAAAGTTGTTCAGCGGAAAATTTCCTTTGAAGAATTTATAAATTGGCACAAAAACCACCAGCTGGCTCGGTTGCACAGAAGAAACAAAAATGATGTTGATTTTTCAGTACAAAATATTCAATTTTCCCATACAAACCTAAAAGTCCAAATTTACTCATGTAAACGTTACTTAAAAATTCTGCAAAAAATCATGGATGAGTTTTGGACCAAAACGAAGCTTTTGAGACCCCAGGGTTTGAGAAATTCGAAAATGACCCCAAATCGACTCAGTCTACTCCACAAGCAACTGCGGTCGAGAAGACTTAGCCCTCGCACGAAGTGTAACCTGTATATGACGCTCATTAGACCGGTTGTTCTATACGGGCACGAGACTTGGATATTGCTCGAGGAGGACCTGCGTACACTCGGAGTATTCGAGCGACGAGTGTTAAGAACCATCTTTGGCGGCGTACAGGAGAACGGAGTGTGGAGGCTAAGGATGAACCACGAGCTCGTGCGACTCTACCGCGAACCCAGTATTCAGAAGGTGGTGAAGGCTGGCCGGATACGCTGGGCGGGACATGTTGCGAGAATGCTGGACGACTGTCCTGCAAAACAGGTGTTCCCTACGAATCCGGTAGGAACGAGAAGAACAGGGGCGCAACGAGCGAGGTGGTTAGACCAAGCGGAGCGTAATCTGGCGAATGCGGGATGTCCGAGAAATTGGAGAACGGTCGCCATGGACCGAGTGAATTTTGGGAATTATGTACGGTGAGACAAAAACTATGTGGTGGATACGGGCCACCCTAACCAAAACGAAAAAGATCCAGTCAGCATGTATCGCGATTGAAGCGATATATGATGAAGAGGATAAAATAAACATACACCAGCATAAGGCGCGGCCGACTCGGTACGAAGTGCGATCGAGCGCGACATATGCTGAGAAAGCAAAAAAAGGTCACGTAGCCACAGCCCGGTGGTAGGTTAGCGAGTAAGAGAACAATTTGAATAAATTCTTCTTGATCGGACTACAGCGGAGTGAAGTCGTACTTGGAAGAGATATCACAGTTCTGATATTTAAGGAAAGTGACTTTGGTTTGGATTATGGATTGAGAAGTACTATTATAATGGATTAACATAAGTAAAAATCCATTATAACAACTATGTAAAAAAATAATAAATAATAGTGAAACCAACAATTTTTCTGACTACGTCAATTTGATGTCCCGTAAACCTTAAAACTATTGATGAACAAGCGTGATTATCTGTGGACATTAAGTTTTGAGAAGCAATTGAAGTAAATAAAAAAGTCGACGAATTGATGAGGCATAGAGATTTGGTGTTCACGGCAGTTTTGAAGGATTTGCCATAATGGTCCGTCGTAGATCATCGCTCCATGAAGCCGGCCTGATGACTTCCCATAAAGCTTAGTTCTTTTAGAAATGGGACACTTTCTTTTGCTAATAGCTCATTTACTAGTTATCAGACATTCAAATTTTTGACAGCTTTTTGCTGCCTGTGAAAAGTACTTTTAATCCTATTTTTACCAAAATTTAGAATTCACGTGTTTTTGAGATATTTACGATGTAAGAGAAAATGAAAAAATAGTTTTGCACCGTTTCCTTCAAAATCCGTCATTATTAAATCGATAGCTGATAAAACCGTTGATTATTCAAAGAATTACTGTATGTGAGTGTTGGAAAAGTATGCGAACATTGTCAAAAATGTCTACAAAGTTCAAATCAAGCATAAGAGTTACTCACATGATCGGCAACAACAGTGAGGGGCATCAGGGGAGTCAAGTCTCATACCAGCATTTTTAATATTGAATAAGCGAAAAACTAAGTGTAGATCGTTGAAATGTTCAAAAATAAATCTTCGATAAGCTGAAAGTGCTGCTTCGTTATGAGTCTTTCAAACTTAACTTCCAACAACAAATTTTTGCTTGTTCCAAAGTTCGTGAGCTGTATAGCCAGTACCGAGGCTTTGAGACAGGTTATTTATGATGAACGACAAAACTTATGAAAACCCCTATTTAAAAAAAAATCCAGCGTTTGAATCCTATACCATGTTTGCTCGTGACAAGGTCTTTAGCATATTAAAGTATGTATTTCTGGTTGTTTTATATAAAATATAATGATTTGCCAAGATTCCACTTCTATGGAAAAAAACAAAAACAAAAAATCAAAAAGAAAACTTTGGTTTTCTCTGTATTCAAAGCCCTAAAAGAGTAATCTCTTTTGTACCCTACGCAACCTACGATCTATACTAACCAATTATACTTTAAGTTCAATCTCATGATAGTTTTACTTCGTTATTGTCAAATTTTGCCGGCAGAAATTTCATTAAAAACGCTTTAAAGAGGCTCAGAAATAATCAAGTTTTGTAAATTTCGAAATAACAGTATCCACTAAATTTCTCTCAGTATCTTTCTAAAGAGAAGAATTGGACCAAAAAGTAGCTGAAATCGAAGGAGAAGGATGCAGCCACCTAAAATTCAGATTATACGAAGTATAAGTTTGAAGTGTGCCAGGCCGATAGGAGGTACATAGAATAAAGTAAAGAATTTTTTTTCAAAAAAGCAATAATTTTTTTCCAATTTTTTCATGAATTATTATAAAATCACCTTTATTTCCTTCATAGAAAGTATTCCAATCAAACGAATGGTTTCTGAGATACACGCATTCGTAACTGTCCCATTTCTAAAAGAACTAAGCTTTAAATCTGTTTGCTTGTGACGTTTGGCGTCAGAGTAGGATTCGTGACAGTACTTTGTCGGCGGCATTAAGGGCTCTCTCGGTAGTTCTCACAGTACATACAATTTGTCTCCTTTCTTGTAGATGGGATATATTACCCCGTCCATAGATGCTTTTGATTCCGCATCGGGCGGGTTTTTTTTCATTAGTTGTTAACCCAGGTGGTAAATCCAATTTACGGATTGCATTCCAAGCCGCGGTGAGCCACCGCGTCCCCCCAGTTTGCTACTCTGGGTCCATGGGTGCAATTGGACGACTCATGATACAATGCTAAGGAACACTGTACCCCCTACGCCATAAAGTCCACCTGGGGCCACTGACCTTTGTTCCCACCTCGAACTGTTTGACACACTTTGCTTCAATAGTGGGAGGTCAATTCGCACTAGTGCGCTCCAAGGCAATACTCGTTTCCGAATCCTCGACAACTCGATGCGCAACCCCTCCTCTGACGAGTTAGGACCCGACATCTCATCGTGTGAATGAGGTCCCCACGCAGCGCAACTACTAACTTTGTGAATCCAGTCCAGGGAGTCCGGAAACACAAAGCGAGTTGTCGACGACACTTTCTCTGTTAAAACACGCGGGTAGGGGGGGGGGGGGGCCTAAGCCATGTGTAGGACTCAGACTCCTCCGAACTCACAAGTAGTGTTGACTTAAGTCACCACTCAGCGCAACTACACGATTTTCAAGTCGGGCGCTTTACTCAACCGAAGGTCACACTCGCGGTTCAGGCGCAACACTTCCCGAAACGCCTGTCGAACCCTGACACCTCCGGCAAACTGTGCCTCTCAGACACTGACGTGTAAAACACGTCCCAAGTGATCGACCCACCGAAGCGCAAAACGAGTTGGCGATCGCTCTCCCTCCGGTCACGTCCGCATATCAGGGTCATGACCCCCGAAACGTGTCCATCACGCACACACCCAAGTACTGGTACCTAAGTACCCGGGTGCACCACTTCTTCCGCGCGGGTTTGGCAGACCCGTCGACAGCCTCTAGTGGTTTTGGTGTAGTTCTCTTGACCGTACATTTGCAATACGCCGGACTTGCAGACACGTTTTCACCCTGCACCACGGGGAGGTGGAACTACGTCGCAGAGCATCGGGCGTGTAAGAGCATAAAAATGTATGCAACACACATTTATGCAATCCAGGAGATCGCTGTTTTCAATATTGCCGCTCAGTTAGTCGATTGTGAATGAACACTGCAGGAACTTCCTTTTACGGGATAGCGTTTCAAGATGAATCAGGTTACATCGATGTTCATAGGGAGTGTTTCATTAGAATGATCATTCATAAAATTTTTTTTTAAGTCCTTGAGAGAGTTTTGCATTGGATAAGTTTACAAGTTTAAAAGTTTCACCAAACTGAGCATGCCTCAACTATGAAACAACAGCTTTGTTGATTTTGTTTGGTTTCAGCTCCAATTTTTATCACAAACGATTACAAATCTTTTCAAAAAGTGCTCATTTTTTTGTCGAAAAGTAAAAAACTGCTGCAGCAAAATTTCTATTGGCCTGACCTAGGTACAAGGATATTGTATGACGGTGAAAATTCAAGAGATACACCTGAACTGAGCCCATCGTAATTCAGGAAAACAGACTGGAAGAACTCAGCAAACCGGTTTGCGGAGTCGGTAAACGTTTCTGCTGTCTTGCCGAAGAATATCATATCAACTGGGCAATGTTCGGGAAATCGCTTTAAAAAGCAACCAAGATTGGTTTCTAGAGAGAATACTGATATCTCCGAGTGTTGTGATACGCACGTGGTAAAAGTACCCATTCAATATGTGTTGAAAATCAACACTAACTTGATACAAGAAAATATACCATGCCCCATTGAAGGCTACCGTTGCTATTCGTCACGTGGCTAATCGACGGCGATCGACATACTTGGTGATACATTTTGAATGTCGCTCCCTCAATCATTCCCGAACGTCTATCCTCGCATCATTGTTGATAATGTTCGTTATTGATAGACGATCATGAATGTTTCAGAAGGAAAATTCTGAAGAAATACCAGAACCACATGTTCAAAAAACCGTAGCACATGCTGGACAGTTCATAGCGGTTACCAAGTCATGATTTTGTCCTTCTACGCAAAGTGAAAAATAAAATATCATCTGATAGCCTACATAGATCGCTCAAAACTGATACATATCAGTAATGATCGTAAAGGTTGAAAGTCGTTAGGGGAAGGAAATCAGCATCGAGACGTTCGATAGCTGATAGACTACGTCCTTCTTTACCACATCATGTATCGTAAAAGTGTTTCAAATACAGAAACGTCGATGTCATGCATGATTGTTTATATGATTTTGTTGAAGAAGGAAAAATTGACTGCTTTGATTTTTTGGCTCTGAATGTAGTCAAGCATGGCTCAGTGAAAATGATTGATTTTCGGAACATTGCAACTGGGATCCTGCAGTGGTTTTTACGGTTACGGATGTATGGCTAAAAAGCATCGTGATTCATTGAAAGCTCGATTTGAGTGTGGTTTATGTACTCACAAATGTAGTTATGCTGAACGAGTTCTTATTTTTTTTCAACATCTTATAGAACAGATCTATCTTCGTTAGGGGCCGTTCAGATACCACGTGGACAGAAAAATGAGATTTTTGACCCCCTCCTCCCCCACCGTGGACAAGCGTGGACATTTGGCAAACCCCTACCCCCCTCCCCGGATGTCCACGTGGACAAATTTGAAATAGTTTTATTTTTAATTTTTAAATTCCTACCCAAGGTTATTCAAATACTATATACCCCCCTTGTACCTACCTATAATTTGACAGAAACAACACCACTTTTTGCCTTTTTGTTATTGGAATGGCGGATTTTGATAAAAAAAACGAATAAAAATTTCCTGATATAAAATAATTTTAAAAATTTTAAATTTCTAAATTATCATATTTATCACTTGTTTTCAAGTAGCTACTATTTGTTTAAACTTTAACAGGAAAGCTTTGCAATTTTAAGATTTTGATTTAAACGTGGACATGACCCAAACCCCTACCCTCCTCTCCGTGGACAAGCTTGGACATTTCCATACCCCTCTCCTCCTCCCCCCTGAGTTGTCCACGTGGTATGTGAACGGCCCCTTAGATCTTGATAAGAAGAAACGCCTTCTTGCATTCCTTAAGCGGTTACTTATTTAATAGCCGAAAGTGCGGATTCCACCAGGGCTTGCGATTGTTAGATCCAATTTTTGGAGCTAGTTTTGGTACAACGGTGTCCAAGTTAGCATAAATTTGATCGTAAAAACAGAAGACGCAGTCATTGACGTTTGAAATTTTTTGGATTGTTGTCTAGTCAATTGAAAAGAGAGCGTTGATTAGGTCATCGTAGTTACAATTTCGGAAGTCGTACTGTAGTTGTAGTGCAAGTTCACTAATAGTTGGGAGTTGGTCCTCTACGTCGTTGGCTACGCCGGCGATGTACCTTCCCCGACCGGTTTCATGCATGGTGGAAACCGGTTCAGGTGTTCATCGAAGTGGTGCTTCCACCTTTTCGGCTTGCGGCACGAAGCATTCTGGGGATGCTTTCAGCTTCTGATATAACTTTCGTGTTTCCTGGGAACGATGCAGCTGCTCTTCCTCCAGGCGGCGCTTTTTCTCCTGGAAAATTCGGACTCACTGCCTTTGCCGCTATCGGTGATTTTCCACTTTCGACGGGTGTTTCTTTGGACTACTCGCGCGGCATTCACTTCGTTCATCATCCTTCTAAACTCCTCGTTGAACCAGTCGTTCCATCGTGTTCGTTCCACATGCCCGATTACGTTCTCTGCAACGTTTTTCATGGCTGTCTTGATGGTATCCCAACAGTCCTCGAGAGGGGCTTCGTCTAGGCAGCATAGTCTGCTGCGACCTCAGGTTGCTTCATTCGTGCGATATTTAACCGAAACGGGCGTCGGTTTTGTATGTTGTTCACTATGGAGAGCTTTGGGCGCATCTTCACCATCACCAGATAAGGGTCTGACTCTATGTCGGTGCATGTTTACCGTATGACCTCCTCTTGGCTGACCTAAATAAGCGTTACAATTCCCGATGAAGATCTTTTTTTTTAACGAACACAAACACACACATGTTTTGAGAGGTCAGCAGTCGTATTCACGCTCCAGCTGCGCGTAGAATCCGTTATTGTCTTCAAGAGTACTTCCTAGGTAAGGGCTGTGCACGTTGATGATGCTGATGTTGAAGCAACGGCCCTTGATTCTAAACCGGCACATTGGTGGATCAATCGGCCACCACCCGACCACGCATTCTTGCATTTTTTCCCATCACTGTAAAAACGGTTCCAAGCTCGTATGTGTTGCCACAGCTCTGGTAAATGGTATGACCATCTCGGAACGCACGTACCGTGGAGCTCTTCAAGCATATCTCCAGCAGCGCTACGATGTCGAATTCGTAGCTCTTCAATGATTAGCACGCGGGAACTGCCTATGAAATTTAGAAATCGGCAGTTCCATGTTCCAAGTTGCTGTTTTGGGTCCCAAACACCACCAGGACGTTGTTGCACTCCACTCGCCGCCCTTGACATGGAGAACAGACGCGTACGAAGCCCCCTAACTTAGTCTGCATGCGACCAAAGTATCCACGGGGGTTGGAAACCCGATCTCCGCTAATGTTACTCGCACCCCAGCCAGCAACACGGGGAGGTAGAGAATCGGAGTTGTTAGATAAGAGGTGATATATTATGATGACTTCTTCTATCGTGCTAAACCGTAACGGGTTTTAGCCTTTTGCTTCTAATTCGTGCTCCTGGTCATTTAAAATGTATTTTCAAGCAATTTTGCGATGAAAAAAAAAAAGATTTATGGTTATCTACTCGTTCTTGCAAGATTTGTATCCTTTTTGACTTATAAGGACCAGTTTTCTAAGCATAGCGATCTGTTAAGGTTATTAAGAGAGCGTACTTTATTTTGTCCAAGCGAAAACTGACTTGACTACAACTTCGCTTAAGTGTGAAGAACGTATGACATTTCTTGAAAAAAAAATCACAAGTCGTTAGTGTACAGAAATACTACAATTCATCACAATATTTTGAATTGATATTCCTTACGAGAAAGAAGATACAGTGGTTCGAAAATTTTTATAACAAGTGCGTACTTTATTTTGTCGCGTACTGTATGTAAGCTTTAGAATAAATCTATCATGAACATTTTTGATGAATTTCAGATGTTTCTCAAGTGCGCAGCAGGTGACACGCACTATTTTTATTAGAATGTTGAATCAAGTTCAAAGCAATAAAGATTAGTTTGAGAAAACCATTCAATGACGTAGTTTTCGAAAAAATCATACACAATTCGTATTGGCAACCCTGTCTGCGACGACGCTACCACACACCGAGCAAGGACAAATTGGTGGGCGGTTCTAACCCGGAGAATCCACCTCTGATCCCGCGCGTATGCATTTAACAGCACATGCACAACTAGGTCCTGAAGCATACGGAACAACCGCGCGATGTTCGTGTTCAACTTATGGCCGTAATTATCGTTTAATTGTCTTGTTGAGTTAAAATCGACAAACATCACCGATGTCCACTGCTGCGGGAAATTCATCCGGCCGGATTGCCCATAAACAGAAACCGAATCAGGAAACGGTGCTGACGCGTGTTTCGGGATCGACTTTCCCCTTTCCGGTAGGATGTTAGAATTAGTTATCTCCGCTGGGAAATTCGAACGAGGTAGACATCCCCGATAATTTTTCTAATAAAAATAGTCATCACGCATGGTAACATTTCCATTAGCAATGCAGGCGAGGCAAAAAAAGGCCAACGTACGTATGTTTGATACATCGCTGCAAGGCAAAAACGTGTAAGAATAAAGAAAACTGTCAATCAACCATTCGGCCAATTCAGCAGGATCCATCCCATCTCATCCAGAGAGCCAACAGCTTGGATAGATATTGGATTTGTCAAAGCACATTCATTGCTCATCAAGGTGCTTTGGTTCTATCAAGCAGAAGCGGGTGAAAGTTGTCTTGAAAGTTATTTCTCCGTCCGCCTTCATCGTTGGCTGGCTGGTTCCCTGGCCTGGGAATTGGAACTCGGGCCATCCATCGGTTTCTCATTAATGTGAATGTATTCCATCTGTCACTTACGGTGTGCTTCTGTGATTATTTAGAGAGTCTCTGTCTCGGCGGGAAGATTGTGCGTTAACAAGATGTTGAATTTATTTATGCGGGTAGATAAACCTTTCTTCGCTGTCATATCACATTATGGATATGTTTGCTTCAATTTTTGTCAGCAATTGCTAGCAACGAATACTTCTGAAAATAAAACGAGCTATTGTTGGATGAATTAAAACGAATTGAATGTGTTTCCAGACATTCAAAAAAAAAATTACGAAAAGGACAACCAAAGAAAAGGTTGCTAAATTTCAATGCTGATCGGAGACAACTTTGGGCCGAAAATGTGCTGAAATGTGCATTGCGATGTTTGCTTTCCCGTTACTGGCATGAAGACACAAGCTCTCGGGCAAAATGATGCAGGACCACTACAAACAATCATTCAAATGAAAGAAAAAAAATTATGGGATTTTCCTCCTATTGAATAATCTATCCCTGAAACGAGAAAATAAGAGAAAACCGTTGTTTAGAATCGAACTCTTAACAATTTTCTAGCTTTTCCTGGTTCATCCGACAATTTAACCAGTGTACCACCTGAGACAGATGAAGATCCTGGGTTAATTGTCATAGTATTTCTGCACGGCTCATCACCAAAAACATGCAGTGTCTAGCTTTTGGCCGGGGGTTTTTCAGTATTGTCTTTTTATGGGAAAGGGAATTGAAAACGAGAAACTGTTTTTTTAAATATGTCTTTATTTGTACCAATTCATCATTACATCTATATTATTCGGTACTGTGCCAAGGTGGAAACCGCAAAATCATTTTCAGAACCTTGTTCTGAATCCTCTGGATGGCTTTCTTCCTCGTCGCGCAGCAGCTAGACCAAATCGGAACTGCATACATTATCGCTGGTCGAAACACTTGCTTGTAAATAAGCATCTTATTCTTCAGGCACAGTCGGGATTTCCTGTTGATGAGAGAATAAAGAGATTTAGTGTATTTATTACATTTAGATTGAATATCTTCAATGTGATTTTTAAAAGTAAGATTCCGATCAAGTGTAAGTCCCAAGTACTTCACGTGATCAGACCATTCTAATGAAACCCCATTAAAAGTTATGGAATGATTTTCATTGGGTTTTAAAAATTCAGCTCTTGGCTTATGGGGAAATAAAATAAGTTGTGTTTTGGAAGCGTTAGGAGAAATTTTCCACATTTTCAAGAAATTCAAAAAGGAATTTAAATTTTCTTGCAAATCTGCGTACTGCGTACCACCCGTAAATTTCGCTCTTTGGCGGAAAGCAAAGTGTCTTCAGATAAAAATCTTCTACCTTTTCCTTCTACCTGTTTAGTGAGACATACAGTAAAATCAAATCGGGCTAATTTACCTACTAAACCTTTGCGCCAAACACTGTCAAATGCTTTTTCAATACCTAGCAGAGCAACACCAGTTGAATAAACTTCAGATTTGCTAACGTTAATCATATTAGTTACACTCAAAAGTTGATGTGTAGTAGAATGTCCATGACGAAAACCAATTTGTTCATCAGGGAAAATATAATTCTGAATAATGTGAATCATCATTCTATTCAAAATAACTCTCTCCGATAGTTTACTTAAAGAAGGAAGCAAATAACTTGATAACTTGCAGGTTCTGAAGCACTTTGCCAAGTGAAAACATTTATTGAAGACCTTAAAAAATTAAAAGTGCTTTCAGGCAACTTTTTAATAAGAATATAGAAAACCCCATCTTCCCCCGGAGCTTTCATATTTTAGAATTTTTTGAAAATCAATTTAAGTTCATCAATATTTGTCTCACAAGAACTTTCAAATACATTTTGCTTAGAAAGAATATCATCAAATTCAAAGGAAATTTGAGCATCAATTGGACTTACAACGTTTAAATTAAAATCATGAGCAAACTCAAACTGTTGGGCTTACTATTGAGCTTTTTCTGCATTAGTTAAAAGAAGTTTATCTCCATCTTTCAAAGAAGTAGTGGCTTCTGGGGCTTTTTCAGAATTTTATTTAATTCCCAAAGTGGCTTTGAGTAGGGTTTTATGTCCTCTACTACTTTTGCAAAATTTTCAGTACGATTACAATTTAAACGACGTTTGTCCTCTTTTTGAAGGTCGCAATAAATAAATTTCAAATAAGGATCCCTAGTACGTTGTTATTGGCGTCGACGAATGTTTTTCAGTCATAACAAAACCTGAAGATCATCATTGATTAAAGGTTGATTAAATTTATGTTTAACTTTAGGATTGAAGCGGCTTTAGCATTGACTATCGAAATTGTAAAATTTTCTACAGCCAAATCAATATCTTCTATTGAATTCAGTTGAACGTTTACGTCTAAATTACGTTCAATAACATTCTTATCGCTCCCAGTTAGCTGTTTTGAAGTTAAAAGTTGATTTTGAAGTATTTTCAATGGAACTTCGGGATAAAGAAAAAATTACTGGAAGGTGGTCTGAATCGAGGTCCGCATGAGTAACTAATTGACTACAATGCTCGCCTAAATCCGTTAGAACCAAATCAATTGTGGAGGGATTTCTGATTGAAGAGAAACAAGTATGCCCTTTGGGATATTGAACAGTATGTATAATAACCTGCTGAGCAGTCATTAAATAAAAAAAATCCCATTAGAATTAGATGAAATATTATTTCACGATCGGTGTTTTGCATTAAAGTTACCAATAATAAAAAATTTAGATTTATTTCTGGTGAGTTTTTGAAAATCTCCCTTCAATTTTTTTTTCTGTTCACCGCTACATTGGAAAGGCAAATATGCGGCAACAATTATAATTTTTCGCGTAAAAGTTTTTTATTCAATTCCAATTGTTTCTTAGACTTTTTTATTGAAAGCAGGAAGAAGTCTAAATTTGAGACGACTATTGATGAAAATAGCTGCACCCCCACCTTGTGGATCAAGTCGATCATTTCGTAAAATTTTAAAGTAAGCATTGCTTTTCAAGTTATTGTCTGGCTTTAAAAAAAGTTTCAGTAATGGCAGCAATATGTATGTTTTAAGTTTTCCAAAATAAAAAGATGCAAAAATTTTAATTTTTCCTCTGTAATCTCGACCAAATCAACAAAACTGTTAGGATCGGAAAATGAAGGAGAAGAAAAGGTATTTGAATTTTTTGGAGTTTCCCAAGCCTTCGCATATTCGTTGAGACTTGGTTTTTTCCCATTAGTTATACCCGAACCAGGCAACCCATTTTTAACCACCTCTGAGAACGTTAAACAACGAGTCTGTGGCGCTGAATAAGTACAGGTACCATTGAAATCACTTCGAGCATTACCAAGACGTGATTCTAAAGTAGGCCGAGGCTGACCGCGAACAGGCAGATTGTTTGCCGGCCTGACGTGTGAAGACGAAAAAGAGGAAGGAGGAAAGGAACATTTTCTGACCACTTTGGGATTTTTCCTTGAATCCATAATTTTTGCTCTAAGGGGACAGTCTATGGAATTGGAGGAATGATTACCTGCGAAATTCGCACACTTGAAAAATTCTGTCTGTGGTTTATCACCACCAAAAATGTATTTAGATTTTTCATGATCTAATGAGCCGCAAAGCATGCATCTGGCATTCATTCTACAATTTTTAGTGCCGTGACAAAAAGCTTGACAACGACGACATTGCATAATATTTTGAAGAAAATTGATAGAAGATTTTCGAAAAGGTTCAAATTTGACTCGACTATGAAACATAAGACGAGCCTTTTCAAGAATTTGCAAATTATTAACCGGATCTTTTTCAAAATGGATCAATAAAAGCTCAGGAGCAAAACCAACACTACTGGTGTTATTCGTGTTGGTTCTTTTTCTCATTTGAATTACTTGAATGGGTGAAAAACCTAACAAAGAATTTAATTCGGTTGTGATTTCATCCGGTGTCTGACCGGCCGTGAGACCACGAAGTACAACTTTATAGGGACGATCACTTTTAGTGTCGTAAGTAAAAAATTGGTGTTTTTTTATAATTCAAATCATTTAACATTTTTTGAAAATCATTAAAAGATTCCGCCAATATACGAGCAATTCCCCTTCGACCGATCTGAAAAGAAATCTTCACATCCTTGACGGAAGTAACGATTTCTTTCCGAAAGGCATTGAAGTCAGGAATCGTGACCGTAATTGGTGGAACCTTTTCGTATTTAAGAGTATAAGAACAAGAAGGTTTCTTAGTACTCTTATCAGAATTAAATATGATTATTTCTTTATCACCGAAGTTATGGAGGACATCAAATGAATTGGGAATTTCAACGGCCGATGACTTCCCCATGCTGAAAAGAAAAGAGAAAAATTTGAATAAAAGAAAATGAAAATAACTTTAGCACTGAAAAGTGCTGATTGAAAAACAGGTAAGAAAATAAAATTGATAATGTAAACTTTTCTGCAGGTACACAGCTACGATGTGATGCTCCCGCTCAACGATACAGATGAAAGTGAATTGGCACAAAAAATTTGTTTTATTACATTTGAATAACTCGAAATTAGAAATTTTTGTGAAAATCTGAATTCTCTCGATGCAAACCCAAATTTTCAAAAGAGCAAAGCAAAAAAAGTATACTTAAATCATCAGCGATTTACATGCATTGATTGTTTGAAAAAAAAATTCATAATTAGAGTTGTACAACCACACTTATTTTTAATAATTAATCAATAAGTTTATTTTAGGTGAGTTTCAGTATTCCCCATGAACGTTTTATTTTCTGGCACCTCAAACATTGCAAATAACACCAGTAGTAATTTCTCCAACCGAGCTTCGAAATGTTCTCCACAGACCATTGAACACTTCCAATGAGATAATCGCAATTTGGCTCCTATTGTCTTGAAATGGCAGTGTTAATCGTTTCCACATTATTGTTCCCAATGGCGGCGAAACGAAAATGTATCGATACCGAATCGAATGGTCAGATGGATGATATTGGCATCCCCATGTGCAGTTACGCTTCCGGCTTGCTGGCTGGCTGGTTGGCTGAGGCACCAAAAGGATGATTGCCTGGGCTACAAAACAGCAAAAAATAGCTCGTTCCGCCGGTCTTTTTTTTTTTTTGTTGCGGCCATTTCTTCCTCAACCCCAATTCGGGTTGATTTCCCATTCCCTCAGGTGATCATTGATAATGATGACCTGGTGATGGTCACATTGTCCGAGCGCAAATTAACAACTTGTTCACCGGCCAGAAAACAATCAGTTTTTTTCGCGCGCTCTCTCTCTCTATCTGGGTATCGATACCTACCTGCCGATTGCTACTTTTGTTCACGGATCCAGCATCATCGGGACTACCGGATTCGGAGTTCGTCGCAAAATGGCCTCTTGTAGTCGCTGGACCGGAACCGTGTTGACTCAAATGACTAGGGTATTTTGGCGTAGGAGGACTAGTTTGAAATAAGGGTATTTAAACGATTAAGTCTTAAACGAAATCGGATTTTCAAGGAGTTCGAGAAATAAATTGTTTATTGAAGTGAAAAATCCGGATTTACCTGATGTGATGAAAGGTCTGTCAAATTTTATTTCATACAGTGTTAAGGCTTTCTGTTCCAAAATACCCCTCTTTGAGCCAGGAAAAAACCATCCCCTACGAGTGCATTGAACCGAAAACGGTTGTAACAATAATGTTATCACAACTGTTCGATTGAATGGAAGATATGTCGTTACCGGGTTATATTTTTTTTGCATTTGAAATGTCCTATTTAGCTGAAAAATGTACCCTGAGGAATGTTGTAGAAGTACATCCATGCACAAGTGTGCGTTTGGAGCATTAATTTTTTTTAATAATTAATAGCTGTTGTCCCATGTGAATAATACCTAATTGACACTCTGAAATCTATTTTTTGCTGGATAATTCACAGAAGTTTAGATTTACGAACTTTATCGTTGAGGAATTATTTAATTTTTTTTTCAATAATTGCATAACCGCAGGGCTAAAAATCTTAATTTTCAGTACTTTTCGCTTGTAGTTTTTACATACTTTTATCAAACCTAATGTTTTGAGTTCGCCTCGGTACATCTTTGTATCTGAAAATTATCAAATTTTCAAATGTGATAGAAAGAATCAGAGAAACATGAGATATCAAAGAAAGATATAACGTAAGCCGTACGTACAGGGTCTCCTGAAGTGCTACATTGAATAAATTATAAATTGATCAAAACAACAAGTTTTTATTTCAAATTAATTCAATTTCTCTTGAAAACAAATTACTTTTTCAAAATTCACTGGTAATGTTCGACTTGTGTGATCTTGAGTTTAACCACTCGCCGCAGACGGTCGAGGAACGCATCGTATATGGCCTGCAGGTGTTCTTGCGGTATTTTATCCCAGTCTGTCACGAGATGTCGCTTCAAGACCTCCACACCTTCATGTTTCTTAGAGCAGACTGCGGCATCCATCATACTAAAAACAGCGAAATCCATAGGGTTCAGGTCTTGCGAACTCGCCGGCCACTCGGAGTTTGAAATGAACCCTGGAAAATGTTGCGCAATCCAAAGTTGAGTATTATTCGCTTTGTGAGCCGGCGCTGAGTCCTGTTGGAAAACCCAATCCCTGGAACCAAAATGTCGACGTGCCCACGGTTCGACGACATTCTGTAGAACTAGTTCCCGATATGTATTTTGGTTGATCTTCACTCCTTCAGGGACAAAAACCAGCGGAGTCTGGCCATTACGGGTGATTCCGGCAAAACCATCACCGATGTTGGTTTCTCTCGTCGGGTGGCCGTCAGCAAATCGGCATGGCTTCGTGATCTGTCTGACAACCAAACTCTGACATTCTGCTTATTCACGAACTGCAGTACGGTGAAGAGTTTCTCGTCGGTAAACACGATATTCTTCAACCTTCCTTTCGCGGCTCTCTCAGCAGCGCCTTCGCTCTTTTAACCCGTTCTTGTTTCTGCTCCACCGTAAGGTCTTGAACCTTTTGGATCTTTTAGGGATTGGTCTGAAGTTTATCTTTTCAGATCCGACGGAAACTTCGATCCGATTTGTTGAGATCCTCTGCCAATTTAGTGGCACTACGACGATGATTTCTCTTAAGGCGCTTCTTGACGACCTTCGCCATGGCAGGTGTCACCACAGTAGGTCGGCGTCCCCCACCATACTGTTTTTTGGCACTTCCGGTCTCCAGGTATCTTTTAACTCTCCGGGTATACAAAACGTCTGCACACACTTAAATCGGACAGCTCACGAAGTATGTCCTTCTGCCGTTTGCCAGCTAAGAACAAGACAATCCAAGCTGTTCGAGATCCATTTTTCCGGATAACACCTGATTACAAAAGTAACACTTACATTCTATGATAAATAGCTAAGGCTTAATGTAAACAAAGCGTTTTGTGTGCAACGAAATAATTACTGTTGAAGTAATGTAGCAGTTCAATTGCCGGACCCTGTTCACAAGTGTGAATGTTTTCGATGTTGATTTTTGAAATATTTCAATTACGTACCTATTAAAATAAGATTTGCTATTTATATTTCAGATTCCTAATTATAAAAAAAACTTATAATAAATAATTCAATACTTACGTTTCATAATTTTTTGTTCACAATTACTTTTTCTGAATTCAAAATTCTTAAATCGAAATTGTGAGCTTCTAACTCGCTTTAAAAAATTCATTATTGACAATACTGAACTCGCAATTATGATCTTTTAATTAAAAGTCTACAATTTCCCATTCTATTTTAAACCCTGCTTTAACACTAAAAGGATCGGCAAATTGAATATACCTACCTATTTTGACCGTGACTAGTCAAAATGACTGGTAAAGGGGAAATTTTTTATTACATTCTATTTTGAACTTTTTTCTTTTGATATTATTTTGTTACTTGTTATATAATATTTGTTATATCAAGTGGAAATATTTTTTCACCATAGGTGCACAGAATCATCTCATTTTAGTATAGAGGACGAATGCGTGTATGTCATAAAATGATTATTTGAAATAATTTTCAAAAAAAATTAAAACACATTATCAATTTTATTAGAAAACCATGTTAAATGGTTATGGGTATTGAATATATGTAGGTGCACGGTTTCACTTCAATTTTGTCGTAGTAGATATTTTCTAGCTCCCATCCCTCTGAAGTTTTTCAACATCCCAGTAAACATGAATCGGCAGAGAGGTAACTCAAATCGACAGAGGAATCGCATCGATCTCTCTTGCGATTTTGCATCATTTAATCGGCAGAGAGGAACACACCATACGCGTGCCTTGGGTGAGTGACACGAAATAATCTAAGACACGCCCTCCAGAGAAACACACGAAAACAACCCGAATCGTGTTTGTATGTTTCACTTCGAGACGCGTGTTTGTCTGCCTGCGAAGTCGACTGCTACGATTGAAAGCACGCTTATAAAAAACACGGAGATAAATGCGACCACACCGTACGAGAGTACGATTCAAACTGATTTCGCATGTACGCATTCGTATTCGTTGCCAGGTATCTCGGCAGGACAAACCGAATGAGAATTTTTGCGTTCTTTCCCAGTAAACATGAATCAGCAGAGAGGTAACTTAAATCGACAGAAGGATCGTATCGATCTCTCTTGCGATTTTGAATCATCTAATCGGCAGAGAGGAACACACCATACGCGTGCCTTGGGTTAGTGACACGAAATAATCTAAGACACGCCCTCCAGAGAAAGACACGAAAACAACCCGGATCGTGTTTGTATGTTTCTCCTCGAGACGCGAGACGCATTTAAAAGTACACTTAAGCGGGCCATAGACTACACAAATGGCCTGTACAAATTCTATGATTAGAAGACGATTGTTTGATCTATGCTCGCCCACACACTATACAAACATTTTTCACGCGAACACAAACGATTGCTGGCGAAAACAGCAACAGCAACAAAAAAAACCATCTCCACCCCGGCTGGGAGGATGGTTTGTACAATATATTTCGATTCCGACCGATTTTACTCCAACCGTTTGGGCGCTCATTCAAGCAGTGCCATACACTATGCAAATCGTGTTAACAGCGACAAAATTTCATCGAATTTCATCGAATTTCATCGCATTTGTACAAATGTTGTGTAGTCTGTGGCCCGCTTTAGATAAATGCGATCACACCGTACGAGAGCATGATTCAAACTGATTTCGCATGTACGCATTAGTATTCCTTGCGCTTGCCTCTGTAGCTTGGCAGGACAAACCGAATGAGAATATTCGCGTTCTTGGAGGGTCGCCGAAATTAACCGTTTTATTTTAAGTTCGGTGACTCAACTCTCCATTTTTTGCATGCTCTGTCGATTTTTGAGAGGACGCGCTTACTGGGATGTTGCTTTTAAATTATACCTGATATTGTAGTGTTTCTAGAAATAGAGAAATTTACCATGTGTGCACGGGTTCACCGCCATTCATCCAAAATCAACTTTTTTGCATGCTTAAGGTAAAGAATAAAGGCTTTTCTAGATTAAAAAGAAAATTTATTTTATATACAGGCTTTTTCACTATGGCTGCACGGATTCACCGCATTTTCATCAACTATTGGACTATTTGCTAATTTTGAAAAGAAATATTTCAATTATATCTTAAAATAATAAATTTATTTATTTATAATAAAAAAAACAGGTTTTTGCAATCGAAAATTTATCTGATAAGATGGTAATTGAATCAACATTCAAGAAATTGGAGAACAGTTATCATGGACCGAGTGAATTTTTGGAATTATGTGCATCAAGTTATGCGTACGACGGAAAATAGTGAAAATAAAAAGAATGAATCAACATTGTTAAATTTTTTCTCTTTTTTAAAATTCTCTCTATATAATTTACAACGGCGAATTTGCAGCTATTCCGTGCACCCATGTTAAAATATCTTAGCGCCAATGTGGTCTAGCAGATAAGCTGGCGCGAGTCTGGCCTTGTTATGCCAAAAATGAAAACTCTCTTGCAGATTCCAAAGGACCTCGCATAAAACAAATTTTCCTAACATTAAATGCCTACAAGCATTGATATAACCGATACTTCTTTGCCTCAAAAAGAATAATCGCGTACTAAATAAAATTGACTGGCACATAAAGAATAGCTGCAATTATATGAATTAAAGCAGTGATGAAATTATCCGCTGAATATACAATTAAAGCGATTGGGTAAGCTTAAGACTATTCTAATTCAGTTGATGATGGATTGTAACGAGACGTTCTAGAAAACATTCTTAATCGCGATTTACTAGCGATTAAATACTGTTTCATTTCAGTTTTAGTCCAATTTTTAAAACAGATTAGAATAAATTTTACGGTATGATATGCGACAAAAATATCAAGAATATTCAAAATATAATGATAGACAACTGTACAAGCAATCAAAAAGTTGGTCATATCTTAGAATAAAACTATGCTGATTAAAAATAATGAACTGATGGTAAAATTTTACTAAAAAAGATATTCGACTTAGACATGCACAAATTAGATTAATTTTACAATTGAATTCGTACGTCTCGGTGGTCGAGTGGTTAGCGTGGTAAGACGGTAATCGCTAGTCCACTGATGGCATGGGTTCGATTCCCATCTCGGTACTGGGTATTAAATGTTAATCTTAAGATGTCCACGTCATTTATTCAGTCTGTAAAGCCTGAATCGGCTAAGATGGTGTATGTCTTTTAAATTCCAGCTATAAACAAAATTGTGATATTTTAGTACATTGAAATCCTGTTATCGAAATATCAAAATATTTCAGGAAAATTAAACATGTGAATTCGAAAAAAACATGGAGAAAATACTTAGCTGTTATGATTTTCTATAGATCCGAAACAGTAGTTTTTCGATTTTATCACGCTAAAAAAAATCACCGTGATAATGGCGAAACCGTGAATTTGGCGAAACTTTAAATTGAAGAGGAAAAGTGTATTTGTATCGTCTCCAATGATCAATTATAATGTGTTTAATAGTGGATACATTTTGTATCAGTTAATTTGGATCATTAGATGTATTTATTAAAGTTTACTATACACAAAGGATCGATTTCAGATCAAATTATTATAACAATTTTTCAATTTTCTGTCGACTGATCCAGTAATGTTGAAAAATTTTCTCGGCGGTTTCAGTCAGTCAGTCATTTTTTTTAAATTTTTTTTTTTTAATATTTGCAATTTTAACATTTTTTATCACTAATCACTAATCGTACTTCCACAGCCAAAACTTATGTCTGAGTCCCAAAGAATATTAAAAGTGTCTTATCCTTCTTTTTGTCTGTGTTCATGTATTTAACTATTTTAACATATGAACATTAAAATGATAAAAAACATGAAGTGGTTAGGCCTACCATGGAGCAGAGAACGCAGAGACATCCGGAACACAGGAACAGGAAGAAACGAGGACCACCAGTACCATACGTTTCAAATGGGCAGTATCGTTGGAAGCATGCTAAGAAAAATGCTCCTTGATGAAGAAACCATGCGTAATGTAAAGGAACTTCGGCAATCGCTAAGGCCATTCTAAAGTGGTTGGAAATGATATATTTTGTACACGGAAATCCCAAAATCTCAGCACATATGTTGAAAGATTTGACAAAATAAGTAAAGTAACTTTAAAATTCGTAGCTTAATTTTGTTATTACTTGAACTGTTTTGGATTTCGCCTTTCCTCGCTCTTGAAACAAAAAAGAGAAACGGAAAACATTAGTAGTACATAAAACCCTCCGAGGTCTGTTTAGAGCTCGAAAAGTTTGTCCAAAAATTTTAACCGTATTAAAAATAATCCATCAAATTACGTTTGAAAGTTCTCATAAAATTAAAAATTAACCTTAGTAGTAGATCGAAAACATTCAAATATGAACCTAGTTATTGAATTTGTTTATTTGTGTAAAAACATCAACGGATCACATGTTGATCCTAATGATAACTTAATAAAATAATGAGTAAAAAACTAGTTAAATCTAAAAAGTTCTCGAAACGATTAAAATTTTTCTTCGGAAAGTAGTCCTTGAAGCGTCGAAGTCGAAGTACTCGGCGAAGCGGTTGAAAGTTCTAAAAATTCCAATAAGAGCGCTGTTGGCTCCGTAGTTATTCAGCCGGATGGGAACATAGAGCTGTAGATTTTGGTTCCTTAAACCTCGGGGTCGCACACTGAGAGGAATAGCCTCCAGCAGCATGGGAGCGTCAATCATCGACGCAAGGAGATCCGCTACGACTAGAGCACGTGCAGCGTTACGACGAATTTGAAGCGTGTCTAAATCAATTAGGCGGCAACGGTTTTCGTAACTGGGTAAACGAAACGGATCTAACCAGTTCAAGTGTCGCAGGGCATACCGTATGAAACGCCGCTGGAGAGCCTCTATTCGTTCAGCTCCGTTCTGGTAAAATGGGCACCAAACTGCAGATGCATATTCAAGCGTTGAGCGAACTATGCTGCAATACAAACTTTTTAGGCAATACACATCTTTAAACTCCTTTGTTACGCGAAATAAGAAGCCAAGACTTCTAGACGCTTTATCGACGATGTAATTCGTATGAGTCTTAAACTCCAGCCGATGGTCTAGGATAACGCCCAGATAGTTGATGTGGTCCACCCGGGCGATGATTTCGTTCCCAAGAGTGTACTCTGCGTGAAGAGGGTTCCGTTTGCGAGAAAAAGAAATGACCGCACATTTGCTGTGGTTCAGAGGCAAGCAGTTGGTGTCACACCAGTGAGCGGAGGTGTTGAACTGCCTTTGCAAGAGATCGATATCGTCTTGGCCATTGATGGTGTGGAAAAGTTTGAGGTCGTCGGCATACGCAAGTTTTGGGCCGTCCAATAGAGTGAGAACATCGTTAAAATAGATGACAAAAATTATCGGTCCCAAGTGGCTTCCCTGTGGCACACCTGAACAAGCGGAGAATTGTCTTGAAAAGTAATTTCCAGTTTGCACTGATAACTTTCGTCCCTTTAAATAGCTTCGAAACCAGTCCAGTAGCGATCCACAGAATCCTAAGCGTTCGAGTTTAGCAATAGCAATATCGTGATTTACTTTATCGAAAGCAGCAGACACATCAGTAGGTAGATGGCGTCAGTTTGTGACTTCATGGTGAAGCTATCTTGCACGAACGATGTAAAAGTCAGCAAATTTGTTGTCGTGGATCGTTTCGGCAGAAATCTGTGCTGATCATTGGAAAAGTATTGTTTTGAGGACGAGAAAATCGGATCCAGAACAACCAATTCGAACAGTTTGGCTATCGAACAAAGAGCTGATATTCCGCGGTAGTTGTTCACAATAATAAAATAAAAAATAAAATACTTATAATTTATTAATACAAAATTAGACATTTGAAAATAAGCAATGTTATTTCATTGAATCGGTTTCAAAGTGTTTATTACTGTCAACAAAAATTGTAAAAGTTTAGATTCAAATAATGTTCCAAAGAATTCAAAAATATTTGTAGCAGTTCCATCATAAATATGCTTTAAAATCTGTTATGCTAATCCTACATATTGATTTATTTAAAATGTTAGGTAAATTTTTTTAACAAACTCCTTCGAAATATTAACACAACATTACCCAAATATCAGAAAAAATAAATGTATTCTATTAGGCAAAGTAAAACAATTGATTTTTGTACAGTAAGATTCGCAAGTGAAAAAATTAAGAAACCACCTACCCCCAGCAAATGGATCTACCCACAAACAGCTCAAACGAAACTTATACCGTATTTGTTTATGCCGAGTGTTGCACTAGTGTTGCACTGGTGCACCACTAGGTGCTGTCAAACTGTTTGTTTATTCGGACGGTGTTGCACTGGTTTTGACCTGTCGGAGTTCTGCTTACGGACGGTGGCCCACCGATAATTTTGCCAGTGTTGCGAGAGAGCGTGTGAGTGAGTGAGATAGCAATACACTGGTGACGATTTGTGTTTGTTTTTATCGGGTACGGTGGAACACTCCACGAGTGGAGAAAACAAATACAGTATTAGTGCTAAGTCAAGCCAGCCGTTGGCGAATTTTGAAAAGTCAGTGAGTGCTGCGATTAAACGCAAACTGTAGGTACGTTTGTAATCGAAAATATATAAATGAAATTTTTCATTCGAAGTAAAAATCGATGCTTCTTTACGTTTTTATTCTCAACTTTATACATGACAATTCATTTAGAAATCCAAAACAATAGTTGAAACGAAAGAAAAATTAATAAAGAACGTCCTCACCAGTTTTCTGCTAGTTTCCGCACTTGCTGCTGACTTCATTCGGTATAAAAAAATTGTCACTTTTTATGCGCACGTTTCTCAATAACTTTATTAATTTAACATGATTTCACAATCCTGCCTAAGCATATTATGTGGAAGAGCAATTTTAACATTTTTCATAAAGAAAAAGCAAATTAAATATTAATTTTAAAGTGTTCAGCTAATGCAAGTAAATTATTTAGTTTTTATGGAAATTTTACAGTCGTTATCTCTTACGTTAAAAAAAAAGTGTAACGATGTCACATATACTTTCCGTGTACTAATAATTCCTCAAGCAATTCTCTTAACGTTCCCGGTCTCTGAAAACTACCAAGCTAAGAGATGTCAGGTCGAACTTGGCAGTAGGAATGCGTTTAAGTTTGGGGTCGTCATTAAATGACGAAACCAAAGAAAAAGGAAGTAAAACGGATCCAACGATGATCCTCGCGTCGGGTTAGAAGAATGGGTAAAGGAGCCCCAGTCAAGAAGGTCTCGTCCATTTCAAGCTTGACCACGAAGCGAGTGACAAGGTAGTGCTACAGTTATTTTTTTAAAAACGTGCTTTGGAAGTGCTCAACCTCTCGTGAGTTAAAAGATCAGGGAAATAGTACTCAATAAACTAAATAGCTTGTTTTTATTTAGGCTATTTAACGACAGCTAGGTCAATCTTGTTATGAAATAAACAAGATAGTGAAAGGCAAAACAGGTAAATGAATAACCTCATGCAAAAGATTCAACCAATATTGGGTGGGTTCTAATTACGTTCTGTTTGGTTAAACCGAAAAATCGAAGGTTTCCCTTCGAAAAGGGAATTCCTCTCGGGTGGCAAAAACGAAACTGCAACATCCCTAGTTTCGGAACACCAACGGCTGTTTCCTGGCCGTGCAACATAAACCACCGCGAGCCGCCGAAGAAAGTCGACGATAAGTCACGTGTCGTCGCGGCTAAACCCTCCGTGTCCAGGTGATGTGTCCAGGAAGTGGTGAATAGCATACTCACCTACTTACCCACTCCAATCGTCAAGCCGGGACAACCACCACGATTAAGGCAAGTGGAGCGGGTTCAAGAAAGTTTGCCTACCTGTGAACGGTGCCCTGCGTCGTTGCCCAGCGTCGGTGCCAAGCATAGGTGCCGAGCATAGATGCCCAGCGTCGGTACCAGCATCTCGACAATAGCACGTGTAGAACCACCGAAAGAAACGGATAAGCATGCGCATGCCAACGAAGGTTAGATAGCTGTAAGAAAAACTGTACTACTAACAACTTCCCCCACAAAAATCTGATTAAAGGCCAACAAAATTGTAAAATTAACAGAATCCTCGTGTAGTGGTTATTTTGAGTGCCGTGACTTTCTTGCAGTTTGGATTTCGGAATCGTATTTAGCATAGGCTCTGGCAAGGAAAACCTACAAAGGACACCTTGCCACCCTGGTTGTTGTTGTATTTTGCTTTTTTTTGGATTGACGTTGATTCGGGTTGCCTCAGTTTTCGACTCGAACACATTCTTTAAGTCAAGACTCGCCCTGAGGTCTCTTAGCTGGGTACGGGTTTTTCTACAGGGACAAATTGCGACACCACGGTGCTTTCGAGTACCTGGCGCGTGCATGAAGTGGTGGTTCGCTTAAGGGATTGCCTCCTACTACCTTCCCCCCCGTTACATTTGGCGCCCAACTAACGGTTTATCTGAATTAGTTAAATTTTGTATTCTATAGCTTTTTCTGAATGATTAGTATATGTTCGTGTTAATAAGTTTATTTAAGATTGTGGGATTTCTACTGATCTAGTTTTTAACTTTAACACATAATTTTTTTCCTCTAGCATTTTTTTTCTCAATTTTGATTGGAAGACGTGAACAGGTATTTCTCAATTAACAATTACTTTCAGTAAAGCAGTGGATTATTTGATTTATATGGACTGGTATTTTTTTTCTTTAATTTAGTATTTTTTGCATTTTTTCTTTATTATTCCATTTCTTTATCAATCTCAATTTTTACATTTATTTCGATTTTGGAACTGGACTAAGTTATTTTCAATGAAATCAAATATTAAAAAACAACTCGAATCGTACATAAATCCGAGCGATTTGCTGGAAGACGAGGTGAAATTTGAATTAAGCATTAGAAATTTGCCGATTTCGGTTGAAGCATCTCAGAACAGATCTGAACTAAGAAAAGCTCAATTAGAGGAAATTCTGAAACCAAAAACGTCTTTTGCCAAAACATATATTGGTCAAGAGTTTAGAACGATTCAAACTAAAACGAAAGATTTGAAGCATTTACTTGAAACTTACCCTGATTCGCGTTACATTTCACGGTTACGTCACTGTCGGTTAAGAGCACTTCGCGCGCATCCGTCAACACGTGAGCAACAACGGCTTAAAGAAGAATTGATATCAGATATTGAAATTTTGCTGGAGCGTTACGGTAAACCGAGTGATCGTAGAGAAAGTTTGCCCTCGACGGGTCCTCAATTGAATTATTCACAGGACTTCTCGCGTAGTTTTGAAGAGAAAATGAATCAATTTACGTTTAGCCTTTCGGATATGTCGACCGCGAAAAAGAAAACACCGGAAACTCCTATCACTTCAAATTTACCGCGAACTGAGAAAAGATTATCTTTTCATCCCTTACCGCAAGATTTAGAAGAAGGACTTCTCGATGAAGCTATCGGAGGCACAGAACCGACTGAAAAAGAAATCAATATTCCCCCCGCGAATCTAGAACCAAAAAATTTGAATTTTCCGTTTCACTCCAAAGATGTTTTGCTACCGCGTAGAAAAGATCATCTCGAGAGAGATAGGAATGCTCAGGTCCCTCACATAAGCCAATTCATTCAGCAAACGTTAGCATCTCAAATGACCGAAATGATGGCTAAAATGCTACCATTATTTGAGCATCAACGCGTAGAAACTCCGTCGCCGGTAGAAACGTTTTACAATGTTCCGTTAAGACCGCCACCGCAGTTAGCCAGATCACCCTCACCGATAAATAGACCCCCGCCGATTCCACCAAGACCTTTTCAGCCTCAGACTCCATTCAGAGAAAATGATTACTCTAGAAACTATCGCGTATCAATGGGTGAAACTAATCAATGGCAGGGTCCCATTTCGAAATGGAGAGTTCAGTTTAGTGGTGATTCTAAAGGTCCCACTGTAACTCAATTTATTAACAGAGTCGAAATTCTCGCAAATAGCAATAGAGTATCTGAACAAGATTTGCTTAATCAGGCGTTATTTTTCTTTAGAGAAGGATCACAGGCTGAAGAATGGTACTATACTTTCCGTCATAAGTTTAATGATTGGACTTCATTCAAACACCAGCTTCGGTTACGATTTGAACAGCCTAACAAAGACGTTGTAATTGAAAGACAAATTCTTGATAGAAGACAACACCCGAACGAAACATTTAGCGCGTTTGTAATGGTATTTGAAAAACTAGCTCAGCAATTAACAAAACCTATGCCCGAATATCGTAAGCTTGAAATAATATTAGAAAATTTGAAAGATGACTACAAACCATTTTTGACTTTTTATAGAATCGATCACATTGATGATTTGGTTACAATTTGCCACGCGTTAGACAAGTCTATGTACAGAACATATGCTCAAATTCCTAGATTCAGACCAAATCAAGTGAACAATGTAGAAGATGAACTTATCGAAACTCATGAGGAGGATTATCAAGAAATTAATGCTATTAACAGAACGAATTTCAAAGCTAAACCCGTTGAAAAACCGATACAATCTAACCCCGAGCTCACGGGAGCAATACCGAAAACGTCCGCGGATAATATTTTATGCTGGAATTGTCGCCAGTTTGGACACTTCTGGAAAAGCTGTAGGCAACCAAAGAAAATTTTTTGCCACTTCTGTGGTTATATGAACGTTATCACAACTAATTGCCCTAATAATCATTTATTTCCCACCTCGAGACAGGAAAACCAATTCTCAGAAAGACAGTAGAGGGTTCTCTTTCTGATTCATTAAGAAATTGCCCTCAAAATGATTTTTCTAAATTTTCTAAGTCGTTTCAAATTCATACAAAACCTCATAAATGTCCTTGCATTGTAGTCGAGATTTTAGGTTCATCAATAGAAGGATTATTAGACTCCGGAGCTTCAGTCAGTATATTGAATTCACCTGAATTAATTGCTAAACACGCTTTACAAATCCATCCAATCAATCTAAGAATTAGAACAGCAGATTCATCGTCTCACAAATGTGAGGGCGTTGTATTCATTCCTTATACTTTCAACAAGCAAACAAATGTTGTTCCTACCCTTCTGGTACCTCAAATCTCTAAAACACTCATCCTCGGTATAGATTTCTGGTCCGCGTTTCAAATCAGACCAGCCATTCCAAAAGACGGAAATCTTAAAGAAATATCTAGTAGCGCTGAAATTAATTTTTTAGAAAATTACTTCACGACTAACGAAGATGAAATCGTACTTACCATAGAACCAACTGGACCGGATATTAGAGTAGAAGAAACGGTAGAAGATTCGACTTTAGAACTCCCCTTTCCTGAACACCCCGAAAATGATAAAGCTAGCACAGTTATCACTGAGCATAATTTAACTCAACAAGAGAAAAATGAACTCGAGTCAGTTATTAATTCATTGATAAACATAAACGGCGGTAAACTAGGCAGGACGAATGTAATCTCTCATAAGATAGTTTTGAATGAAGGAGCACAACCGAAAAAGCCCCCTCAATATAGATGTTCACCACATATTCAAAAGGAAATCGATAAGGAAATCGAGAGGATGCTAGAGCTCGATATAATTGAAGAATCACACTCAGCGTGGTGCAATCCATTATTACCTGTGAAGAAGTCGTCCGGTGAATGGCGCATTTGTCTTGATTGTAGGCGTATTAACGAGGTTACCAAAAACGAAGCTTACCCTTTTCCCGACATGCTAGGTATCCTAGGTAGGATAGAAAAATCTAACTTCTTCTCAGTGATCGATCTCTCCAAAGCATACTGGCAGATTCCGCTAGAAGAATCTAGCCGAGATTTTACATCCTTCAGGGCAGGCAAACAACTGTTCCGATTCAAAGTAACTGCGTTCGGTCTTAAAGGTGCCCCAATCACACAAACTAAGTGTATGAACATCGTACTAGGATTTGACTTAGAACCAAACGTCTACGTTTATCTAGACGATATTATTATAGTGTCTAAAACCTTCGCTGAGCACATAAAACTACTTAGAACTATTTCCGAGCGTCTTACAAAAGCAAATCTTACAATCAGTCTTGATAAATCTAAGTTTTGTCAAAAGAAAATTAGCTATTTGGGATACACTTTATCTGCACAGGGCTTGGCAATTGACAGCTCGAAAGTTCAACCGATCTTAGATTATCCCAGACCCCAAACTCCAAAAGAGATTCGAAGATTCATAGGAATGGTTAGCTTCTACAAACAATTCATAGATCGTTTCAGTGACCTAACAGCTCCAATTACAGATCTTCTTAAGAAATCTAAAGGCAAAACAGTTTGGAATAAAGAATCTGAAGACGCGTTTTTGAAAATCAAATCAGTTTTAACTTCTCCTAATATTCTTGCTAACCCTGATTTTAGTATACCCTTCATCATAGAGTCCGACGCCTCTGATGTGGCCGTTGGCGCTGTCCTCGTTCAAATTCAGGCAGGTGTTAGAAGACCAATAGCTTTCTTTTCTAAAAAACTATCCGCTACGCAGAAGAAATACGCGCCAACCGAGAAAGAATGTCTTGGTGTAATACTCGCGATCGAAAAGTTTAGGCATTTTGTCGAAGGTTCGATGTTTTCGGTTATTACAGACGCGCAAAGTCTAATCTGGTTGAGCAAAATAAGTGCAGAAGGCGGTTCTGCTAAATTGATTCGATGGGCACTTAAGCTACAACAATATAATTTTGACATAATATACCGTAAAGGATCTCTTAACATCACCGCAGATGCCTTATCAAGAGCAGTTAATAGCATAGACATCCTAGATCCCGATTACGAAACGCTGAAAAGTAATATTTTGAAAGATAATGTAAAATACAAAAATTTTAGAGTCAGTAGAAATCGAGTTTACAAATTAGTTACTTCACCACTCGCAGATGCACGTTTTGAATGGAAATATGTTCCCCCAAAATCAGAAAAACTTACCATCTTACAAGAAACTCACGATAGAGATCATTTCGGGCAACATAAAACTCTGAAAAAGCTTCAAGAAAGGTATTATTGGCCTGCTATGGAAGCAGAAGTAAAACGTTACTGTAATAATTGCGAAACGTGTAAAAGAACGAAACATCCTAATATCAATAGAAAACCCCCGATGGGTAAGCAAAAACTAGCTTCAGTTCCGTGGCAAATCATCTCTGTTGACTTCGTTGGACCTTTCCCAAGATCGCGTAACGGTAACACAGTCCTCGTGGTAGTAACCGACTTATTTTCGAAATTCGTATTGATACACGCGTTAAGAGAAGCAAAAACAACTCCCTTGATTAAGTTCCTCGAAGACATGGTATTTTTACTCTTTGGAGTGCCAGAAATTCTTATCTCCGATAATGGGGTACAGTTTGTTTCAAAAGAATTTGAAAAATTTCTGAATAGGTATCATGTAACACATTGGCGTAACGCAAACTACCATCCGTGTAACAATCCGACCGAAAGGATTAACAAAGTAATAGGATCAGCAATAAGAGCTCACATTAAATGCGATCATCAAAACTGGGACGTAGATATTCAAAAAGTGGCCATGGCAATCCGTACGGCAGTTCATGAGTCCACATCGTTCACCCCGTATTTCATAAACTTCGGTCGCAACTTTATAGATTCGGGTAAAGTTCACAAAGAACTTCGCGATGCTGGAAATGATGTAGATTATGAACCGTTAGAAGCAAACGAGAATATGAAGAGTATCTATGACAACGTTAAAGTAAATCTTAAAAAAGCTTATGATCGTTACTCGAAACATTACAATTTACGTTCTAATACACAACTCCAAGAATTTGGCATAGACGAAATAGTAATGAAGAAAAATTTTGTCCAATCTAATAAACTTAAGAAGTTTTCAGCTAAATTAGCCGATACCTTTTCTCCAGCAAAAGTTTGTAGGTAAAATTGGGTCTTCATGCTACGATCTTGAAGACCTTCAAGGCAATCGATTAGGTGTCTTTCACGCATCAGACTTAATGAAAAAATAGATTTTCCACCAGCTATGTTTTGTTGCCAAGCGCACAATAACTAAATCATAAAAAACACAAGCATTTCTTGCTTGGAAGTACCAAATTTCAGAAAGGAAAATGATCTAAAGTTCATCATATTAAAACAGCAAATTCGTTTCGAGTGAAAATTTTAGAAAATGTTCCTGTAAAGAGAAGAAGTTATTATTATGTATGAAAATAGTAAAACACAGATCAAATATTTATTCATGCAACATAATATAAAACGACAACAGTTTGATCCTCCATTCACCAGTCATCAACGTTCCATTCTCAAATTGATTAATTTGTTAGTTTCAGATTTGTATGCCATACTCACCACTATCAGTCCAGTTTCCCATCGCCCTTTTAGCTTTAAATAGAAAACCCAATTAAATCGAAACAAAATCGCAATAGCCCAAGCAGTAGTCATGCATAAAATCCAATTTGTCGTTACTTACCTCTATTCATAGCATAATTTATACTCACCACCTTCAATTCAGGCAATAGAAATTCTCAATTCCAAATTCCCAGTCCATATATTAGCAATCATAATTACCGTCCAACTTATCATCAGTCCAGTAGATTTTTGTTTGATTTATGCTCAAATTATCGTTTATGTACTTAGATACATAAAACAAACAAAAAAGAGATTTCAAAACATCATCACTGCAAACAAAAAAACATCATTTTTCCACCTCACATTTTTTA
>NC_073693.1:234393668-234538303 GCF_029784155.1 Uranotaenia lowii | reverse complement strand
TTACCGGAGGAGTGGAAGGAGGGGGTAATATGCCCCATCTACAAGAAGGGTGACAAATTGGACTGTGAGAACTACCGAGCGATCACTGTCCTCAATGCCGCCTACAAAGTGTTGTCCTGAATCCTACTCTGCCGCTTAACGCCACAAACAAACAGATTCGTGGGAAGTCATCAGGCCGGCTTCATTGAGGGACGGTCAACGATGGACCAGATATTCACATTACGGCAAATCCTCCAAAAATGCCGTGAATACCCGATGAACACCATCTATTCATCGATTTCAAAGCCGTATACGACACGATCGACCGTAACGAGCTATGGAAAATCATGGACGAGAACGGTTTTTCCGGGAACGTCCAAGACGAAGTATAGCTGGCCTGTGCATCCGAGACCGACCGAACCCGCTTGTCCAGCAATGACAAGGTCACAGTCGACGGCGACGAGCTGGAGATAGTCGAAGACTTCGTCTATCTCGGCTCACTGGTGACGGCAGATCCGGCGGCGAATTATCAGCGGAAGTCGTGCCTACTATGGACTCCACAAGCAACTGCGGTCGAGAAGACTTAGCCCTCGCACGAAGTGTAACCTGTATATGACGCTCATTAGACCGGTTGTTCTCTAGGAGCACGAGACATGGATATTGCTCGAGGAGGACCTGCGTACACTCGGAGTATTCGAGCGACGAGTGTTAAGAACCATCTTTGGCGGCGTACAGGAGAACGGAGTGTGAAGGCGAAGGATGAACACGAGCTCGCGCGACTCTACGGCGAACCTAGTATCCAGAAGGTGGTGAAGGCTGGCCGGATACGCTGGGCGGGACATGTTACGAGAATGCCGGACGACTGTCCTGCAAAACAGGTGTTCCCTACGAATCCGGTAGGAACGAGACGAGCGGGGGCGCAACGAGCGAGGTGGTTAGACCAAGCGGAGCGTGATCTGGCAAATGCGGGATGTCCGAGAAATTGGAGAACGGTTGCCATGGACCGAGTGAATTTTGGGAATTATGTTCGTCAAGATATGTCGTGAGACGAATACTATGTAAAAAATAATAAATAATGGTGAAACCAATAATTTTTCTGACTACGTCAATTTGATGTCCCTTAAACCTTGAAACTTTTGATGAACAAGCGGGATTATCTGTGGACATTATGTTTTGAGAAGCAATTGAAGTAAAAAAGTGTTGCATGATGCCCCAGTTGATGGGATGCGGCTTTGAAGTCGACGTATTGATGGGGCGTAGAGATTTGGTGTTCACGGCAGTTTTGAAGGATTTGCCATAATGTGAAGATCTGGTCCGTCGTAGATCATCGCTCCATGAAGCCGGACCGGACTTCCCATAAATCTGTCTGCTTGTGACGTTTGGCGGCAGAGTAGGATTCGGGACAGCACTTTATCGGCAGCATTAAGGGCTCTCTCGGTAGTTCTCACAGTACAATTTGTCTCCTTTCTTGTAGATGGGATATATTACCCCGTCCATAGAAGCTTTTGATTCCGCAGCGGGCGCGTAGGAGCATAAACATTTATGCAATCCAGGAGATCGTTGTTTTCAATATTGCCGCTCAAAAGTCGATTGTGATTAAACTCTGCAGGAACTTCCTTTTACGGGATAGCGTTTCAAGATGAATCAGGTTACATCGGTGTTCATAGGGAGTCCTGACTTCGGGATTCCAGTTAAGTTTCCGAAAAGCAAAGCGAACAAACGCTCGCTGGACACCTTCGAGAGATTGACTCAAAGTCAGTTGGAACGAGACCCAAACTGGAGCTGCGTATTCAATCTGATGATCTAACAATAAAGTGTTTTAAGTGCATACACGTCGATGGAATGGATTGTGTTGCGATGGATGAAACCAGGCTTACGCTAGGCCTTGGCGGTTATTGTAGTAATATGCGTGTGAAATCTCATCCGGCTATCGAAGGTAACACTGAGGCGAGGCTGCCACAAATTTGTATGGGAAATTTCAAACTTGTAGAATGTTATGTGCTACAGGCTAAAACTGATCCTATTACAAGATTTCATGCAAAATTTTTGCCAGATCGTTTCATGGGAAGGGGTCGCTCAACGAGCCTAAAGTTTGCATGGGATTTGTAGACGTTTTGTTCGGGAGGAACATAAAAATCCAGTTTTTCATGTATAACTTTGGTCCGCCTTGGTCGATTTCTTCTGAATACGGTTTTTCTTTAAGTCTTAACTATGACAAATATTTCATCCGAAGACTGCATTTCGATTCGAGTTATGATAAACAAGTAATTAGGCTTCAAAAATGGGATAGCTTTTTTCAGGGTGATATTCATCACTATTGATGAGCTATACTGCTTCTAATATTTTGATGCAGTGTTAACATTGATGAATATCACTATGAAAAAAGTTATCCCATTTTCGAAGCCTATCTACTCAATTATTATAGTATTAAGTATTCAAAAGAAATCGGCCGAAGCGGACAAGAGTTATTCATAAAAATGGATTTTCATGCTCCTCCCGAACTAAACGTCTCAAATTTCCATACAAATTTTAGGCTCGTCGAGCGACCCCTTCCCATAATCCGATCTGGCCCAAATTTGGCATGAGATCTTGAACTTGGCATAGGATTAAGTTTAGCCTGCAGCGCATAGCTTTTTTATAAGTCATTTGGGGCTCTGTAACCGAGATCCTTAATTGTGTCAACAGTTTCGAGAACGGTATCACCCATTGTGTAGTCATACTGATGCACGTTACGGGTTCTTGATAAACTCTTTGTTTTCCACTTTTTAACGTGCACCAACATTCCATTCAATTCTCACCATATCAAAACAACGTCGAGATCATTGTGCAACATGATGCAGTCCAGCGGTGGTGTAATTCGTCGAAAAAGCTTTGGGTCGTCTGTATAAAATAGTTCATGCGACGTCAACATGTCACACAAATCGTTTACGAACAGTATGAAGATTGACGGTCCAAGATGACAGCCTTGGGGAACACCGGATGGTATCAAAAACTTCGAAGAGCAGAAAGAGTTGACTCTAACATAGACCAAGCGGGAGTTCAAATACAAGGCAAGCCACTTTGTTATCCACTCAGGAAGTCCAAGGTGTCTAAGTTTGTCTATTACAAATATGTGAGGAACGCGGTCAATAGCTTTGGAGAAATCGATGTATCGATGTTTCGAGTTTTGGTACCGACAAAATTTGTAAATGCCATAAAGTTTGGGGTAGTTGAACGTTTTTTCATGACTCCATGTTGAGCACCATCAATTAACTGAGCTATGGACGGATATGTAGCATCGTTCTTTAAAGAGTCAAGTACTTTCGCAAAACATAACAGAATGCAAAGCGGACGGTAGTTTTCGAAGGAATGTGCACTGCCACTTTTATGCAATAGTTTGATCGATACTATTTTCCACGCCTGCGGGAAAACTCCAGATGACAGGGACATATTAAAAATCCATGTTAGATGTATTGTTATTGCAGAGGCACAGTTTTTTTACGAACACCGGTGGCAAATTGTCAGGTACTGGTCCTTTCGAATCGTTCACTGCTATAAGGGCATTAAAGACGTAAACATCAGCAAGTGTAAAATTAGGTACAAGGATAGGTTGCTTCAGTCGTGCGATGTTTAACTGAAGCGGTTTCGTATGTTGTTCACTATGGAGAGCTATGGGCGCATCTTCACCATCACCAGATAAGGGTATGACTCGATGTTGGCGCATCTTCACGGACCTCCTCTTGGCTGACCTGAGCGTTACAATTCCTGATGAAGATTTTTTTTAAACGAACACAAACACACACATGTTTTGGGTGGGCAGCAGTCGTATTCAAGCTCCAGCTGCGCGTAGAATCCGTTATTGTCGTCACGGGTACTTCTTAGGTGAGGGCTGTGCACGTTGATGATGCTGATGTTGAAGAAACGGCCCTTGATTCTAAACCGGCACATTTTTGGATCGATCGGCCACCACCCGACCACGCACTCTTGCATTCTTCCCATCACTGTAAAAACTATTCCAAGCTCGTATGTGTTGTCACAGCTCTGGTAAATGGTATAACCATCTCGGAACGCACGTACCGTGAAGCTCTTCAAGCATACGTCCTGCAGCGCTACGATGTCGAATTCGTAGCTCTTCAATTCGTTGGAGATCAAATCAATCCCCAGAATGAACCATTTTCCAGAAAAAAATTCTCCAGAATGCACCATTTACCAGATTTTTTTTTCCCAGAATGGAACATTTCCCAGAATTTTTCCCCCAGAATAGAACATTTGCCGGAATGACACAAATCCCAGATTATTTCCTCTTGTATTTATTTTTTTATTTTTGTGCTGTTAAATCTAATGAATTCTTGTAAATTTCATATGATTCGAGCTTAAATTTTTCAAAATGATTTTTCAAATGAAATCAATTGTTTGAAAGTTTCCAGCTAAAATTATTTCAGAACCGATATTATGTTTTGTGGTTTGGGTACTTGAATTAATTCATTGCCAACCATGGTCCTTTGAAAACCGTTTTGGTATCTGACTCTTCACGCTGCGCGTTCGAACTTTAAAGAAATATCGTCCTTCACGCTGTCGCGTGGCGGACGGGGCTAAGGGATCACTCCTAGCTTTCACGCAGACCTAGGAAGCCCCGGCAGCCCTAGACCAATGTAATGGGGCCGCCGCTTCCGACGGCGGGTCGGCGGCCACCTCGGATTTGGGAGCTTCGGCGGCTTTGTGCCGCCTCGGCCCCTTCATCCTCGTTGCCGCAAAAGAATAAAGTTATGAAACCCCATTTTTTTGTAACAATTCCTTTTTTTTTAACAATTTCTAGTAAGGATAAATGTTTTCAATTTTCTGGGAAATGGTTCTTCTGGCGAAAAAAATTCGGGTAGATAGTTCATTCTGGTGAAAAAAATTTCTGGGAAATGGTATATTCTGGCGAAATTTTTTTCTGGGGAATGGTTCGTCTGGGGAAAAAAATTCTGGGGAATGGTTCTTTCTTGCGATTGAAATTCTGGGGATTTTTCATTTCTGGGGATTTCTGGGCAATGGTTTTCGGGTAAATGGAGTATAACCTATTAAGAGAGCATACTTTAATTTGTCCAAGCGAAAACTGACTTGACTACAACTTCGCTTAAGTGTGAAGAACGTATTAAATTTCTTGAAAAAAAATTACAAGTCGTTAGTGTACAGGAAAACGACAATTCATCACAATATTTTGAATTGATATTCCTTATGTTAAAGAAGATACAGTGGTTCGAAAATATTTATAACAAGTGCGTACTTTATTTTGTCGCGTACTGTATGTAAGATGTAGAATTGATCATGAACATGTTCGATGAATGGCAGGTGTTTCTTAAGTGCGCAGCAGGTGACACGCGCTATTTTTATTAAAATGTTGAACCAAATTCAAAACAATAAAGTTTAGTTTAAGAGAACCATTCAATGTAGTAGTTTTCGGAAAAATCATGCACAATTCGTAATGGCAACCCTGACTGCGACGACGCTACCACACACTGAGCAAGGACAAATTGGTGGGCGGTTCTAACCCGGTGAATCCACCTCTGATCCCGCGCGTATGCATTTAACAGCACATGCACAACTAGGTCCTGAAGTATACGGAACAACCGCGCGATGTTCGTGTTCAACTTATGGCCGTAATTATCGTTTAATTGTCTTGTTGAGTTAAAATCGACAAACATCACCGATGTCCACTGCTGCGGGAAATTCATCCGGCCGGATTGCCCATAAACAGAAACCGAACCGGGAAACGGTGCTGACGCGTGTTTCGGGATCGACATTCCCCTTCCGGGTAGGATGTTAGAATAAGTTATCTCCGCTGGGAAATTCGACCGAGGTAGACATCTCCGATAATTTTTCTAATAAAAATAGTCATCACGCATGGTAACATTTCCATTAGCAATGCAGGCGAGGCAAAAAAAAGGCCAACGTACGTATGTAGGTTTGATACATCGCTGCAAGGCAAAAACGTGTAAGAATAAAGAAAACTGTCAATCAACGATTCGACCAATTCAGCAGGATCCATCCCATCTCATCCAGAGAGCCAACAGCTTGGATAGATATTGGATTTGTCAAAGCACATTCATTGCTCATCAAGGTGCTTTGGTTCTATCAAGCAGAAGCGGGTGAAAGTTGTCTCGAAAGTTATTTCTCCGTCCGCCTTCATCGTTGGCTGGCTGGTTCCCTGGCCTGGGAATTGAAACTCGGGCCATCCATCGGTTTCTCATTAATGTGAATGTATTCCATCTGTCACTTACGGTGTGCTTCTGTGATTATTTAGAGAACGTTGGCTATGTCTCGGCAGGAAGATTGTGCGTTAACTAGATGTTGAATTTATTTATGCGGGAAGATAAACCTTTCTTCGCTGTCATATCATATTATGGATATGTTTGCTTCAATTTTTGTCAGCAATTGCTAGCAAGGTTTTACTTCTGAAAAATAAAACTAGCTTTTGTTGGAAGAATTAAAAGGAAGTGAATGTGTTTCCAGATATTCAAAAAAAAAAAATTACGATAAAGACAACAAAAGAAATGCTAAATTTCAATTAATGGGATTTTTCTCCTATTGGATAATCTATTCCAGAAACAAGAAAATAAAAGAAAACCGTCGTTTAGAATCGAACTTCTAACAATTTTCTAGCTTTATTTGGTTCATCTGACAATTTAACCAGTGTACCATTTGAAGCAGATGAACATCCAGGGCATGCACTGATCTACGGGGGGAGTGATGGGGGTGATCACCCCCCCCAAGCGGAAAAAATCATTAAAATGATAACAAATTTTTTAACTCAATTTAAATGAAATACAATTTTTTCATGTGTCAAAATATCTTAACATTAACATTACCATTTTTACGCGTTCATAAAAATTCAACAGCTGCTTAAAAATATACATGAATTGAGTATGCGCATGCAGAACTTCATGTTGGCTTCGGGCGCGCGAAAAGGATAAAGCTTGCACCTCAGGAAGGAATTCCCTTAAGCATGACAGCAGATTTTATTTTTGACTAATCGATATCCAGAGTTGTTTAAAGCGCCAGGACTAGAAACATCGGTTGTTAGTGACTAATTCTGAATGATTTCTTGAAAAGGCCTGCACAGCAAAAAATAAATCAATTTACACTCAACCTAATTGAAGAAACGATACAAAATCCGGCGTCTTAATTTATTATAGACATAAATTTACATCAAATAATCTTTAAAATCAAAAGCTTCGCAAACAAATTTCAACACCAGCTACCTTTTCTTCATTTTTACATGCCGCCATCCAATTTAGTAAATGAATAGGCCTAAATTTACATCACGTGATATAAATTTGCACACCTCTGCCGATAACGGCTTAGCGTCACACCGAAACGTCAAACGAAAAAAATTCTCGCCGTCGTCGGTTGTCGTGCTGCGTTATTGTTTTTGTACAATTTGTTTCAACTTCATTTCGTTTTTGACTTCGTTAATGATTTTGCTTATAAAACTAAATTACTGCTGGTGATATTTGAGTTTTGTGAGTAGAAAATTTATATTTATTAGTTCCCGATTTGATTTTTAAAAGTCTTTATTTCAGATTTGTCTGCCAGTCGTCATTTTTCTTCCACATCTTATGTGAGTATTTTGGATTGAATTCAATTTTCGTATGAAATATCCTGGATACAAATGGAACCATGGCTGAAGCCGATTATGCCAGAGCTTCAAGAATAATGGTACCTCACAGTGAATTTAAACCTGTTGATGGACACAGCAGCTCCAAGCGACACTTCAAACGAAGACTCCCCCGCAAGTGGCTGGCTCATAATAGGAGAACCAATTCTAGGCTGGAAAGATCGAACACCTCCTGCCCATATTTCCTTTTACAGAAAAACTGGCCAAGCATGCCTCGGTTTTGATGCCCCAGCACCCGATTACCCCAGAGAAAAACAGGATGAGATGGTGCGGGAAAAAGACAAAAAAAATCCGAATTTAAAATAAGTAAGTATGTAATTAAAATCATCTAAATGTATTCTCGCGATACCTTTAATTTGAAGAAGAAGTGTTTATAAAGTGTAATAGTGAAGTTCATTAAAAATAAATATTTTGAAACAAGAATTCCATCAGCATTTCTTATTTGAAACAATATTGCATTCATCTTTATACATGGCAGAGATTTAAAGGAACCCATAGCCACTATTTTTAAGTTTAATTGAATGCAAAAATACAATGAGAGAAAATGTAGCCATGTAAAATTAAGCTTCAGGATTTTGTCATTAATTGTAATTTTACAACCCTCGATGTTTTTTTAAATGCCTAATACAAATTTGTATCATAAGCGATGGTCCAATAATTTGCATCGTTTATGATGTAAAATTAAACGACCCAATTTTTGCTGTGTGGAAGAAGCCAATATTTATTTTCAAGTTGATCATAAAGTGATTTCTTATTAATGCATGTTTACCATACTTGATGATTTTGTTAAAAAAAAATTTTATTGTGTCCACAGATGAAAATTTTCAATAATTGTTCTATTTTCGGCTAGAAATATTCCTGACATAATTCTGACCTTTTCAGTAACACTAGGGAAAGTACCTCAAAAGCGATCATATCCTTGGACGGACATCGACGTTTTGTTAACTAAAATTTTGGAGGTTATTTTTCCTTTTCATATCCATATACGTGGGCAAGTGTGCGTAAGAACTGTCAAAAAAACTCTATAAGGTACACCGGGGCAAGTGCAAACGGATTTAACCATAGTTCAACAACTTCAACAATAAATTCCCGTTGCAAGTGAAAAATTAAAAATGTTGGTAAAAAGCAACGGCCGTGGAAAAATTTCTAAGTTTGCACCTGCCCCGTTTATGGGGGCAAGTGCAAACGCAATCCTTTTTCCAAACTAATTCACAGATGCGTCAGTGTATCGGGCTTAAAATGAATTTAATACATGTTCCGGTATGTTTTATCAACTTTTATTAACCCTTTCCTTCCCATGGTAGCACAGGTGATCCACAACTTTGCAAAGCTCGCATTTGAACTGGGCGCTTTGGATCAGCACCATTTTTTCACTGAATGTGTAGAAATGAGTGAAGAATCATTGCACGAAATTTGAAGAAAATCAATTCGCTAGGTTTTGCTTGGCAGATCAAAAGCTGAAAAAAAAATTGGATTTTTTTTCGAATTTAAATCAAGTTGTCATTTGTTGTTCAATAACTTGACAAGTTTTTATAATTTCTTTCAAATAAAAATACTGACGTGCTGAAGGTTGCTTATGCAAGCAGAATCAAATGATGGTTTACTTAGATTCCAACTAAAACATGTAAATTATTGAATAAGTAAAGTGGATCACTGGTGATACACTGGGAACAAAACGTACTTTTCTTCTTGTGAAGCTTCTTATCAATACTCATGAAAATCATTCCGTCAACAAAAAAAAATTCGCTTCAGGATAGTTATTTCATCTGCTTAAATGACCACATGTCTCGAAAAATTTGTAAAAGTTCGTGATTTTCTCGAAAAACGGAATGTTTTGTTTTCCTTGCGCAAAGTGTCATGGCGGCCATTGTTCCAAGGCAAGAATGAAAATTTCAAATATTTCAATAAATAGACTTTCGAGGGATGCGTATACCGAAGATTTTTTTTTATCTAATAGGATCGTTTTAGTTTATAATCAATGAAGTGATGAAATTCCATGTTTTTTTGCAATTATTTCCTGTTTGTCATTTGCACCCTATGTGTTGTTATCTTCCCAATGGAGCACATATGATCCACCTCAAAACCCAAATTTATCAAATGGATCATTAAAGTAGGCTTAAATTATGCATCTTTTGTTCTAGAACTTTAGCTGTAAATCAATATTTCTATTTTTAAAACGTGGAAAACCTCGTGGGAAGGAAAGGGTTAATATATTTGCTGTTTTCCTGCAATATTAAGTACTTTTTTGACTCCATTTTTGCTGACTGTTGTTTTAAGCCTTCATTTCATCGTTGTTGTTTTAAGACCTTCATTTACCAAAGCTTTACGGAATTTTGAAAATCCGCTTCAGATACAACACTTTGGATACCCCTTCTGACCATTTTAATATAATGCTGAACCATTTTGGAGATGAATTTTCTGAAATGGCTGATGTTACATGGCTTAAAAGTGCGTTTGCACTTGCCCCGCAGTGTGGGTTGACAAGAGTGCATATTATTTCACAACTTTCAGGGTGTACTGAAAATTTATCGTAAATTTTCTGCTTTCACTTGAATATCAGTTCCAAACACTCACCTTTCAACGTAAAATCGGATTTAAATGCCCTTTTTTGTAGTCATAATATGCAAAACAAAAACACACTGTTCATGTCTAGCACGTACTTAAATTCGTGTGTAATCAAACAGGGCAGTGTTTCAAGTGAATAATTCAAAGAAAGTTTAGTTTATCTATGTCTGATTGTTTGTTTGGGTCTAAACAACAATTTGTAGAAGAAGAAATATTTTTTAAATTTTTTTTTTAACAGAGAAAAGTTGATCGTTTGCACTTGCCCCGGTGTACCTTAGTTGATATTATTTCCAGATGTAGCAACCGAAAATCTGATCGATCAAACTTAGCAGACATCCGGATCTGCTACCGTTAGTCTCTGCTTTCAGAAACATGCATGCCACCGAAGATTATAAGGGGAACCATAAAAGCATCGAAATATTTTCAAGTTAACTAGCAAATCTGACCTCCAGAATGATCAGACGTTCGCATCTACTGCAGACCCATTAGTCTATGAAATAGATATACATAGGTGCTGTTTTAAAGGCTTATCCTAAACCTTACTCAACTATTGATGATATCACAAAGCTTAACGTTTTAACTAGACACTGGGTACCTCCACCATAATTTTCGTTTTTATACTCCGAGCATTTGAAAAGTCGAAGTGCTGAAAAAGAAAAACGATACGCAAGTGCAATGCATTTGGAAACATTCAAAAGTTGGCTAGTTTTTTTCAAAACTGAGCAAGGTTATTTTTGTAGAGTCTGTCCTGTCCGCTCTTTGTAGTCAACCTCACTGATGGAGTTAATAAAACTGTTCAATTGTTTAATCTTGTTACTAAGCCACTGACTTGTTTTTCAAAACTCACTGAAAAAAAGCTGTAAGTATTCAATAAGAAGAGACGAATCTATTCAGCAAACTTCTTAAAAAAAATAAGTATAATCATTTGCAATCTATATTTTATTTGTCTAGATACTTGCTTATTTGTGTTTTAAATGTTTATTTGTTTTAGATTGTTTTTTGATTCACTTCTTCAAATTGATATTTTAATGGAACTTCAAGAGAAAAATATGTAAAATTATTGAATAAATACATACGAATTTAAATTGGAACTCAAGAGAGAAAATTTTCGATTAAATATAATTGAAACTTGTGTAAATGGCTTTTTAAGCGAATATTGTAATAGTCAAAATAATAAGACGTAGTTTTAACCATAAAACCAGAGATGCTCATTGGAGTAAGTTGAAATCATACAAGCAGATTTATTTTTGACTGAAAATAAATAAAGTATAATTTTCAAAACTAAATTGCTGATGGATTTCTCATCTGATTAAAATAAACAAATGATCATTCCATATGCCCAACTTGATAAATAAACGTAAATTCAACTTCGTACCAGTGAAAAAAAAAACATTTGTCTGCTTTTTGCCTGATATTAAGCCAGCCACAAAAAGATATACAGAATTCTTTGAACAAGTTTTTTTAATTATCTTTTACATTATTTACATAATGCTGAATTCTCTTCATCTTTATCATCAACATTTTTCATGTCACAGTTTTTATTTTTCCCAATCACTGAAAAAATTTTGGCCATATTTTTTGAAAATTTACGAAATCACCCCCCCTAAGAGCAATCTCTAGATCCGCGCCTGATCCAGGGTAATTGTCATTGTATTTCTGCACGACTCATCACCAAAAAAAAAATGCAGCACCACCCGTAAATTTCTACCTTTTGCTGAAAGCAAAGTATCATCAGCAAATAATCTTCTACCTTTTCCTTCTATCTTTTTAGTGAGATATTCAGGAGAATCAAATCGAGCTTATTTAGCTACTAAACCTTTGTGTCAAACACTGTCAAAAGCTTTTTCGATATCTAGAAGAGCAACAACAGTTGAATAACCTTTAGAATTGCTAGCGTTAATCATATCAGTTACACTCAATAGTTGATGTGTAGTTGAATGTCCAGGACGAAATCCAAATTGTTAATCAGGGAAAATTGAATTATAATTAATGTGAATCATCATTCTATTTAAAATAACTCTCTCAAATAGTTTATTTAAAGAAGGAAGCAAACTAATTGGTCGATAACTTGAAGGCTCTGAAGCACTTTTTCCAGGTTTTAAAATTGGAGTTACTTTCCATTTATTGGGAAAATATGCCAAGTAAAAACATTTATTGAAGATTTTAACTTAAAAATTTATTGGGCTTTCAGGAAAGCCTCAATTCTAGTCTTCCATACTGGAGATAATCTGACTAGAAAAAAATACCATCTTCCCCCGGAGCTTTCATTTTTATATTTTTTTTGAAAATCAATTTGAGTTCATCAATATTTGTCTCACAAGAACTTTCAAAGTAGGAATTGGCTTCTGGGACTTTTTCAGAATTTTAGTTAATTTCCAAAATGGCTTTGAGTAGGGTTTAATATTCTCTACTGCTTTTGCAAAATTTTCTTTACGAATTGCTCTCTTTCTGAAGGTCGCAATAAATAAATTTCAAATAAGGATTCCTAGCACGACGATATTGGCGTCGACCAATGTTTTTCAGTCGTATTAAAAACTGAAGATCATCATCGATCAAAGGTTGATTAAATTTATGTTTAACTTTAGGTATTGAAGCGGCTTTAGCATTGACTATTGAAGTAGTCAAATTTTCTACAGTCAAATCAATATCTGGTATTGAATTCAGTGGAACGTTTACATCTTAATTACGTTCAATAAAATTCCTATATCGCTCCCAGTCAGCTTTATGAAAGTTAAAAGTTGATTTTAAAGGGCTTAAAGTCCCATTCCTTTGGGATAATGAAAAAGTTACTGGAAGGTGGTCTGAATCGAGGTCCGCATGAGTAACTAATTGACTACAATGCTCGAATGAACCAAATCAATTGTGAGGGATTTCTAATTGAAGAAAATCAAGTATGCCCATTAAGATATTCAACAGTATAATAACCTACAGAGCAGTCATTAAATGAAATATTCTCATTAGAATTCGATTAAATATTATTCCAAGATCGGTGTTTTGCATTAAAGTTTTGATGCAAAAATTTTAATTTTTCCTCAGTTATCTCACCCAAATCAACAAAATTGTTAGGAACAGAAAATGACGGAGAAGAAAAGGTATTTGAATCTCGGGGATTTTTCCCATGCCTTCGCATGTACGCTGGGACTTGTTTTTTTCCCATTAGTTATACCCGAAGGCAATCCATTTCCAACCACCTCTGAGAACGTTAAACAACAGGTCTGTGGCGCAGAATCAGTCCAGGTAACATTGAAATCACGAAGCTGACCGTGAACAGGCATATTGTTTGCTGTGTGAAGACGAAAAAGAGGAAGAAGGAGAAGAAAATTTCCTGACCACTTTGGGATTTCTCCTTGAAGCAATAATTTTTGCCCTAACGGGACAGTCAATAGAATTGGAGGAATGATTACCAGTGCAATTCTTACACTTGAAACATTCTGTTTGTGGTTATATCTCCACCAAAACGGCATTTAGATTTTTCATGATCAAATGAGCCACAAAGCATGCATCTGGCATTCATTCTACATTTTAAGTGCCATGACAAAAAGCTTGACAACGACGACATTGCGTAATATTTTGTAGAAAATTAGTAGAAAATTTTCGAGAAGGTTCAAATTTGACTCGACAATGAAACATAAGTCGAGCCTTTTCAAGAATTTGCAAATTATTAACCTTATCCTTTCTAAAATGGATCAAATAAAGCTCAAGAGCAAAACCAACACTACTGATATTATTCGTGTTGGTTCTTTTCCTCATTTGAATTCCTTGAATCGGAGAAAAACCATATAGAGAATTTAATCCGGTTGTGATTTCATCTGGTGTCTGATCGCCGGTGAGACCACGAATTACAACTTTGAAATGACGATCACTTTTAGTGTCGTATGGAAAGAATTGGTGTTTTTTTATTATTCAAATAATTTAACATTTTTTTTAAAATCATTCTAAGATTCCGCCAAAATACAAGCAGTTCCCCTTCGACCGATCTGAAAAGAAATCTTCACATCCTTGACGGAAGTGACGATTTCTTTTCGAAAGGCATCGAAGTCAGGAATCGTGACAGAAATTGGTGGATCCTTTTCATTTTCAAGAGTATAAGAATCAGAATTAAATATGAAAATTTCCTCATCACCGATGTTATGAAGGACATCGAATGAGTTGGAAATTTTAACTTTTTTAGCAGATGGGCCTGGATTAGGTTCGGCAGTCCGTTTTCTTCTGACTTTGGCGCCGGCCGATGACTTCCCCATGCTGGAAAGAAAAGAGAAAAATATGAATAATAGAAAATGAAAATAATTTTAGCACTGAAAAGTGTTGATTGAAAAATAGGTAAGGATAAAATAAATAATGTAAAATGGTCCTTCGATACACAGCAACGATACGATGGTCCGGCGTACGTTTTGCCACTGGTCGGGGTAATGTCCCCGGCAAGTGCAAATTCGTTTTTGCCGATAAGTTTGCAAGAAAGTGTTTGATCTAGCAAGGTATTTGCAGCTGCGGACGAAAAACCCCGGTTTTAGTGACAAACAAGACCATGGATTCCAAGATGAACAAGGAGGAGTGCCTGAAAAACTTTTTTTTCCGTACATTAGATCTCACAAAGGAGCAGTAAAGTTTTGGCCAGATATGGCAAGCAGCCACTACAGCAAAGAGGTACTATAGTGGTATCGGGACAACGGGGTGGATTTTATCGAAAAGGACATCAACCCACCCAACTGCCCCCAACTCCGCCCTATCGATGAATATTGGGCATTTGTCAAGCAGAAGATGAAGAAGAATAGTAGGACGACTCGGGATGCAACAGAGATGAAGAGATTGTGGAACAAAATGGCCGCTGAGGTCAGCGAACAGTGAGTAATGGTATTCGACGAAAAGTTCGAAATTTCATCAAAACCACAGCTAAATATTTTTCCTTTAAAGTGCACTTAAAACCTGCCGTAGTAATTATCTATTGGATATTTACAGCTATTTTAAGACAAAAAATCTCTTATGCATCCGTAGTATGGTGGACCAAAACTATGCAAGTTGCGGCCTAGATAAAAATCTAGCGAAGCTCCAAATACTAGCAACGCTTTCTACATCTGTATAACTGGCGCCAAGCGAAGCACATCGATTGAGGCTCTAGATGCACTATAAAATATTCTGTCCTTATATCAATTCATTGAGAGCGCTGACAGTTGGATTGAGATTTTTATCTCACACATATCAAAGATTTTAAGGGTGGCCCACGATACCCCACTCGCCCCTAGAGAAAATTGTTTTATTTTTTAACACGAGAAGCTTTAGTTAGGGTAAATGATCTTGAGCGGGACTAGTCGAAATCTGATCTTGAGCGGAACCATTTACTTTTCCTAAGATTTAGGCAAAGATTGTTTATGAATCTTATCTAAATGTTGGAAAAATACTTTTTCAAGATCTTTTTATACAAGCACTGACATTTTTGCTAAAATTTATTAACTGAAATAATGTTATTAGAAGATTTAAAAACATACGCATTTCTGCTGCAAATTTCATCAAATTACGCTGACTTTGAACGTCAATTTATGTCACCCTTGACCGTTATAAACTGATTCTTAATTAATAAAATGGTAGAAAAACTCATGAAAAAGCATTATTCGGGTTTTTGTAACATGTTTTCTATCAAAATATCAATTTACGGCGTAGTTTTTAAAAGTAAAATATGATCTTGAGTGGAACCATCTTCGATCTTGAGCGGAACTACTAGCTTCCGAAATAAACCGCTAGGTGCGCTGCCTTATGCCTAATGTCTCACACGCGGTTTTAACCCCTGAATGTATGCAGCACCTTTGTATATTTCTTATTATATCAGCTTAAGGAAAGAAAAGATATAAAATTAAGTTCGAATGGAACAAAAATTAATAAATTGGTGTAACAGCGTGCCAAAGGCACACAAATAGTTTTTTTTTTTTTTGGTACAAGAAATGTGTTTTTTATTCATTCTTTCAGAGGGACGACGGGAAGGAGGAGGAAGGCTTGCATACATATTTTTGGCATAATTCGAGAACTAATGAAGCCAACAAAGTTAAGTCATTATTTCAGAAAAAGAATCAATCTTCATTGCCATTACTATTCGTACTTTAAGAAGTACCTAGCTTTCATTTAAAGAGGTTATTTTAGAAGTTGAAATTCCAATTGAAAACGTTATACTACCTAATAAACTAAAATTCAAATTGATTTTTACACACATCCCTTCACATTTCACGAAATTTTGAGGAAACTGTTATCACAGCATCTGTGACGCAGAACACGAAATTTAGAAATATTTACAGATTTCATAGATTTTTTGAATTTCGAATGGATTTCCATAATTATAATAATTTGGTTTCCTAATTTGAATTAGAAAAGTATGAAAAGATTTTCAACGTAAACTAATTTTTCTCAAATGAAATATAAAAATGACACTATTTATCATTAATTTCTAATGAAATAAAAGGGAAATAAAAAACACCCAAAAAACAGATATTTTTCTCAAAAACATTGATTTAGAGCAATGTACAGTTTTTTTTATGAAAAATCTGTAATTTAAGGCACCTTCTTTTTTACTGACTTTGTCGTTACCTTCAAAAGTTGTTCGGGGCAAAATGACTCTAAACACGCACATTCAAATAATCAATCAAATATACTAACGAATTTAATTTTTGAGATTAAAAAAACTGAAATTTGAGTGTAGAGAATCGATTCTTTCAAAATAGGATACAGTGAATCAAAGTGAAAATTTGACTTTCTTTAAGCTGGAAATAAATTTGAACGGATATTTTGAGAACAACTTTGGAACGCTAAGTTTAATTTTTCCGTAAAAACATTAAGTTTTGAACTTTCAAATCTTCAAAGATGAAATTTAATTGAAGTTTTCTCAATTACACAAGTATTAGGAATAAGAGCTATTAAAGATGTTGACAGAAGAAAATGGTTCCGCTCAAGATCATATTTTAGTTCCGCTCAAGATCAGCGTGGTTCCGTTCAAGATCAGAATTCTTACTTCAGTAAAACAGCTTTAGAGTTATTAGGATTTACTCTAAAATTTTCTAAAAATCATCATTAGAAAGCAGAAACCAAGATCTTTCCGCTGAACTGAAAATTTTTTTGTTCGGATATAATCCATAGCATTACCGCTTGATCAACTTATCCGAGTTGCGTAGAATCGAGCCAATTAGTTCCGCTCAAGATCATTTACCCTACTTCTAATATTTACAAAATTAAAAAAGTTAATATTAGCAACAAAATGTTTTTGCCTTTCTTACAGATAGTAATCGGACGAATTGGGAGATCATTCATTATGGGTCTTAGATATACCTTTATTGGTACTACAGGCTGCCGGATTGAATGACGAGATTCCAAATTACATGCTTATTACTTGAAGGTTTGAGATTGTCTGACCATTATTTACCTTAGCCTCCAAAGCTATCTGAAACTTTTAAAGAAGTTGTCTATAAAAAATGTAACAAAAAATCAGTAACATGGAAGATTTTTTGCTGGTAGGGCGTCGTACACAAATTACGAAACGCATGTAGGGGGGGAGGGATGTTGAATCTGCGTTACTTGCTGTTACATAGGGGGGAGGGGGGTACATGGTTCAGTTACGTAACAAAACATAAAGAAAAGAATAGTAATTTTCATTTTTTGGCGAGCAAATCTACGCACCCCTTGTTCGAAAGCGTCAATGGTGGTTAAGTAGGTGCGTTCAGGGAAACACTGTTCATCAACAGCTTTTTCCCATGGACTGGATTTCAACAGGGTGTACAAACTACCAGAGTTCGATGAGATCATGCGTTATCAAAGAGAGATCAAGCCCATTGTTATTATTACCGTTGACGGGGCCCAGATGAGAACCCCCGTTACTTTTATTTTTAATTTTAAAATTGAATATGGGGGGGGGGTATTTAGCGTTACGTAACTATAAAAGGGGGGTCCTATCAAACGTTACTTATTGTTACTTAGGGGGGGAGGGACATAGATGATAAAAGTAAAGATGAAAAAGCGATTTTGCGGTGGTGTGTTCGAGGGATTTCACATTGTCTGGGGCATTTTCCGAATGCAAGTATATTTGTTTTAAAAACAGAATTACGCGATTTGCGATGGGAAAATCGAAAGATTTTCGAAAAAGAGTTCGGCACTAGATTAAATTTTGAGTTGGCAGAAATGTTAGGATTTGTAGCGCAGATGACAGGTGAGCAATGTAAAATTAGATGTAAGACTTTAGTTAATAACAATAATAATAATAATAATAACTTAAAAAAAAACTTATTCTGGCCTACCTGATCCCTACAGCTCGGCCATCCTGACTTGAACATCGCCCTTGATGAAAAATTTTCGGTCGCATTGAAAAACTTGTGCAATTGTTCGGTTATTGTAGGAGTTGGAGTCTAGCAAAGACGATGACGGGTTTAGAGTCAATCTGAAATCTCACTTGCTAAAACCAACAGAAGACCTCGTTGCAAACCCGTACGATCATCAATAAAATTCCCAAAAGAGTAAAGCAAAAAAAAAGTATTTCAAATCATCAGCGGTTTATATACAGGGTCCAGCAATTGAACTGCCACATTACTTCAACAGTAATTGTTTCGTTGCACACGAAACAGTATTGAACGACCCCTCGTCGCTTTGTTTACATTAAGTCTTAGCTATCATGGGATGTAAGTGTTACTTTTTGTATACCGTACAGTGAAAAGATACCTGGAGTGGTGGTGACACCTGCCATGGCGAAGATCGTTAAGAAGCGCCTTAAGAGAAATCCTCGTCGTAGTACCACTAAATTGGCAGAGGATCTCAACATATCGGATCGAAGTCTCCGTCAGATCCTGAAAGATAAACTTCAGACCAAGTCCTACAAGATCCAAAAGGTTCAAGATCTTACGGTGAAGCAGAAGCAAGAACGGGTAAAAAGAGCGAAGGTCGCTGGTTTTTATCCCTTAAGTAGTGAAGATCAACCAAAATATATATCGGGAACTACTTCTTCTACAGAATGTCGTCGAACCGTGCAGCAGCCTCGGATAAAATACCTCAAGAACACCTGCGGGCCTCATACGATGTGTTCCTCGACCGTCTGCGGCGAGTGGTTAAACTCAAGGGCGAACAAGTCGAACTTTACCAGTGAATTTTGAAAAAAGTAATTTGTTTTCAAGAGAAATTGAATGAATTTGAAATAAAAAGATGTTGTTTTGATCAATGTATATGTTTATTTCAATGTAGCACTTCAATAGCCGGACCCTGTACATTGATTGTTTGAAAAAAAAAAGTTAATAATTTGAGTTCTAATTCTTTCTTGTGTATTCAACAAATACACTTATTTTTCAATAAATAATCAATAAGTTTATTTTGTGTGAGTTTCAGTATTCCTCATGAACGTTTTTTTTTCAAGCACCTCAAACATTGCAAATAACACCAGCAGTAATTCCTTCAATCGAGCTTCGAAATGTTCTCCACAGTCCATTGAACACTTCCAATGAGATAATCGCAATTTGGCTCCTATTGTCTTGAAATGGCAGTGTTAATCGTTTCCACATTATTGTTCCCAATGGCGGCGAAACGAAAATGTATCGATACCGAATCGAATGGTCAGATGGAGGATATTGGCACCCCCATGTGCAGTTACGCTTCCGGCTTGATGGCTGGCTGGGGCACCAAAAGGATGATTGCCTGGGCTACAAAACAGCAAAAAATAGCTCGTTCCGCTGGTCTTTTTTTTTTGTTGTTGCGGCCATTTCTTCCTCAACCCCAATTCGGGTTGATTTCCCATTCCCTCAGGTGATCATTGATAATGATGACCTGGTGATGGTCACATTGTCCGAGCGCAAATTAACAACTTGTTCACCGGCCAGAAAACAATCAGTTTTTTTCGCGCGCTCTCTTTCTATCTGGGTATCGATACCTACCTGCCGATTGCTACTTTTGTTCACGGATCCAGCATCATCGGGACTACCGGATTCGGAGTTCGTCGCAAAATGGCCTCTTGTAGTCGCTGGACCGGAACCGTGTTGACTCAAATGACTAGGGTATTTTGGCGTAGGAGGAATATCCTCACACGTGTTTGAAATAAGGCTGTTAAAACGATTAAGTCTTAAACGAATTCGAATTTTCAAGAAGTTCGAGAAATAAATTGTTCATGGAAGTGAAAAATCCGGATTGACTTGATGTGACGAAAGGAATGTCCAATTTTATTTCATACAGTGTTAAGGTTTTCTGTTCCAAAATACCCCTCTATGAGCCAGGAAAAAAACCATCCTCTACGAGTGCATTGAACCGAAAACGATTGTAACAATAATGTTATCACAACTGTTCGATTGAATGGAAGCTATGTCGTTACCGGGTTATATATTTTTTGCATTTGAAATGTCCTATTTAGCTGAAAAATGTTCCCTGAGGAATGTTGTAGAACTACATCCATGCACAAGTGTGCTTTTGGTACTTTATTTTTTTAATAATTGATAGCTGTTGTTCCATGTGAACAATATATCTAATTGACACTCTGGAACCAATTTTTTTTGGCTGAATAATTGACAGAAGTTTTGACTTATGAGATTTATCGTTGATAATTTTGTTTTAATTTTTTTCATTTCATCACAGCGGCTAAAAATTTTAATTATCAGTACTTTTTCGGTTCTCGTTTTTACACACTTTTATCAAACCTAATGTTCTTAGTAAATGTGACTTGATAAATCTTCGTACCTGAAAATTATCACGTTTTCAAAGGTGATGGAAAGTATGAGAGAAACATGAGATATCAAAGAAAGAAATGAAGTAAGCCGTAAGTATCATGAATATATCGAAAAGGATACAACGCAGACCGACGGGACTTGAACCCTAAATTTCCGCTTTAGTACAACAGTGCGTTAGCCTATTACACTACGGTGAACGTGACGAAATAGGCTGCTAGATCTTCTATCGATACACTCCAAGTATATTTCGCATGATGCAGTTTGAAAAAGACATACACCGTCTTAGCCGATTTAGGCTTTACAGACTGAATAAATGACGTGGACAACTTAAGATTAACATTTAACACCCAGTACCGAGATGGGAATCGAACCCATGCCATCAGTGGACCAGCGATTACCGTCTTACCACGCTAACCACTCGACCACCGAGACGTACAAGTACAAGACGTACAGTTCGCGGACAGAAGACAGTTATTGAAAAACTTCTCCAGTATAACTGTTTTTGTTGTTTGATCTTGGGCTCGAACTCACGGGCCTCGGTTCAGGAGGCAACAGACTTACCAATAGAGCTACGCCCGTTCTTTAAATATGTTTCTCTTAAACAAGATAGGATTTAACAGTAGTTACTCATGAAACAATTTGCAAAAAGTAGATTTTTTCAGTACAGTCATAAATTTATGCAACGATGCTTTCCATGCTGGATAATAGCAACGAATGATGAAAAAATAGATTTTCATAACGAGCAGGGAATCAAAAAATCGTTATCTTTCGTTAGAACTTGCCGATGAACACACCCGTGAAGGAGATTTTCATCCACCAGTGTACTGTACTCATACTCATCATTAACAAATTTGCTCTCGATTAGTTTTGCATTCCGATTCAAACTTATCGGTAAGTGTAACGTTAAGGATAAGTTCTCCCTTCCTCGCAAGTAGTAACAAGAGAAGATTGGTCATTTTTTGCATTCAGATTTATTTGTTTAATTTAATAGATGGTTTCGTTTATTTAATCTCCGATTGTAACTTGCGACCCGTCTAGTGAAAGGGTTTTGCTTGGAGGTGACAAAATTAGTGTTAGCAGATCGCTAGTACAAGCTACTAGTGTTGGTACCGCGAGAAATTAGTTTAGCTTCGATTTCATCTTGCGACCCCTCTAGTGAAAGGGTTTGACTTGCAGGTGACGAAAAATAGTATCGCAAGATCGCTAGTACAAGCTACTAGTGTTAGTACCGCGAGATGTCAGTTTAGCTCCGATTTCAACTTTTGACCGGTCAAGTGAAAGGGTTTGACTTGTAGGTGACGAAAAAAAGTGTCGCGAGTTCGCTAGTACAAGCTACTAGTGTTAATTCCGCGAGAAATTAGTTTGGCTCCGATTTCAACTTGCGACCCCTCTAGTGAAAGGGTTTGACTTGTAGATGACGAAAAATAGTATCGCGAGATCGCTAGTACAAGCTACTAGTGTTAGTACCGTGAGAAATCAGTTCAGCTTCGATTTCAACTTGCGACCCGATTATTAATAGAAATTGATGAGAATTTATTTAAGCAGTTTTTCGATACCAGCTTGTACAACTTAGTACTAGCAGATTATTTCTACCAGTAATGACATTAGTAACTTGGTCAAGCGATCTCACGTTTCAAATTTTCGTCACCTAGAAGTCAAAGCCTTTCACTTGACCGGTCGAAAGTTGAAATCGGAGCTAAACTAATCTCTCGCGGTACTTGCACCAGTAACTTGTACTAGCGATCTCGCGACACTATTTTTCGTCACCTACAAGTCAAACCCTTTCACTAGAGGGGTCGCAAGTCTTAATCGGAGCTAAACTGATTTCTCGCGGTACTTGTGCCGTTAATCATCACTAATTTGTTTTAAACTATTACTAGTTACCAGAACCCTCAAACATTGATTTATCATCGCGACGAGCGCTTTCTTTAGACGTTACGCCCGAGAATTTCAAAATTTACCTATCCATTTAACTATGTCAGTTGGCCTTTTCTGCTGATGTAATATCGATTCGGTCGGTTTGCTTCAGTGTGAGCATTTTAAAAATTTTTCATCTGTTGGTGGACCGTCGGGGTCAAAATAATGTGTAGCGAGTTATCTTTATCGTCAATGGAAACAGATGAGAAGTAATCGCTTTCTCATATTTATCGCTAAGTGTAACACAAGGGATAAATCAGTTATCAGTATCAGATCAGTTGGATTTGCTTCCCTCAGTGCTGCAAATAATCAGTGTCAGCTTTCAATTTTCAATTGAATTTACTGCAGTGTACGCTCAGTTCATTTCCATCTGCATTCATCTGATACTGAACAGAAAGCTCAATCCCGAAAGCACTCTGCATATTCATTCACGAATCGGTAACATCGGTGCTTAGTATACATTCAGGCTCTTTGCAGGTTCATGAGATTATCCAATATTCATTTTCAGTATCAAGCAAACATTGCTGAAAGTGAAAAAAGCTCAATTCGATTATCATTAAGTTTAGTTGAATGGTGACAAAGCTTGTTCGATGCGCTAGACTTGCGGGAATTGAATCATTACTGCTGAGATGTCTATTTTTTAAGGATTTTGATTTTAAAAAACGTGTTTTCCATATAGTGTGTAGTGGTGGGAAGATTGCGAAATATGTGTTCGGGTTGGCGAGAAGAACGCTGGCGAGGGAGTGTGTGGGACGAATATGGGGGACACAACTATGACAAAATTACGACAAAAAGTAACAAAATTATGACTCAAATATGATAATTTGGCAATAATATGACAAAACATGACAAATGTGGTAAAAGTATGACAAAAAAATACAAAAATCTGAAAAATAAGACTTAAATTTTACAATACATTAAAAAAATCAACACAACTCTGTCGAAAATATGACAAATGTGATTAAAATATGACAATTTTTTTTCAAAAATTACAAAATTTTGCAAAAAACATAACAACTGTGGTAATAAACTTACAAAAATGTGAAAACTATAACAAAAATATGACGAAATATTTGCTAATATATAACAATAAAATGACAATATCATGACATCAAATTGTGATAAAAATAAAACAAATTTATGGCATAAATATGACAAATATGACCAATTTATGATTTAAATATTTGAAAAATTTAAAAATGAAGGGACAAAAATGTCGTCAAACTATGTAAAATTATGACAAAGTGATAAAAATATGACAAATGCCATATCTTTCAGATTGTTGTAATTTTTTACCAAATTCATCATAAGTTTGCCATGTTTTTTTTTCATTTAAATGTTAATTTTTGGTAATAACTTTGTCATATTTTTCAGAGTTATGTCATAATTTTGTCTAATTTTTAATACATTTGTCATATTTTTGACTAAAGTTTATCGAATTTTTGTCATTTTTTTTTTTGTTAAATCAATGTCATATTTCTGTCTTTATTTTGACATATTTTTGTCATAATTGTCAGATTTTTGTATTTTTTTGTCATGTTTTGTTTTGTATTGTCAAAATTGTGCTATATTTTTGTAATATTTCTGTCATGTTTTTTCCATGTTTATTGTCATGATTTTTGTCATGTTTTTGTTATATTTTGTCACTTTATAGTTAATTTTTTGTCATATTTAGGCTAAATTTGTTAGATTGCTGTAATTTTATTGTCAAATTTTTGTCATATCTGTAAGATTTTGTTAATACTAAATATTTTCATAATTTTGTCATGTTTTCACCATATTTATTACATTTTGTCATAATTTTGCCATTTTTTTGACCACAATTGCAATTTTTTTTCATATTTGTCAGATATTCGCCATGTCGCCAACAAGAAATTTATATTCATCTCTTTTCCCGTCCTCTCTGAATAATCGTATAGGTCTTAGCGAATTTCAAATCGTGTTTTCTTTTCAAATCCCATTTCACAATTTTCGAAAATGGCTAAAACAAATGCCAACTGAAATTATCAGCAACTTTAGCTGACACTGACTGAATGCTGAAGCTGCATTCACTGATCTAAAGCAGTGAGTGACAGAAACGCCTAAGCGAAAGACGCTTTCGTAGCAGTCGAGTGAAACAAGTTAGTTCGGGTTTACGAGTGAGCTTTCTACTGACTGATAGACATACTCGCAAAGCTTGCCGTGAGCACGAAGATGACCGAGCCGATCAGAAGCTTTTATATTTGTTGACTTTTCTGTTCAGTTCATTTCAGTTCAAGCTTTTTACACTGATAGAAAATCACAGTCAATATAATTTGTGCTTTCAGAAAATTGGCAGCACTGGCTTCCCTGGTCACAAGGATTGGTTTTTAGCAAGGCTGATAAATTTCAGTCAATTTTGTTCGACCCGACCAACGTCTAGTAGTCAATGTCATCGAAAGAATATCAATGTCGTCTACCAGTTGAATGACCAAGCTACAATGTCAGTCATTTAGCAATGTCAATATTGAATGACATTTTTGCGCTCGACTCGCATCACACATACGGTCGTCTTTCTATTTCATTTTCTGGCTGTGTTGGGAGCGATTTTACGTTATAAGTTGAGAAACAGTTGAAAAAATGTAGTTGTTGGCTGTAAAAAGGAAAAAGTCATAGTAAGCACTATGTCGTTCATTCAACTTGGTCATGACATTGTAAGCATATGTCGCTGAGCAAAAATCAGTATCGCATGACATAGACATGTAAAGCAGTATCAAAGTCGGCTGACATTGGCTGTCTGACACTGATAATTTGCAGCCCTGGTTTTTAGGCATGGAAGACGTTTTAGATTTTTCCACTTCAATACTTACGCTGCTGTAAGGAGCACCAAAATTCAATCCAGGCTTTGTTGATAGGCCAAAATGCATGTCCACTTTCAAAATTAGCCTAAAATCAACATAAAAATCATGCAAAAATCTTCTACCTGAAGGCTAGCTTCAAGGCTAGTAAAATATTTCTGATATTAAAATACGTGTATTTAGGAAATTTTCATTCGTCTTAAAAGTCCATGCTAAGATAGGGTGTATGAAATAGTTTTTTTTCGATTCTCAATAATTGATCGATTTAAAAAAATTTAAACCAATAGCAAGCCAATTTTTCTGGGGCGAAAACAATCAGCAAATAATTACTGCAAAAGGTATCCACTTAAAATGGGAATGAAACAACAAGTTTTCTAGGGTTTGCCGATTATCGAAACGTTCGTATGTTCTAGAATTAGGCAAATGAAATCATCCAGGGAGTGCGTGGTTTAATAAATTGTTTTAATTCGTTATGTTATCTGCACCTTGAAAAAAAATGATGAAATAAAATGTCCTAGTTGTGAATTTACTAACTTCTGAAAACCTTTTTTTATTCTTTCGCGAAACTTTAGTCGATTGGCATTATTTTCGTTCTGTTTCTTGCTGCGATCCTGCTTTAATTTTAAAAAGGGGAATAATTTAGCCCTAACTATTTTTTTTGTTTACATTACCTTTTTATATCATCAAATCATTGTGAAAAATCTACCGATTTTTCTTCTGAGGGTCCTGTCTGTTTGTCTGTGGTTAAATGTTTTTTGTGTTTCAAAAATATATTTTTGAAGGTTTGAATTTAAAGCGTGAAATATTATAATTTTTCCATATTTCAACGTTAAGCAAAAATAATCTCACTAATGTAATTCTAATTATCCTATAAATTAAAAAATAATGCAATTACTTTAAAGATGATTAGAAGAAGAAAGTTAAAAAGTTAGGAAGAAGAAGGTTAGGAAGCTAGGAAGAAGAAGTTAAGAAGAAGAAAAATATTATAAAAAATATTCTTAAACTCATAATTATTATTAAAATTTCCAAATGTCTCCTAACAAAATACATAATAATAAAGTAACAAAAATAGGCTCATTGTTTTTTTTTTAAGAAATTTTTTCTATGGTCATATTTTTGACACTATCCCTGCGGCTCTCGTGTCGAATCTATACAAAATGCACATTCGATTATATTTTCAATTACAAAGAAAAAAGTCGATCTTGAAAAAACTATCATTAATTATACAAAATTACATCAACTATTCAGTGATTATCTCAGACAAATTCAAACTGTGGATGACGCAAATGTCTGCTTGATTAATATTTCGACCGTTTATACCTCATTTCTCCTGCAATGTACCAAAAAAATAAGTAAACAAGTAACGGTTAAGGGTAATTATTGTCCCTGGATGACTCTCGACCTCATAACTCTAATTGAATTAAAAAACAACTACATTAAGAAAGTTAAACACAACCCTGGAGACACCCATTTAAAAGAACTTCCGAAACATGTCTCAAAGAAAGTTGAAAAATGTAAACGAAAATGTAAAAAAGATTTTTTCGAAATCCTTCTTAACAATTCTCCCCATTCGAAACTTTGGAAGAATATAAATTCTGTCTTAGGGAGCTGCAGAGAAAATTCTAGAGCTGAGATCAACCTGACTGTTAATAATCGAAGTACTAGTAATAAGAAAGAAATTTGTGAACTTTTCAACTCCTATTTTACCAGTATTGGTAGAAATTTGGCAAATAATATTGTAGTCGACCCATCTTTCGATAACTTATCTTTCATAAACAGAGTTCCTAACACCATTTTCTTGCGACCTGCTACAGTTAATGAAGTTATTCAAACTATAGGATCATTGAAAAATAAAAAAAAGCTGTGGTCCTGATAACATTCCCTGCAGCTTATTAAAATCTAACTGCTTAGAAATGGCACGTATTTTAACTGCATGCTTTAATTCTATTTTGGTATCGGGGGTCTATCCCGATAGTCTAAAAGTCGCTAGAGTGATTCCCGTTTATAAGGCAGGCGGTGAAACGAATATAAATAATTACCGTCCAATTTCAACACTTAGTGTGTTTAACAAAATATTCGAAAAACTCCTGGTAAGTCGACTCAATAACTTTATCAAACAAAATAACATCTTCTATAGCCTGCAATTCGGTTTCAAAGCTGAGTCTAGTACGCTTATTGCAATGTGTGAATTGATAGATTCGGTAATTGAAAACAAAGACACAAAAAAAATTGTAGGAGGATTGTTTCTGGACTTAAGAAAAGCCTTTGACACGCTTGATCATGACGTTCTCCTTAGGAAATTGGATTGCTATGGAATAAGAGGAGTTGCTAATAATATCTTTCGTAGCTATCTTACAGGACGGAAACAGTATGTTTCTATTGATAAAATAAATAGCTCGTTGGGACAAATAGAAGTGGGTGTGCCTCAAGGTAGTAACATTAGGCCACTACTTTTTCTATTATATATCAATGACTTATGCAACCTGCCATTACATGGTACCCCCAGATTATTTGCAGATGACACAGCTTTATTTTATCCAGAGAATTGTCCCAATGTCATAATCGGAAAAATGCAAAAAGACTTCGAGATTCTTGGTAAATACTTTAATAGCAATCTGCAGACCCTAAACCTTTCCAAGACGAAATACATGATATTTCGTTCAGCAAGAAGGAGAATTTATTGCAGCAATGACCTTTCTTATGATAATACTATAATCGAAAAGGTGGATAACTTTAAATATTTGGGGCTCACGCTTGATGAAACACTTTCGTGGAGTTTTCATGTCAACAATCTTATAAAGAAAACATCGTCCTTTAGTAGTATTCTTTGGCGAATTAGAAGTTTTTTGCCGCGTCATGTTTTAATTAAATTTTATTTTGCTTTCATTCACTCTCAGTTGAACTATCTTATCGCGGTATGGGGCAGGGCTTCCCTGTCTATCCTCGGGCGATTACAGACATTACAAAATCGTTGCATAGAAACCATATTCAAACTTCCTTATCTCTACCCTACGTCTTTACTGTACTCGGATACAACTCACAATATTTTACCTCTAACCCACTTGTGTAGTCTGCAAACATTATTGTATGTCTTCGACAATTTGAACTCATTAGACAACACAAGAAATTTATTGTTTAACTCAGGCACTCGTTCTCGCCATACTCGTCAATCACATCATTTGCTTCGAAGCCGTTGCTTAACATCTTTTGGTCAACGCAAAATTTCTTACATTGGACCTGCTTCCTACAATTGTCTTCCAGAAGTTGTCAAAAATGCTAACAACCGCAACATTTTCAAATCGAAAGTGATACGTCACCTCAAGGAACTTCAGTCATAATTCTCATCATCATGCCAGTATTTTTTATTTTTTTGCTACACATATATTTTAACTAATTTTTTTTTTCTAAAGTAACGTTAACCTATTTTTTTTGTAAATATTTTTTCCTAGTTAGTATATTAGTTTTATCAATTAATTTTTAAATTGTTTCTTTTGTATTAATTATTTATAAAATATGGATCTCTTCAAAGGAATACTCTTTCCACTGAGATTCATTCTTAGTTGAGTTTAGTTTACTTGTCTAGCTTCATTCCCTCGCATTAAGTTAAAGAACATTTTTGTTAAGGTTCTCAGCATGAATAAATTTTGCTCGCGTTTTTGTTTTTTGTTTGCTGCCAGACATGCTGAGAACAGAAAGCGTCCATTACCAGGGGGCTCATATGAGCTTTTTGGTGTGGGGGAGTGTGGTGGGCTGCTTTATATGTGTATTAAAAAAAAAACTAAGACCAGAATAAAACCTTTTTGAACCAGAATGAGTCTTTTGGTGTGGGGGAGTTTGGTGGGCCGCTACATAAAAAAACCGCAACTTTAAAATTTTTTCCGGTGAAGGTGCTATCAATATATGAGTTATTGAAACTGAAATCGTTTTTTTATGAGAAGAGAAGTTTATAATATATCATTTCAAATATATTATAAACTTCTCTAAAACTATAGTTCGTGGTAAACTTTTCTAGTTAATTCACCTAAAATTTCATGTATAGAGAAATTGATATCAATTGCATAATTTAACAAGTTAAAAAAAGTGCACTATTCTAAATACTAAACTGAGAGGAAATCGAAGGGATTGCCATTTGTGTGCATTTTGTGATGCAAACAATTATTTCAATTTCTAGGACGGAATGAAACTGTAATCACAATGAGATATTTGAGTTAATAATCCATCAGATTAATTTTGGATTAGAATTCAAATTTCACCAAAAGTAGGTCAAAATTGGACTTCTGAATCGAATTGAAATAAAAAATTAAACTACAGTCAAGGTATCAAGATGCCACCATAAGTTTAAAAAATAACTTAGAAAAAGGTGCGAATTGCCAACTTGAGCCATGCTATGTACATATGTAATGGTAATCAATTTAAATTGTTTACAAACATCAACCCGGATCCATTCCTTCCGGATGCTTTTTCGAAAGTCCTGCCTGGCCCTAATCTCTTCCCTTGACAAGCTGTAATCCTCCCGGCGGCGGTGTGGTACCTAACCTAACTCTGGCCAAAAACACATGCTGACAACTCCATATTTCGCAATCCCTCAAACGACACCAACGGTGTGGAAATGAAAAGGTAATTGAATTTCAGCTCATGTGACCCCGTCATTCTAGGCGCCACGCCGCGGAAAATGTGTGTAAAAGTGAGGGTGGCGGAGGTGTTAGGGTTTTTTTTCTCACTGCTCCTGTATCTTAGCTTACAGTTAGACAGTGTATCTTTTTTTTTTTTGGGCGAGCAATCCATCGTTGAATTGCCAGGAGAAAACACTTTTTGATTTATTAGCAATGTCCAGCTGTAAACGTGACCGGGCTAATAAGTTTGTTTATTTGACGGTGAAAAATAGCCCCAAGCGAAGAAATAGAACCATCACATCGTCTCGGCTGCTGATGAGAGCGCGTTCAGGAGTCAGTCAGCGAGCCAGCCAGGGGGACAAATGCAATTGTCTGATGTAGATATAGGATGTACGTCGAGGGTTTCGGATTTCGAGGACAACTGCTTTGCCCAAACAAGTCAACAGGTCAGGTCAATCTGGTTGGCAGGTTTGGAACGGGACAAATGTCATGCCATCATCGTCCACTTTTGCTAGAGGTGATTGGAGCGAGGGCGCCCGAATAAGAGCTCTCTAGACTTTACGAAATGAGCTCTGACTCGTGACAAAACTTATTAACGATGCCAACGTTTTAGCAATTCTAACGAACGGATGAGGCAGTAATTTTGAGGGAACCAATTTGAACCACTACTATTTCATGAAAAAAAAATCCCTCACAAGAAAAACAAATAAAATCACTGTAAATGACAGTTCATGAGCACAGAGTTTCAAATTTTTTCGAAAACTTATCTAATTCTTCGGCAAACATGTAAATAAAAAAGCGCGTAACCATTATGTTACGAAATGTTAAAAATAATCATTGATTTGTCATGACAAGCTTATGTAACATAGTGTTTCACTAAGAGAAACGATATCAAACAATATCGTGAATTTGGGTGAATCGGGACAGTTTACGGACTATTTTTGATATTTTCTCTAAGTTAAGATATTTCAGCTTGTGATTTTCTTAGGATTATGTTTTTTGTGGATCCTAATAAAACTACACCAATATAAAAAACAAATGAAATGATTTTTTCATTAGGTACATATCAATATTTTCATATCCGATTTTATTCACCCTCACCCTAAAATTTAAGTTCTACATAATTGATATTTGAAAGTTTTATAATTAAAATTAAGAGACCCGCTTACAATATTTTTAAAACGTAACTATCCATTGTTTTTATTTTCCCACATTTAAAAATTCCTTATTGTCAGTGCAGTTCTTTGAAAATCTACCTCTTATTCTCTCTGTATGATGTCTTTTGATTAACCCATGCATTAACCTGAACTTGTAGTGGAAATCGATATATGGTGATTCGTCTCTGAAGTGAAAGTCGTAAATCTTAGTCACTGATCCAATGCAGCGTTACCTACTTACCTAAGGGTCCGGCGCCGATTGACCGACGCATAGGGCTGAGATAAAAGATCTCCACTGCTGGCGATCCGGAGCCAGCGTCTTCACTTGCTCCCAGCCAAGGTTCTCGTCAACTGTGCGGATTTCAGCGGCTAGACTTCGCCGCCACGAGCTTTTGGGCCTGCCTCTTCTTCGATGCCCATCTGGATTCCAATCTAGCGCCTCTCTGCAAATCTCGTTTTCATCTCTTCGCAGCGTGTGCCCAATCCATCTCAACTTACGTTCCCGAATCTCGATTTCTAGCGCCTTTTGATGACACCGGCGATGAAGTTCAACGTTTGAGATCCAGTTGCCAGGCCACCAAGCGCGGATGATGTTCCGCAGGCAGCGATTCACAAAAACATGCAGTTTTCGCGTCGTCACCGCATATGTGCACCAAGTTTCACACCCGTACAACAATACGGATTTGACGTTTGAGTTGAAGATTCGGATCTTATTTCGTAGAGAGATCTGGCGTGAGCGCCAGATGTTTCAGAGACTCGCAAACGCAAATCGGGCTTTTCTGATCCGGGTTTCGATGTCCTTCTTGGTACCACCATCAGGCGTAATCTGGCTACCAAGATACTGGAAGCACTCCACTGTCTCAACCTGTTGTCCAGCTACCACGAAATTGGAACGATTTTCTGTGTTGATCTCCATCGACTTGGTCTTTCCGACATTGATTTTGAGACCTGCTTCCTTGGAGCTTTCGGTGAGGTCGTCGAGTTTGCTCTGCATGTCTTGTTGTGTTTGGGCGAGCAAAACAATATCGTCTGCCAGGTCAAGGTCGTTCAGTTGCTCAATCGCTGAAGGATTCCACGGCAATCCTCGGTTTGGTCTACAGCAGGCATGTCAAACTCGTTTAACTGTGCGGGCCGCATTAAAAACATAACATACTAGTTTCGCAGAGATTAGATATAATAAAATGGAATATACAGGAGCGTTCATAGTTGTATAGAAATTGGAAGCACGTGCACTGTCACTTCGACTTCGAACTTCCATAACTTTTTACTCTGATAATATTTTATGATCAATTTTTTTTGCGTTACATAGATCAACTATAGCACTATTATATCATAAAATTTGAGCTTTCTGGAATTTGCGTGGCCAGAGATACAGTAATTCTACGAAATTCGGACTTTTTGGACTTTTCTCATTCAAACTTCAATATCTCAGAAACTACGCTACATTTTTTATTGAAATTTAGCAGAGTGATTGTTGAAATATAAAGATAGCATGTCTGAAGTTTTCGTAAAGTTCTATCGATGAAATCAAAAGTTACGCAAGGTACAATATTTCAAGCATGAACCTAGAAATGCGATTTCTATAGAATTTTGGACGAACATCATTTCCATCTAACAATCAGACAAAAAATGTCTGGCAAAAGCAATGATGAAAAGAAAAAATGAAATAAATGATCCATTGATGTTTTGAAATCAGAATCTCGCGATATTGTTTTGATTTTTTGGTTGAAATAGATTTACTGGTTGATAAACAGAGAATATGGTTTTCCTAAGGAAACATTCGTCCAAAATTCTATAGAAATCGCATTTCTAGGTTCATGCCTGAAATATTGCACTTCGCTTAACATTTGATCTCATCGATAGAACTTTTCGAAAACTTCAGACATGCTAGCTTTATATTCCAACAATCACTCTGCAAAATTTCAATAAAAAAATCAGCGTAGTTTCTGAGATATTGCAGTTTGAATGAGAAAAGTCCAAAAAGTCCGATTTTCGTAGAATTACTGTATCTCTGGCCACACAAATTCCAAAACGCAAAAAATTTGATCATAAAATATTATCAGAGTAAAAAGTTATGGAAGTTCAAAGTCGAAGTGACAGTGCGCGTGCTTCCAATTTCTATTCAATTATGAACGGTACTGTAGCTATAAGTAAACTTGAATGAAATTTTGCGTTAAATTTTTATGTAAGCTTTTAATGTTTAACATTCTTATATTATAATGCATTATATCTGTTGTATTGAAATCAGGTTGAAGTTTATTTGTCACTGACACTTTCATTATTGATGATAAATTTTTATCAGATAATCTCGAACGATGATGAGTTTTTGTAGCTTTCATAATGGAAAAAAACTGCTCACATAGATAGCTTCTTGCAAACATAGCAAAAATTCTGGCAACAAATTTCCGTAACTCAACGTCGCGTTCAGGCAAATAGCTGTAAAATTTGTGAACAGCCACTTCAATATATTTCACTTTTAATAAAGAATCGCACTGCAGCTCTATCAACCCTAGTTGGAAATTATCAGCAGCATTTTTAGAACCAAACGAAAATGAAAATTCAAACAACGAAAATTCTTGCTCGTATGAATTAAAGTCACGAAAACGGCTTTTGAATGCATCTAGTAACGATTCTAGGTGAAGTACGTATTTATCAAATGTTGCCGCCTAATTTGATTCTTTCAGTTCTTGACACGTAGAGAAGTGCACAAGGTTTTCTTTAGAAATTAGGTTGATCCATAACCGTAACTTTGCTTGAAAGTTTTTTACATCATCACAAACAGTTATGATTTTTTTTTCTTGGAGCTTTAAGTTCAAATCTTGCAAGTGGCCAGTGAGATCAACGTCAAATGCCAAATCCTGAACCCAGTTGTCTGCTTGAAAATGTTCAACAGGTTCACCTTTCATTTCCAAAAATAATATTATTTCCTCTCGTAGCAAAAAAAAACTATTTAATATTTTGTGGCAGGAAAGCCAGTCTACTTCTATGTAGTGGGGAATTTTGTGAAAATTTAAGACGAGGCTACGCGGGCCGCATTGACCAAGGCCGCGGGCCGCATGCGGCCCGCAAACCCCCAGTTTGACATGCCTGGTCTACAGTCAATCGATCCAGTCAAGATCTCATCCATTACGATGAGAAAAAGCAGCGGTGACAAAATACATCCTTGTCTCACTCCAACAGTTACCGGGATTGCACCGTCGTGCAAGACCTTGCACGAAAATGCCTCGTACTGTGCTTCGATGAGATGGACTAGTTTCTCTGGGACCCCTCGTTGTCTAAGAGCAGCCCAGATGTTTTCGTGGTTCAGTAGGTCAAATGCTTTTTCGAAATCAACCAACACCAGCAGAAGAGAGTCCTGGAATTCGTTGATTTGTTGAATGCAGCGTTGCTTCATTTAATATCTCCGTTGATTTGCCGCTACTAAATTAAACATGTTTCTAATGTTTCAATAAATTTACATTACATGACTTAGAAAAGAAGTCATTTACAACGCACATATAAAGTGGTGTGCGAAAAAATAGTATCACCACTACAATCTACGCAAAATGCTTTAATAAATGGGTTTAAATTTGATTCATTATCGAAAAATTAAATATGAGTGCGTCTAAGAAAATAGAAAGAATACAATAGAATTGTTTTTGGAATAGTTATGCATTTTATAACAGTTTTGGGTAAAAATATTTTTTTACCGGTGCTCGAAATAACAACAGCGCAGAATATCAAATGAAAACTCAACCAAAAAGCCGAAAATCATTATTTTTTTATATCATTGCTGAAAAGTGTGCGAGAACGGTTTAAACAAGCATTAAAATAAAGTTTTGAAAAATCCGTCAAGGCATGAAAAAACTAGTATAAAATTTATCTATTAAGAAAACCGTGGTACTGTGCAACAGACCCGTGCAGAGGACCCGTCTATGGAGGGGGTTTTCTCGATTTTTTTGTTTCGATTATACTGCTCTTCCAAGCCAGATTGTCCCATGCGATAAAACGAGCAGTGAGAAAAACGCTTCAGCTATATTTTCAGTTTTTCTCCCAAACTAAAAATTCACCGACAGTTTTTTCGTATTGAACAGTTCAAGTTTATCCCAGCGATTTTTGAAATGAATTTTCCGCTTCGCAGCGAAATAAATCCGGAGCGAAACTGCGAAATAGCAGTTGAAACAAAAATTGCAGCCGGAGTCGCCGGGGTGAACGCGACCTTCGAGTGAGTTCCTTGTGATTCATCCGAAAGCTCCGAAAGCGGAAGAAACGCCCCTCGGACATCGTACCAGAGCACGATGCCCGAAGGGTGCATACATAGGATGGGATTCGGATCCGAGCTGCGCTGTAACAGTTTTTCGTCGTTTTTTCTATACTTTTCTGCAGAGCCCATTGAAAATAATTGTAATCGTTTGAATTTTATTAAAAATAAATATGAAAAATTTTCAAAATGATGACGGTGAATTAAATTGAAAATAAATCTTTTGAAAATTTTAACAGAATGCATTAAAGTTATTTTTCAAAAGATTTTAAAAAAGACAGAAGATCATTGTATTTCAACGACACTCTAAAGTTGCAATAAATTTATGTTTATAAAATAATGAAATTTCAAAAATGTTTTTCTAAGAACTTTGCAATAAAAAGTTCAACAGTAATATTTGTTTAATTTGTCATTTTGAAAATGTTATCTACATTATTATACTTACAGATTTTCTCTGAATTTATCCTTTCTTATTATTGTATACGTTTATTGAAGAAGGAGTTTCGGATTTCAGTATTTTAAAAGCAAGTAGGAAAAAAAGGAAGGAAAATTTAAAAGAATTTTTTTTAAATTTATTTTTTATTTCAATGGTAAAAAATGAAATACAATCAAAACATGAACATTACCATTGCCGGGACATAAAAAAGGAATTTCGGATTTGAAACGAACGAATTTTGCAGATTCGTTGTAGAATTAACTGGATTTATTCAAAAAGAAATTTTATGAATGTTCAAATATATTCTACCAAAAATAATAGATTTTACAATTATGAAAATAATTCATGTGTATGTTTAATGTATCTGAAAATGGACAAAAACTTGAATAAAGTATGAATACAAAAAATAATAAATACATCCCAACATTTATCAATAATGAAAATCGCAAAAAAAAAGGTAAATCCAGCAATTTGACTGCATAAAATACATAAGGTTATTTTAGAAATCAAAATTTAGATTCAGATGGATCTCAGATTCAATTTTCATAAAATTTAGATTCAGATTTCAGATTTAGATTCCAAATTCAGATGAATTTCAGATTCAATGTTCACACTTTAAACTTAGATTCAGATTTCAGATTTAGATTTGAGATTCAGATTTCAGATTTCAGATTCAGATTTCAGATTCAGATTTTAGATTCAGATTTCAGATTCAGATTTCAGATTCAGATTTCAGATTCAGATTTCAGATTCAGATTTCAGATTCAGATTTCAGATTCAGATTTCAGATTCAAATTTCAGATTCAGATTTCAGATTCAGATTTCAGATTCAGATTCAGATTTCAGATTCAGATTTCAGATTCAGATTTCAGATTCAGATTTCAAATTCAGATTTCAGATTCAGATTTCAGATTTTAGATTTCAGATTCAGATTTCAACAGATTCAGATTCGCAACAACTATTTAAAAAACGTCTATCAGCACATAAATCTAGCATAACCAAACTAGATTCGCTTCTCAACACAGGCTGCGATTATTCGAGTGAGAAGATCAAAGCATTAGCCGATAGCACCACAGCTCTCGTCAAGCACTGCGTGACGCATCAACACCGCTTCGATCTGACGAAGGCAAACGTTTTAGATCGTACATACCAGAACTCACGCCTGAACGTTCCTGAGACATTTCACATCAAATCCACCAAACACGCTGTTAATTATCGTACCGACGTAGAAGATATGTCTCCTGTATACTCCGAGATACTACACTCAGTGAGTGCCAATCGAAGGAGAATAAAAACAAAATTTAACCAAGCCGATCCGACACTCAACTCATCTCAACCAATGGCTCTATCCGGATCAACCCATATGGAGCAGCCACCCGACTGAAACAGTAGAATGATAAGTATACGCACACTAGATAAATAAGATCAATTTTGGAAAAAGAGCTTTTACACACTTCTATATTAAATACAAAAATGTAATTACTTCACACATACAAACACACAATCCAACATCAAGTGTAAACAAAACCACATCAAAATTAAAAGGTTTAAACTAATTGTGTCCGCAGAAAACAGTTAGAAATTTTTATAAAATTATGACCATAGTGATAACAAGATAAAGGTAAAGTACACACAAATCCAATATTCAAATAGAAAATTCAACAAAAAACAATTATCATAACAGGTTAGATACCAGCAAAACTTCCCCTCACATCCGATACACTCAGGAACACATACAGTATAATGCAATGTAAGTACAACATTAGACAAAACTTTGTAAAATTCACAACTTCAAAAATTTTCAAAAAATAAAATAATTTTTAGATATCCCTTGAGGAAGGCCAAGACCAAAGGCCGAAACGTCGGGCAAATTGTAAATTTTAGTGTTTGCTTCCTTTTGACTGAAATGCCAATTTAAATTAAAAAGGATTTCAGATTCAGATTTCAGATTTAGATTCAGATGTCAGATTCAGATTTAATGTTGAACGTAATATTAGCATGATATTTTTCAATTTGGCTTATTTATAATAATTTTTAGCTGTAAAAACATGATTCTTACCATGATTTACTGCTCAAAACTAAAATATATGAGCCAAATTGAAAAATTTTATACTCTTATTAGGTTTTACATCAATTTTGAATAATTTGAAATAAAAATTTGAAATAAAAAAGTTACAAAAAAACCGTTTGATTTTGACAACATTCGATTTTGGCAACATAAAATTCCGGGCGTGTTGCCAAAAACGAATGGGGTCTCTATTTTGAAATGTTTGATTATGTTAATTTTTTGGATTAAATAATCCAAATTACAGAATCAAAACATGTTATTTGAATAACATAATTCAAATTTTGATGGTGTTTTGCAAAATTGTTCGTAGGAAAATAGTTCAATTTTTTGTATTCCAATTTTTCATTGCATGATACTGCTGATTTTAAACGAATAGTTAATTTTTTCAGAATGTATTGGTTATTGGTTATTCAGACTATTAAATACAAAAGTCTTCAAAACTCTTATTTCAGAACTCAATTTTAAATTTAAAACATGTTATTCAATTTACAATATAATAATTAAAGTTTTTGTTTACTTACATTCGTATTCCGATCCTCGTTTTTTTTTTCGAATACTTCACATCATCACAAATCACTACATCACATATGTAAGTAAAGCTTAAGAACACTGATATATGAAACAGTAGTCAATTCCACATACGCACGACGCTATAGAAAAACTACCGCCACGTCCGCACAGCATCGAAGCACGGGTGAAACTGAATGTCTTCGCAAGCAATATCAACAACACAAGCCACCACGCTACTGAACCAAGTGAACGGACCATGATCCAACACATTGAATAGCAATTGCGTACATACCAAAGAAACAAGAAATTGTAAACTTTATGGGTGCGTGAAGTTGGACTTCTATAGAAAAAAGACCGAAAATATTCTAAGTTCGGAATCTCAAAGCCGCTGCGCCTTCGGAAAACCACCCATTTATTCATTTGGAGGCGGAATCGATGAACGGGAATGAATTTTTTCTTGCTGGGATCATTTGTTTTCTGCCAAAAAAAGTTCATTTCAACTAACAAACGGAAAATAAGAGCCAAAAATGCACATTTTCGTAGATGACGGAAAGAATTAGAGAAAAATGAGCTATCAAAGAACGAAAGAACATAAGCCGTAAATATCATGATTTTTTCGAAAAAGATACAACGGCTCACCGGCAGGACTTGAACCTGCAATCTCCGCTTCAGTACAACGGCGCGTTAGCCACGGTGAACGTGATAAAACCGGCGAACCCGAGCAATCGAGCTCTGCCGATCTACTGCTGGACCTTCTATCGAAAACACCATGTATATCCTGCATGTGATCTTTCCCGCTATTGATCTCTCTTGTTTCTCTAACCCCACCTATCGACTCGGGATTTTAGCCGAGCGAGCACATGGTCGATTGCTTCGGGTTTGCCGCAACTTACGGTCAGATGTAGAAGCAATCAGTGCTGCTCAAGGTTCCGAGCAGACCAGTTACACAGGGAGGTGTTGCTCTGTTGAAATCAATACTGATGTTATGAAATCGCTTGGTACATCTTTGTACCTGAAAATATCCACATTTTCGTAGATGATGGAAAGAATTAGAGAAAAATGAGCTATCAAAGAACGAAAGAACATAAGCCGTAAATATCATGAATTTTTCGAAAAAGATACAACGGCTCACCGGCAGGGCTTGAGCCTGCAATATCCGCGTCAGTACAACGGCGCGTTAGCCAATTTCACCACGGTGAACGTGATAAAACCGGCGAACCCGAGCAATCGCGATTTTAGTGGTTTTGCAAGCGCACATTGGCGAGGAGAATATAAATTATTCATTTTATTATTTGTAAATTCATAACAAATTAAGACATGACGATTTGTTCATGATTTTAATTTAAGAAGTTTTTAAAAGAAAGTATCGAACAGTGCTTATCATCAAAGATCAAAATGGCGACCAGTTGGTATTCACATTTTTCAAAACAAAAACAGAAAGTTACCCTACCACAATCTGTCTCAGGAAATACTCTATTTTCAATCGAGAACAATAGATCAATGAATTCTGATGACAGGTGATGATGATAAACGCTTTTTCTTTCCTGGGATTATGATAAACGCGGTACAAATGTTTACATCATCACACGGTTAGGAGAGAATACTCAAATTGGGTTTGTGGTAACACAAAAATGTTGCCAGATATTCTGGGTAAGAGTATCACAGAAATGAGTACTTTCCCGGTTAGGGAATATGATGAGAGGAACAAAAATTTAGTTTCAATTTTTTCTTTTGTTTCTTGCTTTTTTAAATCCTCAACTTCACATTTAAAAAGATTTTGATAAACTACACACTACGAAAAAAATCTGTAAAATCACATCACATGTGATGTAAATAAAAAGAAGCATCATATATGACGGAATTTTCAGTGCTAGTTGGAAATTACACGACAGTAAAATGTTGCAACGTGTAAAATAAAAAATGATGTAAAATTCGGCAACATGTAAAATAAAAATGATGTAAATTATGAAATCACTGAATATTGGATGAAAAAATTACAATTGGAATCTATTTTGTTTTATTTATTGGTATTTATGATTCAATAATGGAATTTTCACATCTCATAATAAAAATAAAACCTATTTGTAATAAATTTAATTTATTTTATTAAGTGACAATTTTTTTTTTAATCTCACATTTTTCACACTTTTCATTATTTTCCCTTAAGTACCGGATCCAAAGATGTATAACTCGGAGCCGCTTCCAGAACCACATTCTGCTTCACGAAGATCTCTGGGAACCTTTCTCGCGGGAAAACTGCTTAAAAAAATACTTTGGTGCACGACTTGACTTGACTTGACACTTTGTTTACATTTGTCTGATCCTGTTCTTGACAGTCCATAATTTTACATGACATTATCACGTTCAGTGTATTGTAATATTGATTAAATTAAAATTCAATGTCCTCATCACATTCCATGACGTGTAATTTTAAGAAATTTCTTATTCAGTGTTGTTGAGAATTGCGTGTGACCAAAAAAATTGGTAAAATTACATCACATATGATGTAACGAAAAAAAGCATCACATATGACGGAATTTTCAGTGCGAGTTGAATATTCCACGTCTGTAAACTTCAAAAGACGTGTAAAATTTAAAGACATGTAAAATATTGAAGACGTGTAATATTTAATTAGCACTGAAAATTCCGTCATATGTTTCGCTTCATTTTATTTACATCATATGTGATGTAAATTTACATCAAATAATCGCGTTCCGTGTCAAGTAATATTTGTGTCATTAGAATTCAGTGCTGTTAAGGATTCAACTTTTTTTATTTTGTAAATTTACATTAATAAATCGCGTTCCACGTCATGTAATATTAAAGGTTTTCAGTTTCAGTGTTGTTAAGGATTCAGATTTTTTTGCTGTGTACACAAGGCCAAAAAAATTGAGACATGAGACATGAGACATGAGACAAGAGACATGAGACATGAGACATGAGGCATGAAACATGAGACATGAGACATGAGGCATGAGGCATGAGACATGAGACATGAGACATGAGACATGAGACATGAGACCTCAAGTATTTTCTCTTATTTAAATGCCGCGTAAAATCCGAAAACCGCGTAAAAACCGTTTTAATTCCCGAAAACCGCATAAAAAAGCCGTGTAAAAAACCGCGTAAAAAACCGCTTAAAAAACCTTTGATCACCATTTGATAGCACGAAATCAAGATTTCATTCGGATACGTCAATCTATTCAGTGGGACAATTTTAGAATTTTTACCTGAAGTTGAGTTTTTCAGCATGTATTTACCAGAAAGATGCGTACCTTCTCTCAGTATTCAAAGTACCTCAGTGGTTTCAGAGCTTTAGAACTATTCAATACATAGTCCCGCTGAATGGACGGTTCGATTTCAGGATCTTGCGTGTTAAAAGTGATAGAAACATACTTTCAGGTATATCAAGTTTCAATAAAAAAATTATCTTACTTTGAAATTTATCACACTTAGTTATATCAAGTTCTTCTTGTGAAGCAATATACTAGAACAAACATTATTTTTGAGTTGCTTGGAGAATTTCAGGGCGATTTGTTGCATTATATGTTAAACTATGCAAAAGTAAGTAAAATAAGTTATTTTTGGATGATCTATCCTTTAAAACTAATAATTTCAGGTAGATATAGTTTATTAGAAATATGTTGGAAAACTTTGGAGCAATGGGTGCTACAAAATTTCTCTCACGATAGAACTTAGTTGAAACCGTGCACCCATAACTAATAACTATATCCATTTTTCATAATTTTCTCAAAGATTTATAGGTAATGCAATTCAAGTTTTTGATAATTATTTGAGATATTCAATTTATGGCACAGACCCAATTGCCAACGTTGCGAAAACGAGCTTTTTCATTTTATATCTTAAACAATCCATAGTGAGTTCTAAAACTTTATCAGAAAAAATAAGTTATAAATATTGTGTCATAAAAAATATCCACTTCACCAGTAATTTTGACTGGTCTTGGTACGCCCAGGTATATTCACTTTGCCAGTCCTTCTAGTGTTAAGACATAACAACAGTAATCTACATTCCCTATCCGGCAATCTTGAATGATTACCCTAAATACTTAAAGAATGACTATTTGAAGAAGTTAAAATCTAAGATCCATCGTGTTTTTACGGATTATAATAATTCGTACATATAATGCTCATTAGATTTTTTAAATGTAAACAACGCTCATAAAAATACAGAGAGCTTTTGAAATGTTGAAATATGAAGGAATTTAAACAAAACCCACATGACTAAGCCGGCAGATGATTTGCATCCTGATTAGCCGAAGGCATTGTTAGTGTGCAAACTGAAGACTTTATCGAACATAGTAATACAAATGTATGCGAATATTTCATATGTTTGGTACATTCCTTGGTGGTCCCGAAAGCTCCCAGAGATTACTTATTCCCTGCACCAAAGTTCATCGAGAAGGGCCAAACTCACCAGATAAAACCCCAATGGGTTCTCCTGGAAAGGTTGCTTCCATGATTTTACTGCTGCTATTGCGAATATTATTTCTCACAACAATTGCTATTATTGCTAGTGAGGTAGCCGGTTGGCCTGGCAAACGAAAACTTTCCAATTTTATTAGCTGATGTTACTACACACATTCTGTCCAGCAGGGAGCTCGATCGATTCAGAAGCCAAACCCAAACTTGAATGTGTGTATGTACGTCTTTCGTTGAATATGGGTTTAAGTTTAAGTTCCAGTCAGCAGGGAATCCTCTTCGGGTAATCTTCTTCTGCGTTTCGGAAGCAGCAGGACTTTGAACAATGTGCTCTGGATCTCGGAGACAACGGATGAAAGAAGGATAGGAAGTTGAAAGAGCTTCCATTTACCATTTTCTATACCTCAAATAGCTATAGATATGTACCTATCTATGTCTTTTTTGAGGTATGAGCTTCTTTCGAAAAGTGCGATGATAATGGTTTCTGGGCTGCAGCACAAAATAGTTCCATACGGTTTGAAAATTCAATTTTCATCAGCAACCAAAAGCCGATGCCGCCGACTTTCTGCCTAAAGCAATGCTGGAGTAACTTTTTCGGGGGAAAACTAAACTTTGTTGGTTTTAGGTCGAACCTTTTCGACAGTGTATACCTCTTTGGAGCAGCAAAAGCAGCGAGTAGTTAGAGTTCTTACATAGAAGTCATCCCGCCCTCGGGGCACTTTATCCCTGCCTTCTCTCCTGCTTCTTCTTTGCTGGATTCCTCGACAGACCAGCTCAGACCCCAACGACGACGACGCCCCCAAACCCGATCTGTAACGACGCCATAGTTTCTCATTAGAAAAAGCACAAGGAACAATTAACACTATACACACAAGATACATCCATACTCATATCCGTTTTGGAGGGACGTCGACGTCGTGTGGGGGAGGCAGAACTTTAACGCGTGGGAAAGTAAGAGGAACTCACCCCCACACATGCCCTGAAACCGACTTTGGGGTGTGTGCACTAAACTTCGACGTTTTCGGAGGCTGGCTATGGGCAAAACTAATTCTCATTCATCTTAATGCTCAAGTTCGAAAGACTATAGTTAGTAGAGCTGCTGGAGAGCAGAACCATAAATGTAAAATTTCTTAATGGGAAATTGTTGGCAAAAGTTGATGGGTTTTGTGTGTGCGGTAGCGTTCTTCCAGAAGTTGAAAAATTTATTTCTCTCGAATTAGTTTTCCCCAAAAAGATTCTGCTGCTGTCAAAATTGGTAAAGCGAGAGAGAGAGAAACGAGAAAGCCGTGTGAAGTGGATTAAGAGCCATAAGTTAACGTTTTGGCACAGATTGAGTTATCTGGAAACTCAAGCTAAAATTTGATCGTCATATATTATTGACTAGAAAATTTGTTTTAAAAAATCTTAATTGAAAGAGGAAGCATAACCCTTGCATTTATTTATGATTCTGCAGAGTTGAAATTAAACCTTCCCAACTTCATTTGAACTGTTAAAATGCTTCGCCGAAAATATGTGAATCTTAAATTATTATAGAGCCCAGGATACGACTAGCCTAGGACCATCGAGCAAGTATAGATCCGGTTCAATACGCTTAGATGCTGTTTTTCCCGTATGATTTGTACATTAGATTTGCAAACCGACAGACCGGCCCAGACTCAGATCTTCCTGCTGCTGCTGAGGTACACATGCATGTGGCAATGTGCAAAAACAACTGCACTCGATTGGCCACCGGATATGGATTGAAATGTGCGTTCATCATCACCATCAACCAGCCAGAGAACGAATGGATGAGTGAATCGGGGATCGTTCATAAAATATGCTTTCAAAAGTGATTCAGGTGATTCAGGTTACTCATATGTTTTTTTCTCAATAACAAGCCGAAACAAATAACACACGAAGTATTACAGGACACAATACTATACTTCCTTACTTACTTACTTACTTACTTACGTACTTACTTACTTACTTACTTACTTACTAACTTACTTACTTACTTACTTACTTACTTACTTACTTACTTACTTACTTACTTACTTACTTACTTACTTACTTACTTACTTACTTACTTACTTACTTACTTACTTACTTACTTACTTACTTACTTACTTACTTACTTACTTACTTACTTACTTACTTAATAAATGGTCCCGCTTCGATTCTCCGGAGCATAGGGCCGTGGTAAAAGACCTCCACGGCTGGCGATCTGGAGCCAGCGTCTTCACATGGCCCTAGTCAAGATTCTCGCCGATAGTTCGGATTTCGGCCGTTAGTGCACCAAGTTTCACACCCCTACAACAATACGGATTTGACGTTCGAGATGAAGATTCGGATTTTCGTCCGTTGTGAGTACTGGCGTGAGCGCCAGATGTTGCAGAGACTCACAAATGCAAATCGGGCCTTTCTGATCCGGGTTTCGATGTCTTTCTTGGTACCATCAGGCGTTATTTGGCTACCAAGATACTGGAAGCAGTCACTTTCTCAACTTGTTGCCCAGCTACCATGAAATTGGAAGGATTCACTGTGTTGATTTTGAGACCTGCTGCCTTGGAGCTTTCGGTGAGGTCGTCGAGTTTGCTCTGCATGTCTTGTTATGTTTGGGCGAGCAAAATAATATCGTCTGCCAGGTCAAGGTCGTTCAGTTGCTCTATCGCTGAAGGATTCCACGGCAATCCTCGGTTCGGTGCACAGTCGATCGATCCAGTCAGAATCTCATCCATTACGATTAGAAAAAGTAGCGGTGATAAAATACATCCTTGCCTCACTCCAGCAGTTACCGGGATTGGTTCGGACAAGACACCGTCATGCAAGACCTTGCACGAAAATGCCCTCGTTGTCTTAGAGCAGCCCAGATGTTTTCGTCGTTTAGTCGGTCGAATGGTTTTTCGATATCAATGAACAACAGCAGGAGAGAGTCCTAGAATTCGTTAATTTGTTCCAGTATTATTCGTAGCGTTGTGATGTGGTCCACCATGATCGTCCAGATCGGAATCCAGCTTGTTGCCGTCGGAGGGTAGCGTTGATTTCTTCCTGGTAGCGTTGATTTCTTCAGGATCACTTTGCAGAGTACTTTGAGGGTTGTACAGATCAACGTTATGCCTCGCCAGTTTCCGTACTCGGTTAAGTCTCCTTTCTTTGGGACCTTTACAAGGATTCCCTGCATCCAGTCGGCCGGGAATGTTGCAGTATTCAAGATGTCAGCGAAAAGACGGTGCAACATTTGTGCCGACATGGCAGGGTGTGGCTTTGAGCATCTCAGCAGGAATGAAATCGATTCCAGGCGCTTTGTTGGACTTCATGTCTTTGATTGCTGCTTCTATTGACGCCATTAATGCGGTTTACTGTTGGCGCTTCGAGCTTCGGGTTCTGTTGGCCATCGCTATTCGTGACTCGGAAGAGTTGTTCGAAATGCTCAGTCCATCGTTTGAGTTGACCTGTTCGATGGGTCAAAAACTGACTTCCTCGGTCTTTCAGCGGCATTCTTGCATTAGTCCTTGCACCACTAAGGCGGCAAGAAATGTCGTAAAGTAATCGGATATTTCCATTGGCGGCGGCTCTTTCTCCCTCTTCGGCTAGGGAGCTTTTCCAGGCTCTCTTGTCTCGTCTACAAGCTCGTTTAACTGCCTTTTCCAGCTCCGCATATCGTAAGCGGGCGGTTGCTTTAGCTGACCCGGTACAGGCCTGCTCAATTCCGACTTTCGCCTTTCTCCGATCATCGATCATCCTCCAGGTTTCATCTGACATCCATTCACTTCTTCTTCCACAACTTTTACCGAGAGTACCATGGCTCGTCATGATAAAGGCATTCTTGTTTCTGTTCATTACTGTTCTGTCTGCCGTCCATTCCGAGGCTCAATATTAAAGTTGTTCAACGTATGCCCTTTTCACCTCTGGATTCTCCAAACGGTGAACGTCGTATCGACACCCGATTTTCTCCTCGCGCTGACTCTCAGTCGTATCTCGCCAAGGACGAGGTGATGGTCAGGTGCAATGTCTGCGCTTCGGTTGTTGCGGACATCAAGAAGACTCCTTCTCCATTTTCGGCTGATGCAGATGTGGTCAATTTGATTTTCTGTTCGGCCATCTCGGGATACCCAAGTGACCTTATGTGCTGGTCGATGGGGCGATCCACCGATCACCATGTTGTTGTTGCCACAAAATTCTACAAACAGCTCTCCGTTTTCGCTCATCTGTCCTAGGCCATGATGCGCTCAACGTCTTGATTGTCGGAGCCAATCTTTGCGTTGAAGTAGCCCAAATGGATTTAAATGTTTGTACGGAATTTTATCAACCACGCTGTTCAGTTGACTGTAAAACTGCTCTTTCTCCTGCAAATCGGCAATGTTATAGAGAATTCGTTTTCGTTTGGTAGTGCACCGGTGCACTACAGGTAGTGCACTTTTTGCTGTTTTCATGCTCGTTTTCAGGGTGAGTTTTTTTTTTTGTTTCGATTACAGTCGTTTTACCATATTTATGGCATTCGCGACTTTATCAACGTTGCAGTTGGCGGATCGTTATTGAAAAACTTATCCGGTACAACTGCGTTCGATGTTTACTCTTGGGCTCGAACTCGCGGACATCGGCTCAGAAGACAACAGACTTGCCAACTGAGCTATATCACAAGCCCTTTCAGGGTGAGTGGTCCATTGGTAGTGCACCATAAAGTGGACGGTGGAACACTCTGAAAATATTCGGTGTTGCTTGCGCTCTGACCAATAGTATCATGAATTTTGACAGGACGTGCTTCCCGATCAGCCCCCTGGCAACTTGACGTTTCCCATACAAATCGCGTGTGCCAGTTTTTTCTGGTTCTCTGGTTCTGTCAAATTGAAAATCAAGCTACTTAACATGTCGGAAGGACGCATATTGAAATATGTTTTCTGTACATGATTCAATATCTAAAAAAAGTTTTGAATTTGGAACTTTTAGCTATGTTTTATGTGCAGTGAATCTGTTTTCAAAAGTTTAGTCCAAGAAAACGAGTAGAGCATTAATTTGTGTATCCTACATAAGGTATAAAAGTTCTGGGCTGCTTTAAATAAATTACTGATATCCGGCAGTTTTTTTGGGACAAGTTTACCTTCCACCGAAACTGTTGAAGAATTTCAAGCACAATAAATGCATCAGCATCAATCATTAAGTGATTGCCATAAGCTGCGATGCATATAAAAAATTTAAAATGACAAAACAATCACATTATAGCAAAACTTTTGCCATTTTATAAAAATACTGTTCCTACACATTATATAAATCGGTAGAATATTGAATAAGATTAACAATTTCGGTAAAAACTTTTTTTTATTCATTCGAAAGTTATGAATTTGCCTGATTCGCACCACATTTATTAGTGCGCCCTTTCCATATGCATGACTCAAAAAGTATGTAAACAAGCGGCACACAAGTGACATCTGCGATTTTGAAGCAGACACACGAAACTCGACCGAACTGTCAAGTTGCCAGGGGGTTGTTCCCGATGTAAACAAATATCAGCTGGTTTGGTTTATTTCTATACCGCAACTGGAGACAGCCGAAAAGCTATCAAGAGTCGCCCGTTTTCATTGTTAAGCAAAACTGGAGGATGCGAATCGAATGCTCCCAAGAGCAAGGAATGTGCCCAAAAGGCTTGCTGCAATCGGTTCCAGGCGATGCCTAAGAAGGGCAGCAAATCCGAGTGCAAAAAGTCCAACCTAAAGATCTGGCGGAATCGTCCACACCGAGGAGTTCTCCTGCTTGGGCGTGCCCCAGAAATTGATCTCGCGCAGCTAGACGCGTAAAGTTGTGTCGAAGCTACTCTGCAACAAGCCAGCTTCGAGCGTTGAAGCCCCCAAGTGCGTGAAAATTGGGAAAAAAACTGTGCTTCAGGGTGATGATGCCCGGGTGCGCCAAGTTCTGGATTTTATCCCGTGAAATCTTCACAATTCAGTACATAAATTCATGCTAAAATTTTCATATTTTTTACAAGACAATGATCAATTTGATTTCAATTTTCGAAATCAAACAAAAACAATCACCAGCTGTATTAGATTTTTGACAGCTTGATATTTTTTGTTGACACTGCCGATTTCACGCACACCAACAAAGGTGAGGGCAAAACTCGATTCATGCTCGTTTTCGGCGTGAATGGTGCAACACTTTCGGGTGGTGAAAACGAATACGATATTAGTTGGCACATAACACTGGACCATTGTAAGGTTTCTAACCCGTGTTCTGAATCTGGCTTCGATTATTCTTTCGTTTATCGGTTCCCATCTAATGAGGGTCGCGTAGGCCTGTGGGCTTAACAGGAAACCAACTCCTCGTTCCCGAGTAGCGTGTTCTCCTGTAAAGCAGGGATCACCATGAATCTGGACGCACTGTTTATTATACCATTGCGCTCCTAGTTGTTGGATCTGGTATGTTTTGACAGTACTTTGTTTGGAAATGTTTCCTCTATCAGTGCTGAAAATTTCATTACGATTCGTTTTGTTTCAAAAAAGTTACACGTGATGGAAGCCGCGAGACGAAAATAAATTTTGGACACTCACGTTAAAAACCGACGTGATCGGGTTAAAAAAATCGCGGAATCGTTAAATATGCTCAAATCAACCGTGTGCAGCGTTCTCAAACGTTTCCGTGAGATGCATACTATCGATCGGCAGGTTCATACCAAGCGTTATAGTGGACCTAAGAATCAGAAACTGCATTTGAAGGTGTTGAGAACGATCAAGGTAAACACAGGGTAAACGGACTACGACATCGCCAAGAAATTCAACGTCGACCGGTACACCGTTAGAAGGATTAGTCTCCGCGAAGGAATACGATCCTATCGGGCCAATAAGCAACCAAACCGGACATTGAAGCAGAATTTAGTAGCCAAAGGACGTGCCCGGAAGTTATACAACAAGATTCCAACGAAGTACGACGGATGCATCCTCATGGATGACTAATCGTACGCGAATATGGATTTTGGGCAGCTTCCTGGCCAAAATTTTATAAAGCCACTGCAGTGGTGCACTGCACTGGTCGGGGTGATGTCCCCACCAAGTTCAAATTCGTTTTTGCCGATAAGTTGGCAAGAAAGTGTTTGATCTGGCAAGGTATTTGCAGCTGCGGAAGAAAAACCCCGGTTTTTGTGAAAAACAAGACCATGGTCTCCGAAATGTACAAGGAGGAGTGCCTTAAAAAATGTTTTTTTTTTCGAACAACAAACCTCACAAAAGACCAGTAAAGTTTTCGCCAGATTTGGCATGCTGCCACTACAGCTAGGAGGTACTACAGTGGTATTCGGCCAACGGGTGGATTTTGTTGAAAAGGACATCAACCCACTCAACTGCCCTCAATTCCACCCAATCGAAAAATTTTGGTCAATTGTCAAGCAGAAGATGAAGAAGAATGGTAGGACGACTCGGGATGCAACAGAGATGAAGAGATTGTGGAACAAAATGGCCGCTGAGGTCAGTGAATAGGGTGTCCAAACTTTGATGAATGGTTCTAGACGAAAAGTTCAAAAATTTATCAAAAAAACATCGAAATATTTTTTTTCTTATTTTTCCTTTGAAGTGCAGAAGGTGACGGCACGCGTCTGTTCTCCGGGTCAGGGGCAGCGTGCAATAACAAACGAGCGTCTGTTCTCCAGGTCAGGGGCGGCTCAAATAGCGTCTGTCTCTCAGCGAGCGGCTGAATTTATGAAATGCGAAACGAAAAAAAAAAGTTTTATAATCAAAATGTAGGGTTTTATTGCACTTCAAAGGAAAAATAAGTAAAAAAATATTTCGATGTTTTTTTTATGAAATTTCGAAATTTTCGTCTAGAACCGTTCATCAAAGTTTGGACACCCTATTCACTGACCTCAGCGGCCATTTTGTTCCACAATCTTTTCATATCTGTTGCTTCCCGAGTCGTCCTACCATTCTTCTTCATCTTCTGCATGACAATTGCCAAAAATTTTCGATAGGGCGGAATTGAGGGCAGTTGAGTGGGTTGATGTCCTTTTCAACAAAATCCACCCGTTGGCCGAATACCACTGTAGTACCTCCTAGCTGTAGTGGCAGCGTGCCAAATCTAGCGAAACTGGTCTTTTGTGAGATCTATTGTACGAAAAAAAAACATTTTTTAACGCACTCCTCCTTGTACATTTCGGAGTCCATGGTCTTGTTTATCACAAAAACCGGGGTTTTTCGTCCGCAGCTGCAAATACCTTGCCAGTTCAAACACTTTCTTGCCAACTTATCGGCAAAAACAAATTTGAACTTGGCAGAAACATCACCCCGACCAGTGCAGTGCACACTGCAGTGGCTTTATAAAAATTTTGGCCAGGAAGCTGCCCAAAATCCATCTTCGCGTACGTTTCGTCATCCATGAGGATGCATCCGTCGTACTTCGTTGGAATCTTGTTGTATAACTTCCGGGCACGTCCTTTGGCTACTTAATTCTGCTTCAATGTCCGGTTTGGTTGCTTACTGGCCCGATAGAATCGTATTCCTTCGCGGAGACTAACCCTTCTGACGGGGTACCGGTCGACGTTGAATTTCTTGGCGATGTCGTAGTCCGACTACCATGTGTTTGCCTTGATCGTTCTCAACACCTTCAAATGCAGTTTCTGATTCTTAGGTCCACTATAACGCTTGGTATGAACCTGCCGATCGATAGTATGCATCCCACGGAAACGTTTGAGAACGCTGCACACGGTTGATTTGAGCATTTTTAACGATTTCGCGATTTTTTTAACCCGACCACGTCGGTTTTTAACGTGAGTGTCCAAAATTTATTTTCGTCTCGCGGCTTCCATCACGTGTAACTTTTTGGAACAAAACGAATCGTTTGGAAATTTTCAGCACTGATAGAGGAAACATTTCCGAACAAAGTACTGTCAAAGCATTTCAGATCCAAGGAAAGCCATGGCCTGCACACATTATAAAAGTGGTAAAATGTATCAAGAAGAAAATCCAGCGGAATCCAGAAAGATCAATCCAGTCCAGAGGCTGACTTAGGAAGCGAATATCTCGAATTCTTCCATGCAACGATTGACTTAAAAGCATCATCAAAGGCAAAAGCAAAGCGCCATTTGATAACAGAACGAATCAAAGCACTGCGACTGGAGCGCTCGAAGCGATTGCTGTCTAAGTTTAAGAAGAAGCAGCAGTTCTCAGACAAGAAACTTTTTCGATTGATCCGGTGTCCAATTCACGAATGGATCGGTATATTTCAACCCTGAAGGCAAAGGATGTTTCAGAGAATGTGAAATTCAAGTTTGCTACTCAGAATGCCGCCGGAGTTATGGTTTTTGGAGCGGTTGTTTCGAATGTTTTGAAGATGCCTCCTTTTTTTATAAAAGCTGGAGTAAAAGTTAATACTGAAGCCTACATGGACATTTTGAAGAATTAGGTGCTTCCGTGGATTCGGGCAATCTTCGGTTGTTGTTTTCCAACATGGTGGAGTCCGGATTTGAACCCTCTTGACTCTTTGATATAAGCGTATGTTCAAGCGAAGGTCTGGGGATCCTCTCTCTCTCAACTGTTGATTCTCTGAAGGCTTCTATTTCTTAGGCGTGAACTTCAATGTCAGAGGCTTATATTGCGAAGGTGTGCTCCCGATTCAAATCTCGCCAGGAGAGAGTAGTTGAGAACAAAAGTGGAAAAGCATCGATAGCATCGAGTTATTGTTCCTAAATAATTTTATCTACATGCCTAAATGAATAAAAAAAGTTCTTAAACCAAGTTAATATTAAAAAATAGATTTTGAAGACAGATTTTCTCGTTTTTAATGGGTCAGACGGTACACTGTGGCGAATTCTCAACACAGTTTCATTTTGTGGCTTATTATAAGGGTTTTAAAATTATACTTAAAAAAATGCCAGTATTTTTCTAATCCTTAATAGCAAATTGGCGATTCGCTTGCATGTTCCCCTACATTTGCTCTAACTTTTGATGACGACACTTGCTAACGATTTAATGTACTGAGGAACCTATTATCAGAGCTGATGGCTCTGCTGCTCAAGTAGTGTAAGTGGCCCTACTTTTAGTTTTTATTAATTACTAGCTGATCCCGTACGAACTTCGTCTCGCTTTAATTCATTGGTACTGTTCCGGCGCAGTCACAATGAACAGCGGTCCACAACAATTAATTACGATAAAATACGAAGACATCAATGAATTACAAAGAAAATACGAAAAAATACTATAAAATACGAATGTGAAGTGAAATAGCTTTAAGGGAAGAAATTCTATGTAAATATTATCTACACACAAACATGAATTTCACCGAACACAATTTCACACAACACACAACACAAAACATTGAATTGACAACACTGCACACTCACACCATACAAGGCGGGTAAAGCTTCAGGTGGGTTCTTATACCAATGCATGGAATCGTCCATCTTGTGACAGGCAATCGTAATCGTAGGCATGGTAGACGAACAATTCGCTGTCAAAAAACGCTCCGTCTCCACCCCCCACCAATGAGAAACTTTTGGTACCCCTTGCCTACTTTTCCTCAATATGCACCCACCCTACTGACTCACCCTGACACCATATAGTTCTAAGAGTGAGAAAAAACATGACGAGAAAGTGATAAGTGAATTCCAATACTAGTATATAAGTGACATGTATGTATTTTTTATGCTTCAATAAAAATCACTTTTCAAACCTATTCGCGCGCAACGGACGTGCTTTTTTATCACCCGAAAGTACATCAGTTCTCGGCCTTTGTTCTGCTCCGCCATCGCTGGTCAAGTTGATGACCAAAGTTGTTCCTGCTATTCCGAATCCTTCGACGCCGTTTGGGACCCAATTCGTGGGACACTAAGAACGGAATCCTGCGTCCGTACATGGTCCTTCATCCGGATTGAACTGCACACGTACCTGCCAGGCCTGCGGGAACTTTTCGACGTTCATCAGCAGCAGAAAGTGCAAACAATTCATCGATCAGCAGCAGCAGAAGCAATTAATTTGCTCATCAGCACCAGCAGCAGCAGCAATCAATCACCGCGGAACCAACAGCAATCCTGAAAGGGGGGTTGGTCATCGGTCCCGAGTGCGTGATTGAGGCTTTTTTTTGGGAAATTCGACATCCGACGGAACATTTCGAACTTCGTTGGAAACATCCCGGGTGATTTTTTTCCGATTTGTCAACATCAACAAACCGTAGGTTGGACCGGTCCGGTAAGTCATATGCCCACTATTCTTTAGCCGGAAACGGTTCCAAGTGAAAAGTTAGCACAATTGGTGCATGTTTCGGATATTTTTTGATCATCGAATATTGTTCGTCGGCCATTGCTGTAGGCCATAGAAGATCAAATTAGAGCTCACTATTAACCCTTCAAGTCCCAGTAGCACAAAAAGTGCCTAATTCAAAAATATTTTTGAAAGTTTTTTTTATTTTTGAATTTTTGCGGATCGATTGCGATTATCGATTTTTCGGGTAATTTAACCCTCTCAGTACCACTGGAAAATATTTGAAAACAAAAAAAAAATATTTTTTCGGTATTTTGCGGTTTTTTTTGAATTTTTTCCGCTAAGCGATGAAGAAAGAAGTGGAGTTTAAGAAAAACTTGGTGATTTATCGCCAGGCTCGAGATTCAATGGAACGAGCCATGAATTTCATGCAAAATTTCGATCCGGATACGCAAGTTGAGCAAGCTTTAGCTCGAAAAAATGCTCTTGAGAGTAATTATAAGAAATTTTGCCAAGCCTCATTGAATCTTGAGAGCCTTGAGGAGGAGGAAAATACTGAGATAGATTTCCCCAAGGATATGGCTGCTTTTGAGGAGGATTACTTCACGCTTAAAGCGTTTTACGCATCGCTAGAGGTACCCCGCACGCCAGCACCATTGTCAGGTTCATCGGGTCATTCTTTTCGGGCCCTGAAGTTGCCGGATATTAAACTGCCGGAATTCAGTGGCAGTATTTTACGGTGGTTTTCGTACTACGACACGTTCGACTCGTTAGTATATAACAACGCAGAGTTATCAGATGTGCAGAAGTTTCACTACCTCAAGTCGACTCTTCGAGGAGAGGCATTGAAACTTGTTGAGAAAATGTCTGTAACGGGTAACAATTATTCAGTGGCGCTGAAAATGTTGACTGATCGGTATCAGAACTTGAACATCCTGGTACGCAGTCACATTGAGGCGTTGTTCAAAGTGGAAAAGGTGCGCAAGGAATGTCCACGGGAATTGACAAGTTTGGTCGGCGACTTCGAGAACAACTTAGGAGTTTTGGAGAAGCTGGGCGAGAACACGAAAGGCTGGAGTTCACTTCTGGTGCACATGGTGTCAGCGCGGCTGGATCACAACACGCTTCGCGAGTGGCAGCGAGCAGCGGATAAAAAAAAGATGCCGACGTACGACGAGCTGATCAAGTTTATCCGTGAGTACGTGATGGAGCTAGAGACGTTGCAGTCCGATCGACCAGTGCGTGACTCCAGACCCAATCTCCAGAGCGTGAATGCTGCTACCGACGTCAAATCCAACGACAACTGTGCGGCGTGCGGGAAGGGACATCGTTTGTATTTCTGCGAGCAGTTCAAACACATGCCGGTTACTCAACGTGCTGCGATCGTGAAAAAATCTGGATTGTGTGTCAACTGCCTCTTTGGAAAGCATTCGTTCGCTACCTGTAAGTACGGAGCCTGCCGAGTATGCGGAACCAAGCATCACACGCTACTACACAATCCAGATGTGGATAAAGCAAGAGGATCCGGCACAAATCAAGTTCCGAAGCAGTCTTCCGTTTCCAATTTCGCTGGTGTCGATAGTTCGCTTCCTGTTCCTCTCAGCCTCTCCGCCAATACGCACTCGGGGACCAAACGTCTCGACCTCTCCCCTTCGAACCAAGTATTTCTCGCCACTGCTGTTGTCAAAGTCCTCGGTCCAAAGGGTACTTCGTTCCTCGCTCGAGTTCTGCTTGATAGCGCTTCGCAGCCGAATCTCATGACTGAAAGGTTTCGTCGTCTTCTGAATTCGCGGAAGACTCCTGGTAACACAGAGATCGCTGGCATTGGTGGAAATATTTCTGCAGTTTCGCTGTTTTCGACTGTCGCTACGGTTGCCTCACGGTTCAACAACTTCCGAGTTCCGCTGGAGTTTATTGTGATGGATAAGGTGACCAGCGATCTTCCAACTTGCACCATCGATGTTAACGATTGGGCCATTCCGGAGAACATTCGTCTCGCCGATCCATCGTTTGCTACGCGTGGTCCCATCGATATGGTGATTGGTGCACGGGTTTTCTTCGAGCTCTTGCGAAGCGGTCACTCCAAACTTGGCGACGGAAAACCGATGCTCCAGAATTCGGTGTTTGGTTGGCTCGTATCCGGTTTTCACGACAGCGGTTCCAATGCGGATGAAGTTCGGGTCCATTGTAACCTGTCGACGTTCCACGATCTTGAGCAGAGCGTTAGCAGATTTTGGGAGCTTGAAATGTGCCAGACAAATTCTACGTTGTCAGTTGAGGAGCGCCTTTGTGAGAACCACTTCGAATCAACAACTCGCAGGGATGATTCCGGACGTTACATCGTTAGCCTGCCCAAAAAACCGGAACTTATCGGTCAGCTGGGAAATTCGCGTGCTATCGCCACTCGTCGATTCTACTGCCTCGAAAAACGTCTTGAGCAGAATTCCGATCTCAAGGCACAATATTCCTCGTTCATGTCCGAATATCTTGCGCTTGGACATATGAAATTGGTTGATGCTGTCGAGGATGCTCCGGGTCGCCATTTCTATTTGCCACATCATGCTGTTTTCAAGCCGGACAGTTCTTCTACGAAGCTGCGAGTAGTGTTCGACGGTTCCTGCAAAACCACTTCGGGTTTTAGCCTCAACGACTTGCTGCTGAAGGGTCCAACTGTTCAGGATGACATGATTTCGATCATTCTACGGTTTCGGATGCATTCTGTGGTCGTAACAGCTGACGTTACGAAAATGTACCGCCAAATCTGGGTAGCAGAGGAAGATCGGGCTTATCAGCGGATTCTCTGGCGTAAATCTTCTTCAGAACCACTTCGTACGTACGAGCTTACGACGGTCACCTATGGCACCACAACCGCACCGTACCTGGCAACACGATGTCTGCAGCAAATAGCCGACGATGAAGCCCAGAAGTTTCCGAAAGCAGTTCCCGTAGTGAAACAAGGTTTCTACGTTGACGACGTTATGCGTGGCTTCGACACAGTGGAGGAAGCAGTTGCAGCTATACGAGAGACGTCTCTGATGCTGAATTCCGGTGGTTTTCCTCTCTGTAAATACGCATCCAATGTTCCAGAAGTAGTTGAGCAGTTTCCAGCAGAGCTTCGAGAACAGGCCTCCGTTTTGGAACTTGATCGTTCGTCTCCAATCAAAGCACTCGGCTTATTTTGGAAGCTTACCTCCGATGAGCTTCTGTTCAAAGTTCCTGAATGGCCAGACGTCCCTTCGACCAAGCGAAATATCCTGTCGCATATCTGCAGCTTGTTCGATCCGCTAGGGTTAGTTGGTCCGGTGATTGTTCGTGCGAAAATGCTGATCCAGCTCCTTTGGGAAATGCAGTTAGGCTGGGATGATCCGGTTCCCACAAGTATTTCCGACCAGTGGATGGAGATATCATCGCAGCTCCCGATTTTGTCGCAGCTTTCGATTCCTCGCTTCGTGTTGACGGAGAAGCTAGCCACTTTAGAGCTTCATGGGTTTGCTGATGCTTCGCTGCGTGCATACGGTGCCTGCATCTACCTTCGTTCGATATCCGCATCGGGTGCAGTCACTGTCCGCCTTATGACAGCAAAATCCAGGGTTGCCCCAACTGAGAAGCGTAGACCTACCCTCGCACGTCTGGAGTTGTGTGCTGGTCTTCGTTTGGCTAATCTACAGAATCAACTGCTGGAGAGCCTTCAACTCCAATGTCCCCGGTTTCTGTGGTCAGATTCTACAATCACGCTGCACTGGATTTCGCGCGATCCATCGAATTGGAATTCCTTCGTCGCCAATCGGGTTTCGCAGATTCAGCAGTTAACTGAGACCGCTACTTGGCTGCATGTGCCTACTGAAGACAATCCGGCTGACCACATTTCGCGTGGTTTGACTCCAGAATCCATCGTTGGCAATGAATTGTGGTGGAATGGTCCAAAATGGCTGCTTCGTCCTCCTCAACATTGGCCTGCGTCCGCGTATTCCTGGAAAACCCAGCCGCCGCCAGAAGTAGACACCGAGAAAAGGAAATCCGTTCCTATTTCCGCAGTTTGCACTCACCAAGAGTCCTGGACCCGAGAAACGTTGGGCTATTTTGATAGCTACTACCGCCTACTTCGAATCATCGCCCTTTGCAAGCGTTTCATGAACAACTGTAAATTATTGGAACATGCACGCACCGTGGGATTTCTGGCACCTTCCGAGATTCGTTCGGCAGAGCTGTCACTTCTGCAATGCGTGCAGCTCGAAGAGTTCGCTGAAGATCACAAACGTTTACGGCAAGGCTCGACCGTTTCGCAGAAATCTCCGTTGCTGAAACTTCGCCCGTTCATGGACCAAAATGAACAGTTGATTCGTGTGGGAGGTCGCCTCAAAAACGCTCCAATTCCATTCGACCGAAAATATCCATTTCTCATTCCGAAGAAGCATTTCATCACGGATCTTATCTTCCTCGACGCCCATGAAGAAACGCTTCACGCAGGACCTTCTCATCTATTGGCAGCGTCGTCGTTACTGGCCAATAGATGGTCCAAATAAAGCCCGTAATACAGTCCACCAATGCATCGTCTGTTTCCGCAACAAACCGAGATTCGCTCAGCAAGTTATGGCACATCTTCCTGCTGTACGCGTTACACCATCGCTTCCATTCACCAGTACCGGAGTTGATTTCATGGGTCCAGTGTACTTGAAACCTCCTCGCAAACAGGGCCCAATCAAATCCTATATTTGCGTCTTCGTTTGCATGGTTACCAAGGCCGCACATCTCGAACTGGTAATGAGCCTCACATCCGACGCTTTCATCGCAGCGCTGAAACGATTCTGCTCCCGGAGACGACGTCCATCAGATATTTACTGCGACAACGCCACGAATTTCGTCGGCGCCAAGAACCAGCTGGAAGAACTTCGTGTTCTCTTCCTGTCGCAACGGCATCAGTCCGAGATTGCCAGAACAACAGCCCGAATGGGAATCGCTTTCCATTTCATCCCACCACGCTCACCCACCTTTGGAGGGTTGTGGGAAGCTTGCGTCAAGTCCGTGAAACATCACCTACATCGCGTGACTCTTGATGTCCTTCAGACGCAAGAGGAAATGACCACTACGGTCGCACAAATCGAAGCGTGCCTCAATTCCCGGCCGCTTACTCCCCGTTCCAACGATCCCACAGACCTCGAGGCCCTAACTCCAGGCCATTTCCTAATCGGTGGTCCAATCCTAGCTCTTCCCGAACCAAACCTTACCTCGTTACCCTCCAATCACCTGTCCCGCTGGCAAGACCAACAGCGTGTTCTCCAAACGCTTTGGGATCGCTGGTACGTAGAATACTTGCCCACTCTACAGCGTCTCCAAAAATGGCCCGGTAAACACCCGAATCTAGCCGTCGGTGACATGGTTCTGGTCGAAGACAACAACTTGCCTCCTACGAAATGGCCCATCGCTCGAGTCCTGAAGACGATTGTTGGCGACGATGCGTGTGGCAGAGTTGCAGACGTGCTGTGTGATGGAAACCAAATCCGCCGTTGCTCAATCCGCAAAATGTGCCCGCTCCCACATTGCGAAGCCTCCACAGTCACGGAATCCGAGCGTCAGCCTTCCGCTCCGAGCTGCACTCCCCAACCATCTCCCACAATTGATCTTCAGGCTCCATCCACACTTCCGGCCGCTGCTCAACTTTTGGCTCCGAACAGCGAGATTGGTTCCGACGACGACAACGACGAGTAATCATCCTAGGTTCCATTGCAGTACACATCGCGACAGCCGTTCCTTCCAATCGAGATGCTGTTGAAATGAACATTTCAAGGGGGGCGGCATGTTCCGGCGCAGTCACAATGAACAGCGGTCCACAACAATTAATTACGATAAAATACGAAGACATCAATGAATTACAAAGAAAATACGAAAAAATACTATAAAATACGAATGTGAAGTGAAATAGCTTTAAGGGAAGAAATTCTATGTAAATATTATCTACACACAAACATGAATTTCACCGAACACAATTTCACACAACACACAACACAAAACATTGAATTGACAACACTGCACACTCACACCATATAGTTCTAAGAGTGAGAAAAAACATGACGAGAAAGTGATAAGTGAATTCCAATACTAGTATATAAGTGACATGTATGTATTTTTTATGCTTCAATAAAAATCACTTTTCAAACCTATTCGCGCGCAACGGACGTGCTTTTTTATCACCCGAAAGTACATCAGGTCTCGGCCTTTGTTCTGCTCCGCCATCGCTGGTCAAGTTGATGATCAAAGTTGTTCCTGCTATTCCGAATCCTTCGACGCCGTTTGGGACCCAATTCGTGGGACACTAAGAACGGAATCCTGCGTCCGTACAGGTACGTCAAAATGAGTTCAGAAAATGAATTCGAAACATTCTTTCGACAATTTTGGGGAAAACATTCAACAGTGTTTAAAGTCGCTACTATTACTATTATTTGAAATTCAAATTAAACGGTTGATTGACTTTTTATTAAAATTTATGTGAGAGTGTTTTCTTCTCGATCGGTTGCAAAATCTAGACATTATGGCAGAAACATGTACTATTTGTTTATGTGCACGACTCTTTTGCTCGACCTTCACACAAATTGGTATCAATTAACTGCCTCCAACAAAATTATTGCACAAAACACTGAACTTTCAACGAAACCTTCTTTTTCTGTCCCATGGCCCGAAATTCGATAATTGAAACCAATATTACGTTCCTCAAAACTCCCTTGTGCCATTTTTTCTTTTCAAATTATATGTAAAATTACGTCAGGAACTTGAAAACAGTGATCAGTGAATATAGACGCCCCTTTCGCCGACCCTTGACACGGAACATGCTACTGTGGCATCCTCCAAACCATTCCTTCCTTCATCCTATCATTTCAAACCATCATCTTTAAACACACATCTCAGAATCCTCAAATTCCCAAAATCATCATAAACTGCAAGACCCCACACGCAGCAGTAAAAACCTATTCAACTGCAAGACCTCACAGTCTTAGCAAGTAAACCTTTTTGCTTTCCTTTACAGTAATCATAAGCATAACAATCACTTTAAATGTTACCCTTCCTGAACCGAGCAATAAATTATGCATTGCCAGCATTCCTTCAAGCCATTCCGTAAAACCCAAACATGACCCAGAGAAGAACTTTTTAAGCCATTCCGTAAAAACTAAACATGACCCAGAGAAGAACTCGGTCATAAACAAATAACTGCTACCACATGTTTACAAACATGTTTTCCAATCAGATAGCGCGTCGTCTTCCTGAATTCCGCTTTACTCGTTTCGGCTTAACTTTAAGTTACCACCTAAGTACGTTTGAGAAATAAAATCAATCTGAAACCAACTTCAAACCAAGTAAGATATCAGTGATCCGAAAGTCCGATTGCCTCACTACCTGGAGTCAATTGCTCATAGTTTATAACCCTCATCTGAACATTTTTATCTCAATCCGATGCATTATCACGACAATATCGCGAAAACAGTGAGCAACTAACATGGACGGGTTTTTTTTTTATCACGATACAAAACTTTACACCTGAAATCAATTATCTTTTCTATTAAACTCCCATGTGTCAATTTTCATTACAATTCTATGCTCAATCAAGAGAATATCGTAAAAACAGTGAACAGATAATAACCCCTTTTGCCGACCCTTGAGTCAAGATTTGAAAACTGGAAGCAAAAGAGCGTCTCTCAAAACTCCTAAGCGGAAATTTTCATCTCAATCCAATGTAGAATAACGTCAAAATCGCAAAAACATTAAAGTTGGGTATGGACGACTTCTTCAGCCGACTTCTGATCCGCAATTCGAAACTTGAAATCGATTGCTCGTCCCTCAAAACAATCATGAGCTAATTTTCATCACAATACGATCTATAATAACGCCAATATCGCAAAAACATTAATCAGTTGATATGGACGACCCCTTTGGCCGACCCCTGACCCTAAATTTGATAACTGTAATCGATTGCTCGTCTCTCAAAACACTCATGTGCAAATTTTCATCACAATCCGACGGAAAATAACGTCAATAACGTGAAAACAATATTTGTCTTGTATGGACGACCCCCTTCAGAAGGGGTCGTCCAAAAATCTGAAAACATTTTTCATCATTCCTGGTCCTAATGAGCATCCATGCCAAATTTCAGATCTCTAGCTCTTAAGACGGCTGAGTCTATAGAGGACAAACAAACAGACAAACAAACAAACAAACAAACAAACAAACATACAGATTATTGCTTTTTATATATATAGATTTTTTTTAATTCAGCGCCCGACTGAACATTAGAAGTATGGGTCAATCAATAAATTTCTGTGTTTTTTTTTTAATTTTGTGTACTTGATTGTTATGCCCCTACACCATACACAAAATGTCAAGGAAATCCGTAAAAACCACAAATTTAATTGCGAATATCTCACCACAGAAAACTCGTATCGCGTTACAATCTTCGTTACAAACTTATTCTTCATTGTTAGAGTTATAAAATCTGCAATTCTGAGCTATATACAAACTGGAGATATATTTTAGAACATAAACAGTGAAAGTATGATGATTTTTCATACATTTTGCCGAGGATCCCCATACAAATTTGAAGTCGATTCGTCAGTAGACTGAGTCAATTCAACGATTACATGCGTAAATTTGAGCTCTTATGTTTGATTTAGAAAATTGAATATTTTGTACTGAAAAACCAATATCATTTTTGTTTCTTCTGTGAAACCGAGCCTGTTAATGGTTTTTATACCAATTAATAAATTTTCAACAAACTTTGTTGGAGACCGTAACTTCGTATCTTATTAGACAAATTAGTTATAAGGTGTTGAATGAGGGCATTGCTTATGGAATTGAATAATAATGATTTCAATAGACATCACTGCTGGATGCCTACACGGAAAAAAATTGCGTTGTCCTGATAATTTTACTATTTCTGCGTTATAGTATTTTCAACCACACAAATTATAACATCAATTTTGCAAACTGCACATGAAACATTATTGAAATTACTATGTACCTGGTAGTTTTCGATAACTGTCAGCAAGATATTGCATGACTACTTTGCATGAAAGCTTCGCCAGTCTCCAATAGTGATATCCAGGGTAGCCAACATTTAAAAAAATCAGTGAACTGGTGAAATAAAAATCAGGCAAAATCAGGCTACGTTAAAGTAACGGAAATTTCACTCAAAGTGATGACCCTTTTTTGGTCATTGCTCCACATTTTGACTCGAATATGTGTTGTGAGCCTACTTGGTTAAATAATTCTACTGAATCAAAGCAATCAAAAGATAAAAGATTGTCTTTAATAATTAAGAATTAAAGGGAATCTTTTGATAGCTTTGATTCAGCATCTAATCCAGTTCCTTACTACCCATTTTTCAATACACTCGCAAAAATCAGGCAAAATCAGGTATATTATCAAAAATCAGAGAAATTCAATGGCTTATCAGGCTGACAGGCTGGGCCTAAAAAAATCAGGCAAATCCTGAAAAATCAGGCACATTGGCATCTCTGGTGATGTCAATTGAATTTATAGTTTTTCAATGCCAAAAGACATGCTCTTGTTAAACAGTTAAAAAAAAATCTATTCAGCTCGTATTTCAGCTGAAATTCTCAGCAAGTCATTTTTTTACCTAATGGCTCCATTTCGGGGTGCTCAATGTTTGGTCATTCCAATATAAAGCTGGAATAAATCATATTAATGATGGCAAAGCAAACACTCAAGCATTGAGAATAAATCATAGTTAAGAGCAGTAGTTTTCAAACTTTTTTCCGTCACCGCCCCCTTTAGCTAGATTTTCGAGCACCATGCCCCCCTGAGAGAATTTATGAAATTTTTTTAGAAGAATGCTAATTTAAACGTTCAATGAATCACATTTAAAATTGTTATAATTGAGCTGAGAACTTCGGCCAACGCATAAACATCAATTGTTACAAAACAAAACTCCAAATTCATTCAAATTCAAATTACTTCAAACCCCAAGACGAAAATTAAATAAACATAAATTCTCATGACAAATACTTAAACTTAAAAAGAAAAAAAATATATAATGACAAACCGTCTATCTTAATTTTGGTAAACTGAATTCTTTACTAATTTGCCCTTTATTATTCGCAAAATATTTACTGTTAATTCGGTGAAAAGCATAAAAAATGTAATACATTATATTAGTACATTATATTATTTCTTGATTAAAATTTCAAACTTTTATTTATGACAAATAAAGACTAAATATGAATACTTTTTGTAGCACGGGTCTAAAAATTTAACATAGGTTCAAACAACTTAATTCCGACAATTTAGTGAAAATCAAATAACTTTTGATGTTTAATCATGAAAAATTGCCGAATTTCATTTTTTAAACGATTGAATAAAAGATAAAAAAAAAACAGAACTTAAAACATGTTATTCTAGAAGAGTTCTTGCTCTTCAAGATCGGTACAAAAAAAAGTGACATTTTTGAATAATTAGGCGTGTTAACATTTTCCCATTCATTTTGAAAATATATGGCCAAATCTATGACTCCTTTTAACACAGATTTTATTCGAAGGATTTTGTGTTTTTTAGGGCAATACATTTTAAAGATTTTCACCACTCGTACTCGTTGTCATTTCAATTCTATCTAAGTTGATTCGTAATTTGTGAAAATTTAAAAATGACCCCACCGCCCACCTGAGCTTTCCCAACGCCCCCCAAATTTCAAAGTTGAGTTCACAGCCCCCCTAAAAGCTCTCAACGCCCCTAAGGGGGCGGTAGGGACCACTTTGAAAATCACTGGTTTAGAGTGTATTGATTTTACACAGTAGCGCCTATAGAATAAGGTTGCCAGGTTTCCCGGTTTTATTCGGGTTTGCCCGGACATTTATTACAAAATATGGGCTCAGTTGCCCGGATTTCATTAAAAAATCCCGGATTTTGGCCGGATTTGTTCACTTTATTTGACGAATCAAACAAAAAAAGTTGTACTGCAATTTATGCCTCAAAAACGAATTTTTTTTAGCAAGTTCTGCAAAAATAATCATCGAAACATTTTTGAAAACCTGAAAAACGATTTAAAATCTATCAATGGGTTTTCATGAACATTTTTTTTCTTGAGTTTTGTTGAGTAACTCCTGGGTTTTGACCAAATTTGCCGGATATTGCCTGGTTTCTGGTCGTCAGCTTAGAAATCAAATGCCCGGGTTTTGCCAAGTTTTTCATATAAAATTGCCCGAAATTGTCCGGCCCTTCTATGAAAAAATTCTGGCAACCTATAGAAACAATAGCATATAATAAAAAAACTTAAGGTGAATTGCCCAGAATGTTGATATTTTTCATCACCAGATTTAAAACTGTTAATGTTTTAAAGCATCATCCCTGTCCGACCCCAGATAGGAACAAACTTGTTTTCGAAAACAGCTTCCACTGCTGAATTTGTCAACCGTATCGGGCGCGCCATCGATCGTTTCACGCGAAAGTGTTCTCTACGCAAACCAATCGCCCTGATTGGGTTAGTTCATCCACAAATCAATCGAACTGCATTTCCTGATACTCCTACATATATGTGACAGTCAGAGTTGGAGTGTTAGGCTCGGCCCTAGACTTTTTTTTCTTCTTGCCAGTAGATACCTAGTGTCTCATACGGTAGTTCCACACAGCTGCCACAGTTGAGGAGGAAACATAATTTTGGAATGGCCACCCGGAAATGGTGGAAATTTCGAATGAAGCAACTCGATTCAGCTGCCAGCGGCCAGAAGGATTAGCTAGGGATCTAATATCTTGCTGTTAACTGGAGAGCAAATCATCGTTGACGTTTTTCCCATGTCGATGAAATCTTAACTGTAGCTTGCGAACGACAAAATTAAGGGAACATTGATTTTGATTGATATTTTTCAAAGAAAGGGTCCACTTATTTTTCTGAACTATAGAGAACCCTTCAATAGATAATTGATTGTAAGGTTTTTATCCTTCATTTGTAGAACTTTTTTCCCGCAGGCTTAAATTTACCCCACATAGTTCGCAAAAAGGCCAGCTTCGGGCAGCCTACCAGGTTGGAATATTGCCGGGACCGAAAAAGATTCCAAGCGTGCCGCCAAAAATTTCAACTCCCCAGTGAACGTGAAACGTGGCAGAAAAGTTGCTCAAAACCGAAACGTGAGCTATTTCCTAATGGATTTCGATAAATAAAAGTCAATTAAAGCTTTCTTATTCTCGCGCGCATCGAACGACGAACTAACTAAGCGACCACCGCACCGGAACCAAAGAATCCCATATGGACCGAAAAATCAAGCCGGGGCCACTTTTCGCCACCGGAACGTGACTTCGGAAGCAGCAGAGGCCGAAAATCTTAACATACTTTGGAAACTCTCAGTTTTTGCTGGGGAGGAAAAAGAAAGGCTCTGGCATCTAGTCGCGAAATTCGTGACTTGGACCCGGTTCGAATTGTTCAGCTGGGACTGAGTTGGCCGAAAGTATTTCCGATTCCCCCGAGGGGAGCTGAGGCTTTGTGGTTTTATGTTCGAAAATGGATTTTACCATTTGAGCGGCTTCAATCAAAAAGGTTCGTTAGATTATGTTGCGACTTTCATTTAGCATTTAAAGAAAAGTGTTCATCTTTCATATTGATTCCGCATTATCTGAATTCTTAAATTTTCGAATATGATGGGAAAATTCTAGAGAGATATGGAAATATCAATAAAGAAAAAAGAAAAAAGTAAGCTGAAAATATTATTTTTTTTTGAATAAGTACATCGCCTCACCGAGGAGACTTGAATCTGAAATTTCAAGTCTCTCGTCTATAGTATCAAATCTCAAAAAAAAAAAAAAAAACAAATGGTTACATGGAATCAGAAATTAGCTTGAAAATAAATAGACTGCTTGTTTAATAATTTGAAGTCAATATTTCCAAAAAATCAGTAGACGAATTAAAAATTGAAATTTTGAATAAGGCCAGAATTTAAAGCTTCGGACATAAGAGAATCAGTGCACAGGAATATAATATTTGAAAAAGAGTACCGAATTAAAAAAGAAAATACATAATTGCAAATTGAAAAGATCGATTTATCAGATCAGAATTTTCCTCAAGACTGTGTAATTTTGTTATTTTAAGTTCTGCGTAACAAAGTTAAAGTAGTTTACTTTATGTTTACTTCCTCTATTTGACGAAATTTTAAAGAAGTTTTCAACCAAACTGAATTTTAGATGATTCGAGTAAGAATCTAATCATTTTGCAGGTTTTAACAAATTTAATAAATGAAATCCCGTTTTTTTTAGTTTCTGCAGTTATTTCAAATTACAAAATGTCAAAAATAGCAAATTTGACACATAAACAAGAATTGTAAACATAAGTAATGGAAGATGGGAGTTATTACACTTTTTGTATTCTTGACTTTATCGATTTTTTTTTATAAAAAAATTCTTGATTTATAGGTTTTTTGCAATGATAGAGTATGCCGTTTTGTTTAATATAAGCTTTCGTGCAATTTACTCAAATTTATTAGTTTTTGACATTATTTTTTATTTTTTATTTGTCAATAGAGACCAAATAAATCACTAAAACATTGACGTTAGACGTGTTTATCGGAAAAAAATCCTTCTTAAATGTTGTAAAACTTATCTGATAACCTTCATATTTTGTTTTAATTTTCAAATAAATTAATCAAATTTTATAGCGCAATTTTTTTAATATTCAAATAAATTTACCGAATATTGAAAGACAACTATTTAAATTTTTCAAAAATATTCTTAATAAGTTTGTTGTTATTTTTCCATTCTGTGTTTTTTTGTGTTCTGAAAACATAAGCCTTTGAACTAAATTTTAATTAAGGAAAACAAACTTTCTACCTTCTGTTCTTTCTAGGACCCAATATTATAATTGAAAGAGAAAAAATCTTCAGAGCTTTTAATTTCGTTTACCTTTAATGATTCAAATTATGTTTTTTAAATCGGTCACGATTTTTGAATTTATCAGCTCGAAAAATGATTAGAAGTAACAACTTTTAAGCTGAATTTCAATGCGCAAAGTTAACTTAATTTGCATTTTCTCTGTGTTTTCAATATTTACACCAAAATAGGAATTCCTTATTTTTATTTTTTTTTACTTGACATGTACTTTGTCAGTATAATTGAACATGATGTATTATAATTATGTTAAGTTAAAAATGAACTTTTTTGCCGTTTATTTCGATAACTGGAAGAATTTTATTGTAGAAATACAGTTTCAGCTCTCACCTTGATCCCTGGCACTCTTGAAGTAATCTATATCTATATACTAGCTAATCCCATACGAACTCTGTTTCGCTTTCAATTTAGAATATGTCATGAAAAGTTGAATGAATGTCAATTTTCAGGCATTTCCAGAGGTTTTTCCGAATGGATGGTTAAGCAATAATTGCAAAAATGTTAAACACGTTTTATGTACAATCACCTTTATTGTCGTTTGCTACTTAATCAGGAATCAATTGACCGTTTATGAATTTTCGTTTCGATACGATACAAACTCACATAATTATTGCAAAAACAAATTTAACAGTTAATATGGAAGATCCTCTTTTTTGTCGTCTGATACAAATATTGAAATCAAAAAACAATTACCATCCCAAGCCCCGTGTATAAATTTCGACTGGATCGTTGCAGATTGGTGGCCTTTTATTACGAATTTTGATCTCTGAAATCGATTGCCCTCTCCTCAAAACTTCCGTGAGCAAATTTTCAAACCAGTCCATTGCATTATAACGTAAATATCGCAAAAAAACAGTACATAGTTAATTTGGACGACCCCTTTGGCCGACCTCTGACACAAAATTGGGTAATTGGAATCAATTGTTCTTCCTTAATAATTCCTATGAGCAAATTTGCATCTCAATCCGATGAATAATAACGTCAATATCACGGAAAAAAATGGAAAGTTAATATGGATGACCCCTTTTAGCGGTCCTTTACACTAAATTTGATATCTGAAATCGTTTGCACGTCATTCAAAGTTCTCGTGTACCAATTTTCATTCGAATCTGATGTATAATAACGTAAATATCGCAAAAACAGTGAAAAGTTAATATGGACGGCCCCTTTGGCTGGCCCCTTACACAAAATTGAATACCGGCAATCGATTACGTGTCTCTAAAAATACCTGAGCGCCAATTTTCTTCTCAATCCGATGAATAATAACGCCAATATCCTAGAAATATTGAAAAGTTGATATGGACGACCCCTTTTGCCGTCCTCTTACACTGAATTCGATACCTGAAATCGGTTGTTTGTCATTCAAAACTCTCGTGTACCAGTTTTCATCTGAATGCGATGTATAATAATGTCAATATCTCAAAAATAGCGAACAGTGAATATAGACGACCCCTTTGGCTGACTCCTGACCCTTAGTTTAATACCTAGAATCGATTGCTCGTCCCTCAAAACACTCAGGTGCAAATTTTCACTTCAATCCAATGCATAATAGCGTCAATTCAGTAAAAACAATGAACAGTTCATATGGACGACCCCTTTTGCCGACCCCTGATACAAAAACAAATACCTGGAATCCATTTTCCATCTCTCAAAACGCCTATGTGCAAATTTTTGTCACAATCCGACGAAAAATAACGTCAATATCCCGAAAACATTATTTGTCTTGTATGGACGACCCCCTTTAGGAGGGGTTATCCAAAAATCTGAAAACATTTTTCATCATTCCTGGTCCTAATGAGTATCCATGCCAAATTTCAGCTCTCTAGCTCCTAAGATGGCTGAGCCTATAGAGGACAAACAAACAAACAAACAATCAAACCCACAGAAATTGCTTTTTATATATATACTAGCTGATCCCGTACGAACTTCGTCTCGCTTTAATTCATTGGTACGTCAAAATGAGTTTGGAAAATGAATTCGAAACATTCTTTCGACAATTTTGGGGAAAACATTCAACAGTGTTTAAAGTCGCTACTATTACTATTATTTGAAATTCAAATTAAACGGTTGATTGACTTTTTATTAAAATTTATGTGAGAGTGTTTTCTTCTCGATCGGTTGCAAAATCTAGACATTATGGCAGAAACATGTACTATTTGTTTATGTGCACGACTCTTTTGCTCGACCTTCACACAAATTGGTATCAATTAACTGCCTCCAACAAAATTATTGCACAAAACACTGAACTTTCAACGAAACCTTCTTTTTCTGTCCCATGGCCCGAAATTCGATAATTGAAACCAATTTTACGTTCCTCAAAACTCCCTTGTGCCATTTTTTCTTTTCAAATTATATGTAAAATTACGTCAGGAACTTGAAAACAGTGATCAGTGAATATAGACGCCCTTTTTGCCGACCCTTGACACGGAACATGCTACCTGGAGTCAATTGCTCATAGTTTATAACCCTCATCTGAACATTTTCATCTCAATCCGATGCATGATCACGACAATATCGCGAAAACAGTGAGCAACTGACATGGACGGCCTTTTTTTTTGATCACGATTCAAAACTTGACACCTGAAATCAATTATCTTTTCTGTTAAACTCCCATGTGTCAATTTTCATTACAATTCTATGCTCAATCAAGAGAATATCGTAAAAACAGTGAACAGATAATAACCCCTTTTGCCGACCCCTGTGTCAAGATTTGAAACCTGAAAGCAAAAGAGCGTCCCTCAAAACTCCTATGCGGAAATTTTCATCTCAATCCAATGTAGAATAACGTCAAAATCGCAAAAACATTAATCAGTGAATATGGACGACCCCTTTGGCCGACTCCTGACCCTAAATTTGATAACTGTAATCGATTGTTCGTCTCTCAAAACAATCATGAGCAAATTTTCATCACAATCCAATGTAAAATAAAGCCAATATCGCAAAAACATTAATCAGTTGCTATGGACGACCCCTTTTGCCGACCCCTGACCCTAAATTTGATAACTGTAATCGATTTCTCGTCTTTCAAAATAGTCAAGTGCAAATTTTCAACACGATCCGACAAAAATTAACGTCAATATCACGAAAACCATATTTGTGTTGTATGGACGACCCCCTTCAGAAGGGGTCATCCAAAAATCTGAAAACATTTTTCATCCTTCCTGGACCTAATGAGTATCCATGCCAAATTTCAGACGTCTAGCTCTTAAGACGGCTGAGTTTATAGAGGACAAACAAACAAACAAACAAACATACAGATAATTGCTTTTTATACATATAGATATCTATTATATAAAATTCTCTTGTAACGGTGTTTGTAGTACTACTCCTCCGAAATAACCCAAACGATTCGAATAAAATTATTTTTAGAATATTCTGTAGCCATGCGAATCGGTTTATATCGAATAAAAACAACACAAAGTCGCATCAGTTGTCCGTAATAATTAAATTTGTAGTTGTTTGAATAAAATAAAAGTCATGGCTTCCATTTTTTTTGAGATTTTTTTTTCCTTTGGGCGGTTTGTTTTTCGTCTCCAAGGTCGAGGCGTCGCGAGCAAACGTCGTTAGAAGATAGTAACCATACTGCATAGCATACTGATCAGTGGGAATATTTTGGCGCGTATTTCTCAACCAAGCATATTTTCAATGCAAGTGGTGGCGATATGAAGCCTTGATGTGATTTTTTTTTCTTCTAGATTCCTAGCTCATTTGTATAGCACATGGGTATGAATGACGTCTAGACGTGACTCAGATCGACATTTTGTCTATCGAATAAAACATATTAATTATGTTTTGCAAAAATTTGAAATTGAAAAGTCAGGCATACAATTTTAGATATTTTCTTTTCTTTGAGGGGTTTGTTATTCGTCTCCATAGGCGAGGCGTCGCGAGCAAACGTCGTTGCAAGATAATAGTAACCAAAGCATACTGTTCATTGATTGCTGGAAAAATTTAAAAATTAGGCGCCTGATTCTCAACCAAGTACCTATATTTCTTATGCACGTGGGGGCGATATGCAACCTAGATGGGTTTTTTCCCATGCTTATTTGTACACAGCACATGGTTATAAATGACGCCTAAATGAGACACGGATTGATATTTTATCGATCGAATCAAAAACATATAAACGATTTCAAATATTAAAACCATTTTTAATTCGTGTTAATTTAAGTAGTAAATTGATGTCCGAAAAATATGAATTTGGTAATGATACATATAAAAAAATGTTATGACACTTTGCGAAAGAAATTGGGAAGCTTTACATTCAATTTCGTATGATCCAATACGCCTAGAACGCTAGACACATTAACTGAACAAGAGTCTGTCCTTTGAAATAGATTAGATAGGAATGAAGTTTTTAAAGGCCGAATGAACTTTTTGATTTTCTGCAAACGTAAGTTGAAGTTATCATTAAAATAATCTACTTTTTAATAACAAAAAGTTAGGATATGCATTTTCCGGAAGAATTTTCAATTAAGAAAGTAGACTAGAGCAAGTGCAAACTTTTAACTTTTACGAAAAATGTATACATTATTTCTTCGTCTGAAAATTGTTGGGCCCAAAAAAACAATATGATTTAAAAAAACTCAACTTTTTTTTTTAAATCATTCACCAAAAAACTGTTTGCACGTTAACTGTTTGTTTACACACATCCCGAGTGTTGAATCTGAAGCGGATATTCAAAATTATTAAAAAGGTCTTTGTAAACCAAGGTCTTTTGGTTGAACAGCATTCAGTGAAGTTAATTTATTGCGGAGAAAAACTTAGGATATATCAATGAAAGTTGATAAAATAGACAAACAAGAACAAGTATTAAATTCATTTTAAAGTCTTTTCACAGACGCATCTGAAAAAGACCTATGTGTTTTCACTTGCCCCAATAAATGGGACAAATGTATGCTCCGATATTTCTTTTTGTCAACATAACTAATATTTTTTTTAGAGAATATGAAAGTTGAACTGTGGTGATATACGTTTGCATTTGCCCCGGTGTTTCATTTTTGAAAATTAAGATTTACAGTTAAAAAGACACCTAATTTTTATTAAGGTTTTGTTTATATGATAATTTCCAGGAAACAAAATGAACTGATGAAACCAACGAAGCCTGAACAGATTATTTCTATTCGATCTAATTCGTTTTAAAAAATCTGCTTTTCAATAAAATTTTATAAAGTTTTAAAAATATTACATAATCCTAAATGAAATAGCAAATCATCACCAACAATGTTCAGGAAATTTTGAAATCAGAACATCGCAATGCTTCAATTAGAATCTTTAAAATAATGGGTAAACATATTTAAACATATTTTTTCCGCTTTTCAAAACCAATCGTTTCTTTGATTCATTGGGTTAAAGTCCAAAGGAATTAATTTGCATTTTTTGCTTGAATAAATAAAAAAAAGGAATTTGTGTTTACAAAATAGACAGATTTAATGTCATGACAAGTGCTGTTTGGGAACACTTAAAAATGAAATGTGTAAAGTCTATAAGTTTAGTATCAGGCGAAACTTTTATGAACATGATTTTGGTGAAAAAATGGATTTTAATTCAAACTGCTTCGAAGCATGAAGATGGTGAATAAAAAGCTGTTTGAAAATGGTTAGTAAAAAATCTTTTCTTATGTTTTTTGTTTCTTCAGCTCTAAATCTAAAGCTAATTGGGAGATGAAAGCGCTGCGTTAGGCAAAATATTCGGCAAATACTCCAAAAATTGTCCCGATATTCAAAATTATATTTTTAAAAAGAGTCATACGCAATATATTCCAATTAAATAGAAACTTTTATTTCGGTTTAAACCGTAATGCGAACTCGAACAAAACGGAAGAAATCTTCTGAATGGAATACAACAAATGAAACATACATATTATCAACATACAGTTATTTATGGAACAAGTAACAAAATGTGGATTTTAAAAGACGCGTAGAATTGAGTTAAAATTCTAAGGTTTTTATTTTGATAGAATTAAGCCGGACGATTCGAGTAAAGGGAAAGGAGAGAAATGTAAAAAAAAAACTAGGAAATATGGAAAATGGACGCCAAGTTGAACATGATAAGATTGGACTAGGGAACTCAGTGTTAAACTCCCATCCCATAAAAAAAGAACATGGTAAGACGAAGTTTACCGGGCCTGCTAGTATAGATATATAAAAAGCAATTTCTGTATGTTTGTTTGTTTGTTTGTCCTCTATTGGCTCAGCCATCTTAAGGGCTAGAGAGCTGAAATTTGGCATGGATACTCAATAGGACCAGGAATGATGAAAAATGTTTTCAGATTTTTGGATGACCCTTTCTAAAGGGGGTTGTCCATACAAGACAAATATTGTTTTCGCGATATTGACGTTATTTTTCGTCGGATTATGACAAAAAAATGCACATAGGAGTTTTGAGTTTTGAGACATGGAGAATTGATTCCAGGTATTGATTTTTATTTCAGGAGTCTGCAAAAGGGGTCGTCCAAATGAACTGTTCAGTGTTTTTACTATATTGATGTTATTATACATTGGATTGATATAAAAATTTGCACATGAGTGTTTTGTGGGACGAGCAATCGATTTTATGTATTAAATTCAGGGTCAGGGGTCGGCCAAAGGGGTCGTCCATATCAACTTTGTAATGTTTTTACGATATTGGCGTTATTATGCATTGGATTAGGATGCAAATTTGCAGACGGGGATTTTAAGGAACGGACAATCGATTCCAGTTATCAAATTTTGTAGAAGGGGTTGGCAAAAGGGGTCGTCCATATCAACTGTTCAATGTTTTTGCGATATTGGCGTTATTATAGATTTGATTTTGATGAAAATTGGCACAAAGGTATTTTGAGGACTGATTAATCGATTCCAAGTTTCAAATTCAGGGTCGAGAGTCGCTCAAAGGGTTCGTCCATATTAAATAACACTATTTTTGTGATATTAATGCTTGAATACATTGGATTAAGATGAAAACTTGGTACGTGGGAGTTTCAAGGAACGAGTAATTGATTTCAGGAGTCAAATTTTTATTCAGAGGTCTGCGAAAGGTGCCGTCCATATAAACTGTTTAATGTGTTTGCGGTATTGACGTTATTATGCATTCTATTGAGATTGAGATTTCCACATAGAATTTTATCAGGTTTCAAATCTCGAGTCAGAGGTCGGCAAAAATGGTCGTCCATATTATCTGTTCACTGTTTTTGCTATTTTGGAGGTTATTCTGCGAGCCAAGTGATGTGACTCACAAAATTTAACATCTTTATCTTGACTCCAGGAAATGTTTCAGAGAAGAAACGTTAGTATGAATGAGCTCCAAAAATCAATCACAGGACATTTGAGCTAAAACTTCTAGCCTAGAGTGTTTTCTGGAGTCGGCACAACGATGTGAAATTTGGCACATCACGTCACGTGACTCTTAGAATAAGCTCCATTTTCTTGATTTTACATTGGATTATAATGAAAATTTGCATATGGGAGTTTTACAGCACATGTAATTGATTTCACGTGTCAAATTCCGACAAGAAATCAGTAAAAGGGGTCGTCCATAGTATTTTAGATTTTTTTTTGCAATAACTTTCTATCAGACGACAGAAAAAGGGGTCGTCCACATTTACTGTTTATTGTTTTGCAATAATTGTTCAATTATGTATAAGATCCAGACAAAAATTCATTCACGGATATTTTACAAAACGGACCATTGAATTATGAATTCAAATTTTGAGTCAGACGACAGAAAAGGGGTCGTTCAAATTACCTTTAAAATTATTTAGACATAATTTTGTTGTTATGCATCTGAAAAATCCAAAAATTCGTATACGGGCAGTCTTTTCGACGGTCAGTGAATTTCTTAAATTTCCGTTTGGTAAACAAGCAAGTAGGTCGCTTGCAAATTCTGTTTAGTATTATAAGAATTTTTTTCGTGAAAGTGCGTTCCAATTATCAACCAAATACAGTTAAAAGCCAAAAGTAAACTTCAAAGCGAAACAAAGTTCGTACGGGATCAGCTAGTATTAGATATTTTCTTCTTTTTATCAAATTAAATTCAATCATCAACTACATCATCATCCACGCATTTCAAATCGGGATTATTTTTATTCAAATTCAAAAAACTGTATGTTGCAAACCTTCAATTGAAAATTAAGTAACGAAATGAAAATTTATATGAATAATAATTTTTTTTTATCATTTTCTTCACCAATTTTAATCATGGATAATTTTTGACCTGAACGGACGTTTTGTTGAATTCAGATTTTTTTTAAATTTTTTTTGCATACATTCATTTTCAATTTAAAAACTGGTAGACTGCATGGCATTGATTTTGAAGCAAATTTCTAGTTTAGAATAAGGAACATTATTTTGAAAAATATTTGTGACTTACCGAAAATATTTAACATTGATTCGAGGCTTTCACTATGATTTGTTTGGAAACTTTTTATTTAATTTATCAGTAGAATTTTTAATTTTTTTAGTTTGTGTGATAATCAAGAGTTAGAAAATGGTATTAGAAATCAATTTCCTTATTTATTGTGTATTTTTGGTATTGTTATTGTTTAAAGCTAAATTTAAATTTGAAAAATCTTCCTCCCCACGGAATGGTTCTTCGCACGGGCAGCAGTAGCAGCACGGGCCTTATACTAATTATAATAACGTATCTTTAAATGATCATTGTGTGTAGAACCGATTTAAATTAAAATATATACTTTTTCAAGAGCATTCACGTACTTTTCTTAACTTTGTATCATTCGAATGCTAAAAATTGTTTGGATGACGGAAAAAGAATTGGAATAATGTGCAAAAATCAAGTCTGTTTAAAACCGTCCCTAGTTACTCTAGGTCGGATTTGAAACACAATTTTAGTGTTTTATAAGTAATCTTAATCCAGTGAGAATAGAAAATTTTTGTCAAATTTGCATCTTACTGAAACTGCAATAATAATACTGTTCATTTTTCTACGGGAACATTACATGTTTCTTTATCCTTAAATACGTTTAAAAAATGAATTCCTTAAATTAAATCCTGTGTATTCCTTTTTCTAAACTAAAAACTGACTGACTTTGTTACAAATTTGAAATTTTGAAATTGAAATGACAATCAAAATTATAAGTCTGTGATCTCTAGCAATTTAAAACATCAACGATGAATTGGTCTTGATAATTTTAACTTATTTGTGAGCTTTATCTGAATTTTGAATATTAATTTTGAACACAACTTTAATGGTTAAAATTCAGATTAAGCACATTAATGAGTTATAGTTATCAAGATTACTAATTATGAAATTTGAATTATGGATTATTTTTCCAAATTTCAATAAGCTTTCAGAAATGTTAGAAAACGAATTTCTGAATTTCGATTCCTGATCAAAAATTTCAATATGAGCAAGGAATTGAAATTTGTTCGAGAGCCCTGAATCATCAATCTAAAGTTTTATTTTGATGTTTTGGGTTTCAATCTAAATTCATTAGGTATGGCATTTTTTTTCATTTTGAATCAGAATCAAAATATGACTCCCAAATGACGAATCTTATTCTGAGTTTTCAATTCTGAATCGCCATTTTGTAGTACTTATACAAAAACATGGAATGATTTCTAAAGCTATAATCATTTGGAATCCGGGCACTCAATTTAGGTGATAAATACATTCCTAGCGTTTGGATATGCAACACCGTGGCAGCGTTGCCTTGCCTTATTTTTCAGATGTCTAAGTATACGTGTTTCTAAGAAATATACAATGAAATAGGACATGGTAAATCAAAATTTTGCATAATCACCTAGGAAATCCTTCATTGTTGGCTTAAAAACTCATGAACTGATGATTTTTTCTCAATTTTTTGGCCCAGAAAGATAAGATATATAAGTGGACTCATAAGAATACTAACTTTTTTTAACGAATCGTTTAAAAAAACGCGTTTGTATCTGCCTGGATTCTAAATCATTATAGCCTTCTTTTCATTTTCGGAAAATAATTATTTTAATGCATATGAGTTTTAAAATTATGGAAACAATTTTGAATGAAATGCAGAACCAAATTTTATTAACAATTTAAAAACACCTTTTGCGTTCTATTTTCTAAAGATGATGTGAACCGAAAATCAAGAATCCTAAACCAGCGGTCGGCAACCTTTTGAGACAGAAGAGCCAAAAATTGCAAATTAAGAAAATGCCGAAGTTTCAAAGAGCCGCAATTCAATTTATCCTTACTACAAATAATAGGGTTGCTAAGATACATTGCATCCTGATGTTAACTCAGTTTTATTATCATTTTTCACAACGCCACAGATTTTCGTTGTTTTATTGGCAAACGGAAGCGATTTTTATTCTTTTGAATCAATACATTTTCATAACGGGTACAGCTTAGTAACGTTGAATTTTTGGTTATTTATCATTGTGATCTGATAAAATTTATCATTTTAAACTTTGGTTCAATTCTTTCTTAACACCCTTCCCAGATAAAAAATAGACTTTCAATGTGTTCTGTTGAAATATTAAAAATAAGCATTGAAAATTTTATATAATAAAAATGCATACTACAAGATGTAAATTGATATAAAAAAAACTATACGAGGGTTTGTCACTATTATTTTTTCTTCAAATTCTACAAATACCTAAGCCTTAATTTTTTTTTGGTTTTGAACATCCGTTAAAATCCATTGAGGTTCATTTGATTGTTTTGCGCATGAAACTATCATTTTAAATAGATAAATACTTTTTGGGCCTTAGAATAAATAAACCAACAAATTCTATTTCATAAATTCTCATTTTACGGATTGAAAAAAATCAGTCAAAATTTGACAAAATTTAACAATCGGTCGCGAGATGTGGCCGATAAAATGTTGTTATGAAATTTCTTTTAAATTTTTTTCATTACAAGCATTCCGATTCAGCTCTCTAGTTCTCATTTTGATTTCTGATAAAATTAAAAAAAGGTTTTAAAAATAATATTTTTTGATTACGAAAATTTAAGTTTAAATTCTCAATTCTGTTCAAAATCGTAACCCTTCCAACTTGCTTTTTCTCCATACTAATACAATCTTAAAAATAATGTCTAAACCTCTGAGTCTCAAATATATCATGGATTCAGATTGATCCTGCTGTCAAAGTTTCTATGAATTCTAATCACAAATTCATATTTTAAATTTTTTTTATAGCTAGTGATTTAGAATTTAATCTATTTGTTTTTTTTTTCAAACAGATATTTTAATTTGTTGAATGAATTCTCAGTTTTCACTTGCAAATTTGTAATGTTAAATATTATAGTAGTTTGTTGGCGGTTCCCTGGCCGAAAATGTTAGATAACCAATTTTAATGATATAAGATTCGTTGTGTGAATAATTTATTCTTATTTTTCAATATTTCAAAACATTTGCAAATATTTCAAACAGTCAAAAATAATATTTTTTAAATACTTTTAATTCTTTACAGATTTGCTGTATTTCAGTGTAGAAATATGCTGGGGTCCGATGAAAGTTTTGATAGCTATCTCGATTCTCGGATATCTTACATAATAATAGACATCTAATTTTCGCTTTGCTTCGCTGTATTTCATTTTTCAACAAACCGATTTTTTATACTCAAATTTTAGTTTTTTGACGTTATTTTGATCATCACTACAAAGAATAAACCAAAACCCAAATTCTGATAAAGACTTAGAAATCAAAATCAACTTTTAGAACAGCCATGACGTTTAAAAAAAACAGCAGAATTAGGGATTTAGGTTTAGAATTTAAAAAAAAATGTAGAAGTTGTTAGAAGATATATTAAAGTTCATGGAAGAAAATGCTTCTTTATCAAATAAAGTTTCTCCTTCGAATAAATTCTTAAAATTATTCATATTAGGTATACATGAAATTCTAAAATTAGACCAGCACTCAGCTCCCGGTTTACAAAAATTATTTTTTAACAAACTTGAAAATTTTGTTCACTTGAACTCATGTTCAAAATAAGAACGAAGAACTTGATTTTTTTTTCATGGATTTGAAAAGGAACATTGAGAGATGGAATTCAATATTTGAAAAATATAAAAACAAAATGTTTTAAGAAAAAAAATTTTATGCACAAAACAATTATTATCAGTATTCAAAGCATTATTAGAATCATCATCTGATATCCATACTTGATCAGAACGGTGGTAAAGAAATTTATTTTAAAAATATTCAATTCAAGAAAAACAAACTCAATTTCATAATCTTAATAGTGAGGACTTTATTTGACAATTAAAAAATGCTCGGTTTTTATCCCATTAAATCAGAAAATCAAATTCAACGGAAAATTTTCCGTGCCAGCGAAAAAAAATTTCTCCAGGCTTCCAAATGCTGTATCAGACTTTTATGAAGAGCTTTAAATGATTCCTAAATCTCAACTTGGTTGCAGTCTGACAAGATGCTGTTAATTTGTTCTATTTATAGTAGTTTTTAGCTTTCTTTTTGAATCCTGGGAAGTATGATCTGAACTGAAGGAACTTATGTTACGTCCGTTTACTCTAGAAAATTTCGAGGATTTTCAAAATTTTCACACATTGAGCTAAAGAGCCGCAGTTATACATCCAAAGAGCCGCATGCGGCTCGCGAGCCGCAGGTTGCCGACCTATGTCCTAAACTAGAAACACCGGAATATGAAAACAGAAAAACAATTTAGATTTTGATAATTGGGAAATAACCCTTAAATAAGTTGAATCTTATTTGAAATTTAGTATTCAGAAATGAATTTCTATCATCAAGTGGGAATATTTTGGAAATTTGTAGCAGAATTCTGAACCTGGGATTCATTTTCGAGGTTTTGGAATCAGTTCTGAGTCAAGTTTGTTAATCTTGAACCTTACTTAAACATCAAAATTTGATTAAGAATTTAAAATTTGAGTGTAGACTAGAAAACTTTGCTTGCTTTTCGTGGACCCTCATGTAGGAGAGGAGAGGCGGTTTAACCCCCAAACCCTACCCCCGTTCCTACAGCCATGTCTTGAATTCTTCCATGAAACGATTGGTTTTAGATGACTAAATTGCATCATCAAAGGTGTGATTTTGATAAGCACTGCGATTTCCGTATAAGTTGAAGAAGAAGCCGCTGATTCGTGTTCTCAGACGAGAAACTTTTTCGATTGATCTGGTGTCCAATTCACATACTGTTCGGTATATTTCACACCTCAGGGTTAAAGATGTTCCAAGGAACGTTAAATTCAAGTTTATTACCAGGTATTGCACCAGAGTTATAGTATTTGAAGCGGTGGCTTCGAATGGATTGAAGATCTCTCCTGTTTTCATAAAAAAAAGGAGTGAACGTCTTAAGTCTACATGGACGGACATTTTCAAAAATCCGGTGCTTCCGTGGATTCGTGCAATCCTTGTTGAACCCTCGAAACGAACCTAACTCTGTCTGGAGTAGAAAATGAAGTTTTAACCAAAGGATCTTTGGCCTCCGAACAGTCCGTATATGAACCCCCTCGACTAGATGATATGGACGTATGTTTAAGAATGGGGCAGGAAGACTGAATTAAAAAAGAAAAAAAAATCGATCAAACGTCAAATTTCTCTCATCAATCTACCGACCAGTGCGAAGGTTCAAAATTTACTTTCTTGTTTAATGACTTTCAATCAAAAAAATTATGCTGAAAAGCATTTGTTGCGCATTAAGCAATTATTTAATTAGTTTTCGAACAAATTCTGACAAACTCTTGCAGGTTCAGAAGTATTAATTCGCTCAAATTTCGTTGAAGTTTTTGAAGTTGATAAATTATAATTATTTAATAAATGGGTGTTCTAAAACTAGCTTAAATAACAGAATTAGATTTTTGGTAGCTCCCATGGACCGAACAGCATTTTTATATAGTTCAAAATTTCTATATACAGGGCTTGTAGCGTGTCACTTTTTAGTGACTTGGTCACTTTTTTTGGGTCAGTCACTAAAAAGTCACATTTTTCATCATTTGGTCACTAAAGTCCCTTTTCCCGAAAAATGGTCACTTTTATCACCAAAAGTCACTTTTTTCCCCGAAAATAAATCAATGAAAGAGTAATTTGAATTGTGCGTGTTAATATTGACGGTAGTTAAGGTAAATTACTTGATCAGAGTCAGAAATTGCTTTTCGCCTCCGGCGGAATTTCGGCATGAATCACCCTTGGCTTGAGACATTTCGATCTACGATATTTTTTGACGTTCATGAATTGAAACTAACTTTGATTGTAGATTTTTATTTTCAGTTCAATCAACCTTTTGTATTGGAACTCAAAACTTGGTATACAAAAACCCTATCTCGTCTTTAGAATGGGTTTTTATTAAGAAGTGTAACTAAGATTGAGATTGGAACGAACCATTTTTTTTGTATTTAAAAAAATCTTTTATGTCATAGCAAATGTTATGTTGATATGAAATATTCTTAAAAAAAACAATTTCATACTCAATTTTATTTCCTGTTTCTTGTTCTTCTTAATACTTAAAAAAAGGGTTTTAAAAATTTACACAAGGTCACAAAATTTCAATTTTCAAATAAATTTACCGAATTTAATTGTACAGTTTTTTTTTCAATTTTCTAATCAACTTGCCGGATTTTTTTTTAATCAAAGTTAGTTTTTTAATTTTTAAGACATACACTGTATCAAAAAATTGTCCGTACAGCACGTACCTTAAAATCCAAACAATCAAAAAGTGCACTTTTTCAGTCAATAAAAATACTACAATTATATCATTCGCTGCAGAAACTAGTCCTTTTTGTAGATCAGTATTAAAAATGTTAATGAATTAAACCTTAAAAATAATCCAATTCATTTTGTATAGAAAGTCCCAAAAACGACGTCAAAAAATTGTCCGTACACTGAGGCCTTTGTCAAATATTAGTCAAGTAAACAGTTATGTGTCAGTCTGTAAAACGCAGAAATGTGAATTGAATCTCAGCAAAGACAATTTCTAGTGGTCTGAGCGATAAATACGGTAAAATGAACTTAATTTAGCACAAATCAGAAGATTTCAACAATTTGTGGATTAATTTAACAGGAAAATACCTGCTCCTCACAAAAAAAAATACCCGTTGACATCCGGAAACTGATTGCTGACCTGAAGAATGACGGTAAAAGCTTGTCCGAAATTTATTTATTTACTTGTCTGAATTACGCATAGAATAGTAAAACGGCCATGATCGTCGGTTCAGTGTGTCCTTCAGAACTTGAGGAAGACTAACTCCCTGGAGACTAATCGTATAAGCTGATGGTTGGTTTGATCGTATTTTCGGGTCAGAACCAAACAATCATATTTATATTCCTGTAGACGCGTAATATGACTGATAAAGTGATAAATCTATTTATTTTTCTCCATAAATGAATGTCAAGTTTCCGGTGCCATTTGCGCTGAAGGCATATCACACCATTACATGGTCACCACCGTGCTTAACTGTCTGTCACAAATTTTTCGGATCCAATTCAGTATTTGGATTACGCCATACTCTTACATGTCCGTCAGACCCAAAAATATTAAATTAGCTTTCGTCAGCGAATATGACGTTCTGCCAGAACTCTTCCGGTTCCAGGACATACTTTTGAGCGTATTCCAGCCACTTTTTCTTATTTTTAGCAGATATAAACGGCTTCTTCAGAGCAACACGACCTTGGTATTTTTTCTCAAGAAGTATGTTCCGTACCGTTTGAGGATTAACCTGTATGTTTTCAAACATTTTCAGGCTGTCTGCTACTTTCGGGGCACTGATTTTAGGATTCTGACTGATTTCTCCGACAATGATGCGATGGTGACGATCCGTAAGCTTCTGTTTGCGGCCTCTTCCTGGAGTGGTCTCCAGGGAGTTAGTCTTCTTAAAGTTCTGAAGGGCATACTGAACCGACGATCGTGGCCGTTTTACTATACCTGTAAATTCGAACAAGCTTTTACCGTCATTCTTCAAGTCAGCAATCAGTTTCCGGATGTCAAAGGGTATTTTTTGTGAGGAGCAGACATTTTCTCGTTAATTTTTGTGGATTTAATTAACAGGAAAATGTCTGCTTTTCACAAAAAATATCCGTTGACATCCGGAAACACGAAAATCTACTGATTTATGCTAGATAAAGTTCATTTTATCGTATTTATCGCTCATACCACTGGAAATTGTCTTTGCTGAGATTCAATTCACGTTTCTGCGTTTCACAGACTGACACATAACTGTTTACTTGACTAGTATTTGACAAAGGCCTCAGTGTACGGACAATTTTTTGACGTCGTTTTTGGGACTTTCTATACAAAATGAATTGGATGATTTTTAAGGTTTAATTCATAAACATTTTTAATACTGATCTACAAAAAGGACTAGTTTCTGCAGCGAATGATGTAATTGTAGTATTTTTATTGACTGAAAAAGTGCACTTTTTGATTGTTTGGATTTCAAAGTACGTGCTGTACGGACAATTTTTTGATACAGTATATTTTTAACAATTGTTTCCTTGTTTTTAAATTCTGAATTTTCGTGTTCTTCAACCATAATCCTTTAACTCCAAATTTTTAATAATAAAACATAATTTCAACCTTCTGTTCTTTCAGTACCCACTATTTTAATCAAAAGAGACAAAATACTCAGAGCTTGTAATTTAAAGCTTAAAAACCTGCGATTGAAAATTTAAAAACTTTTTCTTATTATTTTTTATATGAAATCATGTTTTTTTTGGATCGATCATGATTTTTAAATTAATCTAAAAAGTTTGAAAAGTTGTTCTAAGTAGCAACTTTAAAAATAAATTTTTATACGCAGTGTTAATTAACTTTGTATTTAATTTGATTTTGATTTGATATTAATTTGATTTGATTTGATTTGATATTAATAACAAAAGTTTTGAATTCATTATTTTTTAATTTTTCATCAGTTTTTATCATTCACGTAATTGCTCATTTTCTAACATTTCTTTGTCAGTGTAGCTGAACATGAAGTTATTATTTAAGCTTCAAAAATGAACTTTTGATAACTGGAGGATTTTACTTTATTAAAGGTTTTATGTCTGGCTTATATAACTGGCACTTTTAAAATAATTATAAATATATTCTTCTTTTTATCAAATTAAATTAAACCATCGAGCATTGAATAAATTCTGTTCAAAATTCATTTCTTATTCAGTAATCGGTAATTCATATTTTAAATCGTGATTAAATATTTTTTGTTCAAATTAAAAAATTACAGCGGAACTTCCAGTTGAAAATGAGGAAAAGAATTCCAAATTTAGATGAATAAAAATTAACAATTATTATCATTTTCCTAACATCTATTCATGGTAAGTTTTGTACAAGATTGGACATTTATTTTAGAATTCAGTTTTTTTTTATTTTAAATTTGCTTAGAATTTCTTTTGAAACTAATTTATTTCTTACTTTCTTGACTTATCGAGAATTTGAAACATTCATTGTAATATGTTTCCAAAATGTTATTTATCAGTCATTTTTTTAGTTTGTGTGTTGAACATGAGTGACAAACGGTGTAAGAAAACCCTTTTCTTTTAATTTTTTTATTTTTGGTATTGTTATTATTTTTATATAATTTTGAATTTCGAAACTCGGAACAAACCCTTTTGAACGAGGATTTTATAAAACAGAACGAGGGTGTTTGCCAAAAGTTTCAATGGAAAAACAATTTTGATTTTCACAAAATACTTCACATTTCATTGCTAGAAAAGGTGGGTAGCATATTGAAAACTAACTGCCGTTGGACTATGCAGTAACCAATTCTGGCTTCTACCGAGCGTTACTCGTTTCAGGAAATTTGTGTTAAGTCTTTCAAGTTCAAAACAAACAGCCAACAACTGCCCAGCAAGCCCAAGCACCAGCTTGATGCGCTAAACGTCACACAACACAATCGTTTCGCCTTTCCACCCCCTGCTGTTTGTCATTTTTCCACCAGCATCATCATTATCATCGTCGTCATTCATTTTCATCGTCATCCAAATCAACATAATCAGCATGCCGATGAGAGAATGTATGCGGCCAAAGCACTTCATTGACGAACGTCGCATCCCTCATCATCGTCAGGCTGACAGCAGGAGGATTGTTGCTTTTGCATCCGAAACGACTTTGCTTTTCCTCGTCCTCGGAACACCCTCTCGTCTTCTTGGACTAGGTTAGTGAAGTTATCAAAACAATCATCGGAAGGCAAAATACTCCGATTTCTGGACGATCAGATGGGCAATCCTTCCATGTGGGTGCGTCTTTGTCCCGGATAAAGAGCGGCCTCTCTTTGCGAGGATGGAAAATCCGAAGTCTCATGCTCGGCAGGGACATGCGCATCAAAGACCCTCTCTCACCGCCCAAAACCGATTGACACGAACCAACTAACCTTGCTCCAGTTTCACAGAAGGATCTTGGTCTCAAAAAGTGTCTGTACCGGTTACTTCTGTCAGGATAACATTGCCAAGGTTCGACACCCGGAATCAGGACTACTAGCCTTGGGATCAACCCTGCTGCCGAGAGAGAGATAGTTTATTTTTATCCAGAGGTTACACAGCTTTCTTCAATGAATTGATTCTGGAGAACTTTCCACGGTTGGAAATTTGAATGAATGAAAGCCTATAACAGTACCTACCTACCTAAAAAGAGATGTTGTGGATTGTTCTTGAGACAAGTTGCGTGGATCGTTGTACAAAATTGGTCGGTACTTGTGATATTTGATTAATTGGATCATTTCCTGAAAAATGGACTTTCACTAAAAAACAGTTTATTTCCGTTGATTTAAAGAACAAAACTTCTCTAAATTGATTTTCACTTTCACTTTTGAAGGAATTTAACAACCACGATGTAAAATACCGTGTTAACAACAACCTGTCATTCTTTTTAATTGTAGTTTAATGAATCAAAATTGACGATTAAACTCCTATCAAAAAGAAGAAAAACAAATTGACGATTTGAAGCTCGAAACAACACTCAAAAAGCGCTGCAGTCAAAATGATGATGTTATTGATTTTGACGTCAGTGCTCATAGCGTTTTTTTTTTCAAAACAACGGAAAATTTTAAGTTTCTGTATTAAAAGGAAAACAAATCGAGATTGCATTAACGAATATGGTAAGAAAAAGTGAACCACACAATCATTAATATTTTTAAAACCCGTGTATGTTTAACCTTCCGAAGCTGTGCAAAATATCCGTTCAAATCTTTTTCGGGGATATTTGAACTGTAGGTTCCGTACGTTTCCCTGGCTGAAAATGTTGACTGATTTTGATTCATTTTTAGTTGATTTATTCTACCTAGTTTCTCAATATTCATAAATTAATAAATAAATTCATAAATTATTATTATTATTTCTTTATTTCAATCTTGCAACGTAAGATAACAATCTTTTTTATTGTTACAATGTGGTAGGTTGTTTTCTTGTATTTTTTTTTATAACTAAATACTAATCGTTCCTAATTTGTTACGTTTTAAATGCCGTTCTACTCCACGAATTCCTCTAGCAAACACCTTTTGAACTCTGATTTGTTTTGAATTGTTTTTAAATTGAGAGGAAGATTATTCCAACTAACAATACCTCTAACGAAAAAGGATCTACCGTAGTAAGTCGAACTATGCGGAGGGATAACAATATTACCAGTTCGAGAATTCCTTAATGGGATTAGTAAAGTTTTCAAATAAAGCGGTTTTCCTGTTTTTAAAATCCTATGCATTATGACACATGAGCGATATTTCTAAAAGTTATCGAAAGAACAACCGATGAGTAATTTTTGCAAGTGTGACACTCGAGAGAAACGCGACAAATTGAAAACGTATCTTACGCAGGAATTAAGGACAATGCGCATTCTGTTTACGGATCTTTCTAAAGCATTAGAATAAAGAAAATCTCCATAAATGAACAAGGGGAGAACATAAGTCTTGAAAAGTTTAAATTTAGTAGAAACGTCCAGGTGATTTGTCGTTAGGTTTAATCCTTTGAGTGCACCGTAGTTTTTACAGCATTGAGCATTGATCTGACGGTTCCAAGAAAGATCCCGATCAAAAATGACTCCGAGGTTTTCAGCGTGGTCAACAAATTTAATAATAGTGTCGTTGAGAACTAATGGAGGAAAAACTTGCGAGGATATGTACCTACTACCGAAACAAAGAGCTTTGGTTTTGGAGGGGTTTATAGGTAAAAGATTAACATCAGACCATACTTTTATTTTATCAAGATCATGATTTATTTTGGAACAAAACTCGTTCGAATTTGGAACATTTTTCTCACAGAGGTAGATCTGCACATCATCTGCGAATAGATGAATTGAGCAGAGCTGTAGAACAGATGGTTATTAAGCATTAAGTATTAAGTAAAATGTTCTACTAGCTAGTTCCGAATAAAGGGGGTTTAACCCCCCTTCCCCATGGAGATTTTCTTCGAGTAAAATGTTTAGTTCAAGAAATAAATTTACCGTAGTAACGTGAATTTAATTGATCCTAAAAGGTTTTTGAAAATAAGTCTTAACAAAAAATGTCAGAAAATTGGCGGTATTTAGTATTATTATCACATTTCATTCTACGACACTACATGACTTTCACGAATTTGAAGGGTGATACGGTCAAAATTTGGTCAATATCAACTTGACGAATTTCTTTCAATTTTGCATTTAAAAAATTTGACCACCCCTCATTTTGAAGATGTGTGTGTGTGTAGAATGTTGCTCCTATTTTGATTTATGGAATTCACTCTTCAGTTGTCAAAATTCCGTCCAAGTAAGAAGAGCAGCGTATCAAAATTTTTCTCGCGCATCGCGAAAATCCGAGCTACTCGCACGCAAAGCTGGCAAAATCGCTGAAAGTTGCCAAATCAACCGTTACAAATGTAATTAAAGTGTTTGGGGAACGTTTGTCGACAGCCAGGAAGTCTGGATCGGAGGGAAATCGAAAACCGGAAGCCGCTGAGACGACAAAGAGAGTTGCCGGTAGTTTCAAGCGAAACCCTAACCTCTCTCTCCGAGATGCCGCAAATAAGCTGAGTGTATCGTCTACAATCGTGCATCGAGCCAAAAAACGAGCCGGACAAAATACGACGGCCAAAGCGCGATCCCGGAGGCTGTACACGACGATGCTGACGAAGATTGACTGCGTGGTAATGGACGACGAAACCTACGTCAAAGCCGACTACAAGCTGCTTCCGGGACAGGAATATTATACGGCAAAAGGAAGGGGAAAGTTAGCAGATATTTTCAAGCACATGAAACTGTCAAAGTTCGCGAAGAAATATCCGGTTTGGCAAGCCATATGTACCTGTGGCTTTAAAAGCAGCATTTCCATAGCTTCTGGGACTGTCAACCAAGAAATTTACGTGAAAGAGTGTTTGAATAAACGTCTGCTGCCTTTCCTGAAGAAACACGGTTGTTCCGTACTGTTTTGGCCGGATTTGCCATTACGGTAAAAAGGCCATGGAGTGGTACGCCGCCATCAACGTGCAGTTAATTCCCAACGACAAGAACTCTCCCAACACGCCAGAGCTCCGCCCAATTGAGAAATACTGGGCTATTGTCAAGCGGAACCTAAAGAAGACCCAAAAACTGCTAAGGACGAGCAGCAGTTCAAGGCAAACTGGCTTTCTGCGGCGAAGAAGGTGGACGTGGCTGTACAAAATCTGATGGCAGGGGTTAAGCGTAAGGCCCGGCAATTCGGATTTGGGAAAGCGGAAGCCTATCTGGATATTTGTCCTGAATTTTATACTAATTAAACTTGAAAAAGAAATTTAATTTGATGTTTTAAATAAACGATTTCACCGATTTACACGCATTTTTCCTTGATCAAATTTTGACCGTATCACCCTTTACACTAATTTTTAAATGTCCATTTCGATTTGCAATTTATATTCAAACTCAAATCTTGACACACAAAAACCCTACCTTTTCTTTCAAATTGGTGTCGGATATATTATTCCAAATTTAAAGCTGTTATGAAATATTTTTGAAGAAACCAATTCCAGCCTCAATTTGACTTTTCGTTTCTTATTATTCGAAATGCTCCACTCCTCATTCAAAAGGTGTTGATAAATTACACAAGGCCTCAAAATTCGAATTTTTCTGAGGTGCAAAGAATTTAAAACCTAATCTTGATTTATTTTGGTTCCCTGAAACTTTTTAAATCAAAAAATCAAATCGTTTTGCAGATTTCAACAAATGTCATAAAAACTTGTTCTTCCAAGTTTTTTTTTTAATTCTAGAATTTAACTTTTTTCAAACATTCATTTTCATCATCATCATCAAAATATCATATCTGAATTGAATAAAGTGAAATAAAAAAAAATCAGAACCATTTTTTCTCTTTTCTGTTAAATTGTATTTCGGTTATCAATGATACATTTCACGCATAATTTATTAATTTTCAATTTATAAACTCCACATCAATAAAACAAGAGGTGAAATCATTTGAACAAAGGCACCAAAATACTTAATCTTGAGTTATCATTTAAAATTCTTAAAATTAGATTTACTATTGTAAGACGAAAGTTAGAAGCAGTTTAAAGCTTTAGAAAATGAGCGAGTAGAATTTGATTAGAAGCATATTCATCTCATATTTTTAATGTCCCTGATGGAACAAATTTAAATTATTCATAATTTTGAAATGTTTTTAATTTAGAACATATTTTTTTCGATAAAGCCGATAAAATCAATTGACATTCAGTTTAAATTATCAATTAAATCTTCAAAATATTTTTTGTATTTTTTTGAATTAATCGACTGAATTTCACAGTTGAACTAATAACTTTTTTTTTTATAAACATTTGATAATTTGAAATGTTTTAAGTTAGCCTTTGTTTTTCAACATTGAATTTTTGTGTTTTCAGAACATAATCTTCTGGAAACCTATAAATCTGATTTTTTTTGACAAGAAAAACTTTGTTTCTTGCTTTTTCCTTTTTCCAATAGTTGAATTGAACGCGAAAAAATAGTCAGAGCTTGAAATTTAAAATCAACAAACATTTTATTTTTTTTTGTTAATTTTTAATCATCTTTTTTTAATCGATCATGATTTTTTCATTAATCTATGATAAGGTGGCCAGAATTTTTTCAGCACGTAGGTATCCGGGCCGGGCAAAGCTGGGCTTTTTTTTCTGAAAACCTGGCAAAATCCGGACATTTAAAAAATTGTCGACCGCAAATCCGGGAAATAAACGGATAAATTTGGTAGAAACCTAGGAATAAATCAACAAAAATAAAAAAAAAACACCTTAAAAAAAGTTTTTTTTTTATTTCAAGTTTACCAGAAGATTTTCAATCGCAGGCTTCCGAAAACCCTTAAATGGTTATTTTTATAACTCAAAAAAATTTCGTTTTTGAAGCATGAAAAAAAAAATTTACAAAACAATTTGTTTTTTTTCTGTTTGATTTGGCAAACAAAAAGAGTAAATCTGGGAAAAATCCGGGCATTTTCATTGAAATCTGGACAACCGGGCTGGACCGGACTTTTTTTCCCAAATTTTGTATCAAATATCCGAGCAAACCCGATGCAAAAAAGATGATTGAAAATAATAAAAATAATTGAAACGTTTATAAAGTTCAAAACGCATATCATATATTTAGTTAAAAATTTCAAGCTCTGAATAATTTTTCGCAGCCAATTAAAGTCCTGTAAAGAGCAAAAAGTCAAAAAGTGTTTTTCAGAAAACAAAAAATTAGAATTAAAAAACAAAGACAAACAGATTATAAAATATTACAAAAAATTAAAAATTTTCACTCACAGTTTATTTGCAAATATCAAAAAACTACAAAATAAAATAAAATTCGGTGTAGTTATTAAAAAAAAAAACAAACAAAATATGAAAAACAAACAGATAATATTTTTAGTAGAAATTTTTTTTCAATCAATACTTCTTACGATTCCGAAAATTAATTCATAAAATTCAATTGATAACTAAAGAAAACAGCATTGTACGCCTTTGTTAATTTGGTAGACTTCGAATTTTCCTGAAATTTCCTGAATTTCCTGAATCTTCGATCGCCTCTAGTTTTGGTGATAAAGAGTTCATAATTTTAAAAATGAATCAGTGTTGAGTGAAATCAATGATTGATAACTGACTCTGAATTTGTTTACTTCATTTGATTAAGAAGGAAAAATATTGTCATCGTGAGGATGATGAATAATCTTAAAAAATAAATTAAACAGTTCTTTTTAATTGGACAAATTTCATAACAATACAAAGGTTTTATTCAATTTTTGTTGATTTTTTTTCAATTTTTTGAAATTCCCTTATTAAACGGAAAACTTGTCTAACTTTTTTCGCAGAAGTCGAAAAGACTTGGCTTTAAAAAAGTTGATGATTAAATTTCAACCTTTATTCAAAATTTTTTTGTAAAGTTTCAAAGTTTTGTCAAAAAAATTCCGATTTTTCTTAAATGATTTTTACATATTAAAATGTTATTTAGAAAAAGGAAAGCTGATAAAAGAAAATAATTGCATATTTGGTTTTAATTAATTTAATTAAATTAGCTATACAGTTCTTTGCACTTCAGGCAGATCTGAATTTTGTGGCCTTGTGTATTTTATAAAAAAACCTTTTGGATGTGGAGTTGAGCGTTTAGAAGAACAACAAACACATAATAAAATTGAAGCTAAAATGTGTTTCTTTAAGAATATTTATAATTAGCAGAAAAATTTTAATGACGTTTTTTTTTTTATTAAAAGTGATTAGTAATAAAATTGAAGTTAATTTTTTTTGATAATTCGGATGACTAATGTAAGTATTAAAGGCCTATCATATTTCTACCAATTGGTAGACACTTAAAATAAGTATTCGTAAAATAGTTATTCTTCTTAATAAAAACCCATCTAAATACAGCCCATTTTTTGTGTCAAGATTTGAGTTTCAATACAGATGGTCCATTGAAAAACAAACTGAAGTTTACAAATAAAAACTAGTATCAATTTGAACGTCTTAAAATTAAATGTCTTAGGCTTTGAGTGATTTAGGATTAATTTTCTGACATGTACGGTAAATTCCTTTCTTGAACTGAAAATTTTACTTGTAAAAAAATCTTCATGAGGGGGGGGGGGGGGTTTAACCCCTAAAACCCCCCTCGTTCGCACGGCCTTGCAAGGAATATCCCATTTTTCTACCTATACTTTTTCAGTGATGATGATTTGATCATGTGTATTTTATCATCATCTTTGTGTTTCGAATATATTCTCTTAAGTTCAACATTGATTTTCTTTTGCTTTAAAAATTCATATTTAAAATTGTGACCAAATACTATTTTGAATTTAAGATTTATGATGAATTTCAAAATGAACTTCTCAATTCAAAATGAAGAAAATAAATGTAAATTACAATTATTAACATTTTGCTTAAAAAGTTTCAAGCATAAATTTTGAAATTTATTTTAATTTTCGGATTTATTTTTTAAAGAAGGTTTATACTTCATGAATTGTATTTCTGTGCACTGATTCTTATGTTTAAATTTTGGTTTTATTCGAATTTTAATAAGCATTTGTTTTCTGGCTATCCGAAAGTGTTGACTTAAATTTCTAATTCAGAATAAGGATCATCATTTTAATAATTTATTAATAACTTATCGGAAATAACATTGATTTGAAACTTTGATTCTGTCTTATTTTGAATCGTAACGGTAAAATTTATTATTTTCGTGTGTGATGGACATGAGTAAGAAAATGGTTAAAAATCAGTTTCCATCTTAAGTGTGCATTTTTGGTATTGTAATTATTTCTAGCTGAATTTGTATTTTGGAAACCCTCCCTCCCCATGGATGGGGCCTTTACACGGGCCTGTAGTAATGATTCTTAAGTTTTTAGTAGCATTGTAAAATTGTGCATCAAATTATAATCTTTCAGAATAAAAGTGATATGAATAACACATCACTTTTGTTCTGAAAGACTGTAAATTTTCTACGTCCCTTCAAAATTGAGAATTAAAAAAATATCAGTTTTTGTTCTAGAGTTTGAAGCTCGTGCGAAGCAATCGTCTATCGGGGGCTCTTGAAATTTACAAATGATTGTACCACCAAAACAGCCGAAAGTCTCTTTAAGTTTTAATTCAGTAAGATTCAGTATTTTGAAGGACAAATATTTAGAAATAGAAATCCGAATTATTGAAAATACAAAACCAAGACTCTAGGAATCGAAAATGAGAATCAAGATACAGAAAAAATGTGAGAAAAAAGAGAAAATGTGAGGAATTTAGAAACACAAAAAAAATAACACAGTATAAAACAAGGAAATTTAAAATCATCAGAATTCAGAAACATAATCTTAGAGCAATAACAAAATAGAATTCCATAGAAGATTATTTCCTTGAAATGAAGAAAAGTCACCAAATTGAATAAAGTTTTATTTATGAATACTAATTGGAAATAAGATTCAGTAATAAATAAATCCAAAGAGTGAGTTCAAAAACGAAAAAGATTGAATGTTTCAATAGAGATTTTTTTTTTATTTTATAGCCGTAGCGATAAGAACGACATCGAATTTAAATTTTGATTTCAAAAATAAAAAGTTTCTTTCTGGGCAATAAGTTCTGTAGTCTAGAATTTCAGTTCCGGGAATTATTTAACAAACTTATCAAATTTTGTATTTCAAAACAAATAAAAAAGTTTTTTCAATTCAGATTCACCCACTGTATTTTTTATGTAATCAATAAAATTTGCAATTAAGAAATGAATATTTTTAAAATAAATGTGGAAAAAGAAATAATATATAATTAGAGTTTTTTAATGAACGATAGGTATTAAATGATAGTGTAGTTTTATATTTTAGTAATTCACTATTTGGTAGTTTCAAAAGCTTGAAATTCGAATATTAAATTCATTAAATTAAAAATTTGAATTCAGATCCCGTAAATTTTAAATGCAAGATAAAATTTGGAATTATGATTCTAGATATTAAAGATTTTGAGAGCAGATTTATAACAAATATTTGAGCCGAATAACACAAAAATTTTAAATATGCCTGTTATTCGGCACATCGAATAGTTGGGATCAAAATTCAGTAGCAAGACCGAATATTTACAAATGAACAAAATTTAAAAGTTATCACCGAAATTTTGCTTGCAACTCTCTTAAAAGTTTACAGAAACATTCAAGATCCGGCTCGGACAAATCCGGGCTATTTTATATAAAAACCTGGCAAAATCTAAAAGGGAAATTGAAGAAAAAAGTAAAGTTTTCCAGGGGAATAAACTCAAAGAAAGTTTTTCGGACAATTGTGAAATTGATAAATTGAATAACGGTTATACAAACACACTTTTTATTTGTCTTTTTCACATTATCAGGGAATACATCAAACTTCCAATTATCACTAAAGACACATCTGACAAAGATAGACCTTAGATTTTAAATTGAATTCAGACTGGATTATGACTTGTGAAAATTATTTCTCTTTCGAAAAACTCCCGAGAAATATTCACAGTGTTATCGAAAAAAAACCCCTTTTAAATGCATTTCTTCTCAGACACATTTTTTATTTGAGGCCCTTGGAGCCAAAAGGGTATAGGTGCATTACAGCTGATTCCGAGAAAAACACACTTGAACTTCGTTGTGTTCCATTTGATTCCATCGATATTTTTTATGAACTTTTTTTTATGAGAATGGTCATCTAAAATGAAAACAAAGCATTTGACAACATTTTCCCCAAAAAAACAACGTTAATTTGACGCAAGAGTAGGCGACACATATATTTTTAAATTTGGCACTTATACCCCTTTGGCTCCAAACACATGCACTTATACCCCTTTGCCACCAAATAAATTCACTTATACCCCTTTACCTCCAACATATTTTCACATTCAGGTGATTTGATCTTGTTGATATAGGTGAGAAAATATAAATATTTATTTCTACAAGAGTCAATTAATTTTTGTTGAAATTTATTGTTGGCTGTTTTGATAGGATATATACTCTTGTATAGTAAGTTTAGGGATTTTATGTCTGAAGATCGACCTGGTCTACTTCTAGTCAATCTCTCTATACAACGATGTTTCATCAGGATTAGTTTTATAATAATTCGTCTAAGGAATTTTTCCACTAAATTTCAATCAAATGCATGTTTTGTTCGCCTTTGTCTGGAAACGGACTTGCAGTCACTATGAGTTGATTTTTAACAGTGAATTAACGAATAGTGCTTCAATGTAAACCTAACTATCTCGTACAAATTCATTTTTGTACTTTTAAAGCATTTGTTCAAGCGTTAAATCCGTGACACATTTCATATATCCAGGAATTAAGAATTTGTGATTCACTCATTGGTGATTAAAATAGAAAAAAATATTAAATTTAATAATACTTTGTACTCTAGTGAATCACTAAATGCAATCAGATGAATTGCAGTTGATGGTGAATTTAAAAACATCATAAGCTATTCAATAGAAAAGTAAATCACATTTTTTTTTTAATTTTTGGTTCCGATCAAAATACACTACTTTCTGGAAATCACGTGAGAGTTGGTGGCAAAGGGGTATAAGTGCACCACTCAAAGGGACTTTGGAGGCAAAGGGGTATAAGTGCCACACTTATACCCCATTGCCTCCAAACAAAATGTGGCTTTCAGTTAGTAGGGTTTTTTTCACAGACATCAAAACATAAGAAAAAAAAAATGAATAAAATTATGATTGAAATAGCATATGATGTTTGGCGGTCAAGGATTCGTTCTAGATGCTTATCTCAGTTTTTTTTTTAAATTTTGTCACCTTTGGCTCCAAGGGTCTCATTTCATATAGAATCAGATTAAATGACGTATAACGTACATCATACACATATCCATTACCCCAAAATTTAAGCTGTTAAATATAATTAAAAAGTGTATTACTGCGTCTGCCATTAGTGGCGGGCGCGAGAAAACGACCTGATTTACGACTCGAAAACAACTCGACGAAACTCGAAGCAGATGAGAATTGAAGCCCGCAATGCAGCGCAGCTGTAATAGCAAGGAGTGCTGTCGGTTGCTCAAGTTCACCAGGTTGGGATGAGCGCCGTTTTTAAAGGGCACACGTTCAGTGCCTTCCGTTTTTGTTGATGTTTTTGCTAGAGATCGAAATTAGCCGTGATAAAAATCTTTACAAAGGGTGTCTCCAGCATTTGAGCAGACTGCTAGAACAACTCGTTTTTGAAGTTTCAACGTAATCCAAACCAAAGAAACATGGTTATATCCGAAAACTGGTCAATCAAATTCAACAGAATTTGGTTCAGATGGTATTTGGGTTGAAGAAAGTTATTCAACGAATATTTTAGACACCTCTTTCCTTCTAATTGGGTTATAGAAGGGGGGAGTGGTCTGCCATATAATTTTTGTATTTTTATTTACCAAGCATAAGAAATCAAATTTGGGCACGAGAAATGCTTCTATGATTATATCAGACTTCCCTTACAACCCATTCAGGAGATAGAAAAGGGTTCGTGGCTCCCATACAATTGCTTTGCAAATCTCGAGAAGTAATGAAGGAAACGAAATAACATTTGGCAAAAGATGGTTGAGTGAAAGGCATGTTTCTATGATTTTTTAAGATAATCTTCTATTCCAGAAGGGAAGGGTTTCTATACATTTCTGTGGCATAACTTGAGAAGGGTCCTATACACTTTTTGGTATAACTTGAGAACTTATCAATTTTTTTAAATCAATACAATCAAGGCTGGTAAATTCCAGTCAATTTCGTTCGATCATGACCAACGTTTAGTAGTCAATGTTATCGAAAGAATATCAAAGTCGCCTACTAGTTGAATGACCAAACATTAGTATCACATGGCATAGACACCGTTCAAGCTTCGCCACCTTCTGGATACTGAGTTCGCCGTAGAGTCGCGCGAGCTCGTGGTTCATTCTTTGCCTCCACATTTCGTTCTCCAGAACGCTGCCAAAGAAAGTTTTTAATATTGGTTGCTCGAATACTCCGAGTGTACGCAGGTCCTCCTCGAGCAGTATCTATGTCTCGTGCGCGTTGTAGGAAACAACCGGTTTAATGAGCTTCATGTACAGGTTGCCCTTCGTGCGAGGGCTAAGTCTTCTCGACCGTAGTTGTTTGTGAAGTCCATAGTAGGCACGACTTCCGCTGATCATTCGCCGCCGGATCTCACGGCTGGTGTCATTGTCTGCGGACACCAGTGAGCCGCGATAGAAAAAGTCTTTGATCATCTCCAACTTGTCGTCGATTTTCAATTTATTCGATAATTATTCCAAAAAAAAAAATATAGTGGGAATCGAACTCACTGCAACATCTCATCTTGGCTTGCCATTCCGATATCTTACCCAGTGCACCATTTGAGTCGGTTTGCAAGCACTCGGTACATCATTCGACAATATCCTTGCTGGCTGATTGTGTCCATCCTGCTATGTCTTGTGAAAGGATATGAGATATTTTTTATTTGCTTTCTTTCAGCCACATGCAATGCCAGTTATTAGAAAACTTTTTAATGCCGGTCCGGCATAGAATCGTATACCAATAATTCCAGCTCCAAGGAAGTTCATTATTGGAGTAGAATCTGATTTGTGAGTATAGCATTAGAAATTTTACTCACATTTTTGAAGATTTTTTGTTCGAGCTTGTTATGTCTGTTCTCTGTGTTTTTACTTAGCTAGTAGGATTAGATAACTTTTTATTCCTTTTTCATAGGAATTAGAGTCATTCTTCTTCAGATGAATGAGCTTTCTGAGTGTATCATGCTTTTTCATATTTTCGTATCTTACTGTCCAAAAATGCAGTTCATGTATAATTTCATTCGGTTTCTATAAAAAATAGTTATTCAATATCTGTACTGCTTGCTTTTCAGGTTATGGAGTCATTCTTAAATATTATAATAATTATTATTTGGTTATTTGGTCTCTTGAAATCAATGAATAATAAGCTGTTATGAACAAAATTGTAAATAAATGTTCTAAATTTTGAAGTTTAAAAAAAGTTGATTAAAAAGTAAATTCAATCTTTGTTTTAAAGAGCGAGCGTTTCTCAATTCCCAAACCAAAGGCTTACACGTTTCCATGAAGAAATGTGTGTCGTAACCTCAAAACTACTACTGTGGCACTACTCATGATCTACGGCATGACTTAAAAGCCATATCATCACATCCTTCGTTAAAACCCTTGCAAATAAAACGCAATCCCTACAAATCCCCTTCCTAGAGCAGAACAAAGCTCTACCGTACCCCATTTATGGCCATGAATAATTTGCAATGGTTCAACAGATGATCATCTGCGGTCATAAAAGAGGGTTAATTCAAAAATCCAAAGACATTGTGTTAGGCTGAAGGAAAGGAAGAGGCAATGGATGTCGCAGCTTATAAACGGCAGCTCCTTAAGGTGGGCGGTAATTTTTTGTTCGTCTTCGTCATTCTGAACTGGCGGAACCCTGATTGTTTCGATAGGCTCGCGAGAAGAAAAACGCACCTGGTGATCCATGAGAGGGAATACCAACATTTTCCGAAAGGATGAGCAATCAACGCAAATTGGACCACTAACCCTTGATTGTTCTTGAACAGGTGCCGGAATAGGTCACACTGCAGCAGAATCCTTTTGTCGTTCCGCATTCTCCCTTTCAGAGCATCACATTCAACAGCAACAGAAGCATCAGTCGGTGGCAACTTCTCCCGGAATATGGCCCGTAAATTTTAATGGGATTTACCTTTTTACATATCCGCAACCATTTGGCCTCTGCCGTGTTCGCTTCAAAGGTACACTTCCGGTTGCGTATCTACACTACATTGCTGGGAGGTGCGTTTTGTCGTTAAATTCTGTGCCAAAACACATTTTTCGACGTCGTTGTTTTTTCTCCCTCTCTTCCTTCGGTTTGCGGTCCGTTACAAATGGTAACGATGATTTTCATTCCAGCTGAATTCGAATAATAATTGAATGTTCGTTGGCGCTGTGCTGTTGGGAGTGTTGCTGATGGAGCCATCGAAGCTTCATTCCTGTTTCTGAGTGTTATCAAGAGACTTGGCTGGCATGAACATTTGGGCAGGTTACAATTCACTGAAATAACAGGTAATATTATGAAAATATTTACGACATTAAGTAAACGATCGGGAGTGAATAGAAAAAATTCTTTCAATATGATGGTAAAATTATCGCGATACAGACATCAGTTCTCCAATTCTGTTACCAAAAGTACGCAACAATTGATTTAAAAAAATCCAAACTTTTTTTATGCATATTTTTGATACATCATTGATGAACAATAATTCAGTGAATGTAATGTAAGACCATTTCGCGCATTATCTTGTTACAATATGATAGGGTAAATGATCTTGAGCGGAACTAAATGGCCCAATTCGATGCAACTCGGAACAGTTGATCAAGTGGATTGGATAGGGGTTATATCGAAACGAATTTTTTTTAGTTCAGCGGGTAGATCTGGGTTTCTGCTTTCTAATGATGATTTGTAGAATATTTTAGAGTAAATCCTAATGACTCTAGAGTAGGGTTGCCATCCGTCCCGCAAAAGCGGGACATGTCCCGCTTTTTTCGAAGATGTCCCGCCGTCCCGCTTTTTAGTCAAAATGTCCCGCTTTTCTTCAACCTAGTTTTCGAAGAAAAAAGTTTTCCAAAATTTGATTTCATTGTTTTATTCAAACTGCAACAAACTGATTGATCTTTACATATCACGAAAACCCAGGAGATTTACTTTTGAATGAAATATTAATTCTGCAAAATGTACCTCATCTCATCGATACATACATATCACTTAATTCCACTTCAAATAGGTTTATTTTTAGGAACTCATTTCAGATCGAAATCTATCATCCTTTGAGCGCCAAGTTATTGCTTTTTATGTAACTTATCAATCCGTTAAAAATGTTGCCAAAATGATATGATTCTGGGAAATGCTAGTGGTAGAACGGTAAAATGGCTTACTGGCTCTACTTCGCACTAAAATTATTTATTTCATTGGTATAGAAGTACCAAATAAATTGGTATAGAAATATTTTCGAGATGTTCTCAATCGTAGAACGAGACTTGTATGTCTTATACTATACAGTGAAACAATATTTATGCTAAGAAATATTATTAACAGGAATTCTTTAACACAACTTAAAATTCAAGGTCATTAATATATTTTGTATTTAAAAAAAAAACTGTAAATACCGAAAACTGAAACATGCAGAACTTTTGAATAACAAAACAAAACAACGTTTATTTATTTGTTATGTATTTAATAATTAATTTTGTCTAGCCATTCAAGATCAACTATGGTTAAAACCAAAGAAATATCATGGAATGTTTAAAAACTAAAATTCGCATGTAAAGCTAGTCATTTTTTTATCATTGATTTTATTTGAGTTTCAATCAAAATTGTTCTAAATTCTTTGTGTTATTCTCACTTTTGTTTTTACTAAAGATGCTTTTGGCGAAAAGCATGAAAAAGCTTTAATTTTGTTCGACGTTTGCTCCTGGGTGTAAAATCATGGACGTAGACGCAGAGAGCAGGTGTTTTACCAACTAAGCTATGTTGCCGATTTATAAAATTTTATATTCGAATAAAAAGTGCAATACTTTTTTACCCAACCAAAAACATACATACACACTGCAAGACCGCTGCAAGCTTTGTATAAAATTCAAATTCTTAAATTTGTGCACCTCCCATAATTATTTTTGGTTTTTTTGGTGTCAGAAATAACAATCAAATTGTTGAGCGATCCATGCAGTTGTAAATTATTTTTATTATTTTGTATGGAAATTTGTATGGGTATACAGTTTTTTTCATTCCAATATCTTCATTTACAAAAAATATAACTATGAATGAAAAATATTCCTTGATTCTTGCTGTGCAATTTATGTGAACAAAGCGCAAACAGAACTTGTAAATACCCCAGAAAAGATATTCGATGGTATACAAAATATTTTTTTCAAAATAATTTTTTTTTTATTTTAGTGATTTTGACTGCTTTTGTGAACGTTGGATGAGAAAAAAAACCGAAAAACTGCTTTGCATAGCCAGGGAATTTATTGATTCATATAACCTTAGCAAACACATTTTATGAAATGATTATGATCTCTAGCAAGCAAAATCTGCGATTAAAAAAAAATCAATGGATTCAGATTTTATAAATTGAAACTTTTATAATTTTGTTCATGAAATGCTGAGCTGCTTGTCGTGTAAGAAAAAAATGAAGCCTGAGAATAGTCAAAAGCAAAAGTCAAAGATCAACTTCATTTCAAACTGACTTGAATTTGTGCAAAAAATTCTTCTTCCATACAAAATTGAAACGCGTCGCGCTAACTCAGGAATCAACCAAATGAATCAACCAGAAGGAATCAACTCAAATTTTACACTGATGCTTGGTGACCCAAAAGGCATCGAAAAAACATTTGGGAACAAAAAGTTATTTTTTGCAGCGGTCTAATACACACATTCCATGTCTTTTTCTAACAGATTAAAAAATGTCCCGCTTTTTTCGGCTGTGTCCCGCTTTTTTTCTCAAAATGTCCCGCTTTTTTTAAAACCATCTGGCAAGCCTACTCTAGAGCTGTTTTACTGAAGAAAGAATTCTGATCTTGAGCGGAACCACGCTGATCTTGAGCGGAACTGAAATATGATCTTGAGCGGAACCATTTTGTACTGTAAACATCTTTAAGGGGGGGAGTAGGGTCTAACGGGTAAAAAAAACACCATTTTCACGAATTTTTTTAGAGCTATCGTTCAAACAAATGTATTCAAATTTTTTGCATTATACAAAGCATTGTAAAAAGAACATTTAGTAATTTTTTCGTAGAAAAATATTGAAAATTGAGCCGGTGACGGAGCACTTTCGAGGATGCCTTTTAGAAAACAGGATTTGCGGTGGACACTGTATCTCAGCACAGAATCATTTGAAGTCAAAAAATCAGAGCAAAATATTTTTAATAGATGTTTTTCTGGACCCCAACGATTTTATTAAACTTAAAAAAAAATGTATGAGATTTTTGTGGCTGTTTGAAGTAAAAACTACGATTTTCCACGAAAAAATCTGCCATTTTTTTATCTGTAAAATCTCCCAAAAGTAAAAAAAAATGTTCCAAATTTGAAAAGAATCGGTGAAGTAGTTTTCAAATGACGATGTCCACTGACTTTAAAAATGTGCTTTCGAGAAAAACGCTTTTGAAGTTTCTGCTCTAAAAATGAAAGAAACTTATTTATTAAGAAACAATTTATTTTTTTCAACTCACACTGAATCGTCGATTCCAGCTCCATAAAGTACGTTCCCTGCAGCAATTTTGTTGTCTTCGGCTTTTTTTTTTCAAGTCTCTGTCTTATTCTGGCTTCTTTACTCTGCATCTGAGCTTCTTGTTCGGCTTTGGCTATCCGAGATCGGCGCCGAATTCTTGCAGTATTAGATAAGAGGAGATAAAGGCCTATAATTTCTACAGTTTTGCTTCGATAGACTTGAAAATTTGATACAACATTCTTAAAATATTTTACAATAAGAAACAAAAATCGATTTTTTGAAAGTGTTAGACCCTACTACCCCCTTAAGCAAATAGAATATTTTGTAGATTTTTTGATCCCTAAATGTATGCAGCAGATTAACACCTTTTTCTTAAAAACATTTCTGACAGAAAAAAAATTAAAATTTAATTCGAACAAAACCAAAAATTTCTGCAATTTGTGCTTTATGCGTTATGACATCACAAATGTACCAAGAACTATTAATTTTCAAACATTTTTATTAGATTTTTCATTAATAACAGAGTGTGTTGCAACTTACCCCTTTTTCTTAGAAGGGTGAAAATCGCAAGTTTTTGTAAATTTAAAAATAACTGGTAAAACCAATATTTTTTTTTTTCAATATGCCTCCCAGATATCAGTATGCCTTTTTGGAAACTCACCAAAATCATTGAATCCAAACCAAGACAAATTCCTCTCCTGATTCCTATGGATATCAATAGCTCAGTTGATCGTTTGATAACTTCTAAAAAGAAAACCACTGAGATAGCTCGTCGTTTCGTCAGCTCAAACTAACTTGTATACAATGTCGTAAGCCCACATAGAACTACGGTCACCGAATTTTCTTATCGAACACATTTAATTTCCTATGATTTTGAGAAAGATGTGGAAATTTTAGATGACAAACTCTAGATTTACATCTAAACCTTCTAGAACATTATGGTCAATTTTCTCAATGAGATTCCACTCACAGTAGACTACTTGTGCACGATACTTTTTCTCTTCTTCGGAGTATGACCACTCATTTTGAAATGTAATCACAAATAAATGTTTTTTGATGCTACGTGTGCTTATAATTTTTGGAACAGTCTATACTTGTTAAAAATCATTGAAAGTTATCTATCAAGGAGGACATTTTGAGTTTCGCTGAACGGAAGTATCTCCGAGGCTCAAGATATTCCAGCTGGTGTCCCAGAGAGTAGCATATTAGGAACACTACTTTTCAATCTATTCACTTCGGATATACCCCAACTTCCTGAAAACGGATCTTTGACGTTGTCCGCTAACGATACCGCACTCATCCCAGATAAGGAATGTAAAATCGAAATGAATCACACAGCAGTGGAGTGGTCTCATGAAGTCACATACTTAGGTGTTACATTGGACAGTATGGTGATTTTCAGACAACATATTAAAAAAAATAGTTACTTATCTCTAATAAACTGTAAATCATCATTGTTTTTGAAAAACAAGCTTGCTGTCTATTAATAGATAGTGCTTCCTATTATTGAATGTGGTATGTCGGTCTGGAAGAGCTGCGCTAAAACATATCACATTAGTTCCAAAGAGTTCAGAGCAAATTCCTCCGTATCATTAAATTTTTAGTCATCATTCAAAATTAATATTCAAAAACCATCCAATAAATTAAGATACAGAGATGTAGAGCCATTTAGGCTGACCAATAAAAATGTCATTATAAAACAGAGGAATAACGTCGTTGTACGTCTTGGTGGTCGAGTGGTTAGCGTGGTAAGACTTTAATCGCTAGCCTACTGATGGCATGGGTCCGATTCCCATCTTGGTACTGGGTGTTAAATGTTAATTAAGCTGTCCACGTCATTTATTCAGTCTGTGAAGCCTAAATCGGCCTAGACGGTGTATGTCTTTTCTCTTTTCAAATAAAAAATTTTTTACTACTACTAGGAGATCAGGCATCCGACTGATGGAACTCGACTTGTACGTTTGTGTTGGTCAATTCCATCACGTTCACCGTGGTGTAATTGGCAAACGCGTTTTTATAATAGAGCGGAGATTGTGGGTTCAAGTTCTGTAAGAGAGCCGTCGTATCTTTTTCTTGGTTTTCACTTAAACTAACTGACCAAAGGCAAAACCAGTATCTCTTGCTGGGGCAACTCAGGTACTCTTTGCCACATATTCTAAAAGCAAATTCATCTAGGAGAGCTTGTCAGCTTGTTAGTTCATTTCGTCAGTTCTCACTCAGTGCTGCAGTTGCTTTGGAGAGTCAGATTATTCACCAGTCAAAGCACCAGGAAAATATTGTTCGTGTGTAAAAAATTTGTGATTGTGTGCGTGGATTATTTGTTTACGTGTTCTTTTTACTGTTAACGGGCTTGTTCGCTTATGTTAATAAGATGTTTTTTGAACCTCAGTAAGATGCTCAGCGCCCCCACAAAGACTGCTTTACACATTGCGACACATAATTTTAAAATGCATATTACAAAGTTAGATTTTTTCCGATTTCCCGCCAGCTAGGAACTGATCATCTGTAATGTTTGAATACTACAGACTTATAAAACTCACATATTACAACTGTTAAGTATGATTAAGCATCTTCCTATAGGTGACCATGATGGTCTTAATTAATTATCACAGTATTTGAAAAGTTTGACTTCGTTCAGAACATAAGTTCAGCCAATACTTTTTTGATCTTTTATTCCCACAGCTTCCCATAGCAATCACTCAAATTACAATGAATTGTCCAATCATCAGAAAGGATTACTCCTAACAACATAGGAAAATATTTCCAACGCGCTGCATCCTGATTGAGAGCGCCAGATAGTGGGACGGCACTCTGTCATTCGAACAAATTGGCCTACATCTACACACAGTCACAGTCATAAGCATATACATAAACTTTCGTGCATAAGCGCCTGACGACGACGACGACTGACTGAAACAAACCATTGTAGAAATGATCTGAGTCGTGCAAAATTTCCTCTTCCCACGGCACATGTCGAGTATCTGGTAGGTATCTGGGAAGAAATTTGTCGCTTTGGTGACATGGTTCATAGCTTCACCGCATTGGCACTTTGACATTGTCGGAGAATCTCCGAGAATGGCAACGACCGATATCCGGCAAGATGGTGGGCACGGATGGCGGATTTTCCAAAGTTGAACATTCTACTCCGAGGCGTAAGTGGGCTGGTTGGCTGGCTGGCTGGTTGATATATTTCCCTTCCACAACTGTGCGTCGATGTTTTTAATGCGCCCCCGAGGAATTCCAAAGCTCTTTGCCACCACGCCTCGCCGTGCCTCTAACAACTACAAAAACTCCATGGCAGATTTGTTTGCTTCAGTGATTCCAACATTTTTGCGCGCGATTCTTCGGTTTCGGGATTCGCATGCTCGCATCTTATCCATCTGCCCCCAGGTGTTCTCACTCTTATACCCAAGTATGGAGTTGGTATCGGTGTTCCATGATGCTCCGTACTGTCGCATGTCACCGGAAAAATAAAAAGTGCCCGGGAAAGTTGATCAGACAATGAATGAGACACCGAGGAACACGCCGACACATACACGTGGAAGCAGGATTTCCGGTCCTGGGACGGAACAAGGGAACCAACGAATGAACCAACGAACGAACATGTGTTTTTGTTTAATTTTTTCCGCTTCTCACACGTTCACATTCCACAATGTCAGCTACTGCCCCGGGGGATGTCTGAAAATTGTACGGAGGTAGCTACTACAGTGCATGCATTCCATTTTTGTTTTGTTCCAAAGCTCAGCAACAAAACAATGGCCCTACCATACTACATCTAGCAGGTATGTGTCTAACAATGATGAATTCTAAAGTTGTGCTCACAAAATTGCACGCGAGTATTTCATTCATGCGATGCTTGGGCAATTATTCCTTCTGTAACAGGAAAAATTTAGACCCCAATACACATTTTTGGAACTTTTGTTAATTTAGTTACAAAGAAAAGGTTTATCTTCTTAGAACCATTACATGTTTTCTTAAAATATTTTTTCCTCTAGTTGTTTTTAAAATAAGCGTTATGTAGTTTTTTTTTACTTTCATTCTATTTGATTATTCATTTATTTAACTTTATAACATTACACTTTTATTTATATTTTTTTACATTATAACTTTTTGATAGTTTTTCACAATAATTATAAAAATACATTTGCAGTTTGACTGCAATAACATTTAGCATACAAATATACAGCATGATTAATGATGTCACTCGGTAGGGGGGTGTAGGTTTCGATTTTTGTGACAATTTGTGATCAACTTTATCTCAAAAAAAGAAAACAACAAACCAATAACAAACAATTGTATCCAAAATTCAATAAAACTATACTTGCACCATTCATTTAATGAATAAAAAGACTCACGTAATTACTTCGGGTAAATCTTATGATGCGAACGGATTGAAGAAGAGGAGAATGGTTTCTCAGACATGGTCGCTGATGCTGCAGCTACTGCCTCGGCTTTTCAGGTCATTGATATGGAAAGTGATCAACTTAATCCTTGGACTATTGATTGAAATGTGTTTTAAGCAATGATTGAAGCCTTGTTATCCTTTTTTCAATTCTTTGAATAAAACTGATGAATTTAAAAAAAACAGAAACTTTTTAAATCAAATTTTTAAAGGTTGGACATTTTACTCCAGGGGGGAGGGGGTGCGAAAACGTGACATTATACGGAAAGGAGAGGTACGAAAGTTGTGACAATATGTGATAGGGGTAAGGGGGGGTCAATTTTTTTTCCAAATTTTGCGTGATATCATTAATGGATCAGATACCACGTGGACAGAAAAACGAGATTTTTGACCACCTCCTCCCCCTCCGTGGACAATCGTGGACATTTGGCAAACCCCTACCCCCCCCTCCGGATTTCCACGTGGACAGATTTGAATTTGTTTTTTTTTTCTAAATCTAATTTGACAGTTAGAAATACTACGTTTTGCCAATTTGTTATTGAAATGGCTGATTTGAAAAAAAAAAATGAATTAGCATTTTCTAATATAAAATAATTTTAAAAATTTTAAACTTCTAAATTATCATATTTATCACTTGCTTTCAAGTGGTTACTGGTTGCTTAAATTTAAATTGGAAAGCTTTGCAAATTTAAGATGTTTATTTAGACATCTTGATATTTTCAAGTAACAAATAAGGTTTTTTAAGGGACTCCACTTAAACTATAAATTCAACCTATAAAACTGCATCCGGTTATGTTAGAATTTATAAATCTCCAATAAAATGGTTATTATCACCCTTCCCTTCTGCAGTAGGTTCTGTAGAGCAAATTATAAAACCTTGTCTAGACAAACCAACTTTTTAGGTTCTGTTTGAAACTGGCTTTTAAAACCTAATTATTATATTATTTTTATCTAAATACAAATAGTTCTGCTCTTGTATTTGGTTTTCGATAATTATTTTAAGAACAAATGAATAAATATAAAAATAACCCAAAGCATCAATAAGTTCATCTTCATTTTGTTAAGAAATTCAATATTAGTTTATAATTCTGAATTCTCGATTCCAAACATTTTTAAACTTGCGCTCATAAGTTTTCCTCAAATATGTATGTGAAAATTTTAAAAAAGTTATGTAAACTGCGCTTCAATGTAATAAAAATTCGATCAAAAAGATATAAAAATTATGATTGCGGAAATTGCACCCATTTAGACTCCTGCGCAAATAATTTCCACGCAGAAATATTTTCGCACTGACGCATACATAGACATTCGATGACAGTTTTTCAAATCAACCGTTGTTCACTTCTGATTTTCGAATCACATTTCCAAACGGCATAATCGTTGTTGTTTTGAACGAAAATTGTTATGAAATGCGAACCAAGGAGTTTAATAATGAAAGTTGATAGACCTACATATGAAAAGAAACGAACAGAAAACAAAATGCATTGTGTACATTCTTGCAGCCGAATTCCGGTACTTGAAGAAAATCACCAAAAATTTCTTCAAGAAAAGAAATTCTAAAATTGTCGTTCTCTTCATGAAAATGTCTTTTCTTCTTGGTTTATTCCGAAAAAGTAAAGAGAATAAAAAAAAAAACAAATGTAAGAGAAGAAAAAAGTACAGCTCACCTATTCACCGCTAGACGTCTTTGACGTTCGTTGTCGGTGAGACTTTTCAAAACGACTTATTGTTGGCACCGTCTTTCTCCCATGTTAGTTTGTTTCCCGATATTGAGCATGGTAATTAGATTAAAATTATATTTTAAATACTAAATACTATTTATTACAGCAATGTTCAATATTGCTAGATACAATACTTCAAATCTTGCTCACAACCGTGCATGCAATTAAATATGAAAAAATCATATCGTTGAGTGTTGAAGGCATAATTGGACATTTTTAAAAATGAAGCTAGAAAGTTACGTGTTTGTAAACAATCGGATGTGTTGAACTTCAAAGATGTTAATAATTTTACCACAGAATTTGACGAAGTACAATTAATTAGGTTTAATCGATTACCTGAGCCAAGATATCGCAATGTTGTTAGAACTTGTAAATGTACCGGAGTTGTTGTGGTTCTTTCATCCTTCAATGGGATAGCGTTCAATGGTTGATCCAATAAGTTACCCAGACAACCATTTGGTGGGTATTTCGAATTTGCAACGCAAATAAACGTGTAAATATACGTGTAAACATATCGTATATAATGTAGCAAAACCAGTATATACGTATCATTTTGGAGGCCATATAGGTACATTAGCAAACATATTCTTGATTTGCATTGTAGTAAATTACGATTTGCACGACTTGTCATGCGCATCATTTACGACTACCCTGATTCTTTTTATAATATGCTATGACAATTCACACCATCATATAGATGATTGAGGTAGTAATAAACGACATTTTTCGTAACAATATGGAAAGTTTGGGGACTTATTTGGTCGTCTTTTGCGACTTGACGGCAGGGCTCTCATTTTCCGTCAGTTGAAAAAAAAAATATTTTTTTGGGATTTTAAACCATTTGGTTTATTCATCCCCAAAACTAATAAAAATAAGATTGTTTCAAAGAAATGTGTTTTTTTGCTGTTAAATTCAAGTTTATATCGTACACATTTATTATTTGCCTGATTGCTGATTTTTTTCCACGTTCATAAATTTATTGTTAGCGCCTGGACTTGATCCCCTGACGATTCGATCAGCAGCTCATGATGGTTCCTCGACGCTATCTGGAATATATAAATTCAAGGGGATTTGCTTCAAAGGCATTCAACCAAAAGCAAATCGTATATTTCTATAACTTAAATCTTTTAAATCGTAGAACACGTCATCGATGGTCTAAAAATAGACCAACATTTTGAAGCCTCCTTTAATACGATTCCAATCATCGATATCCCATTATCATAAAGGATTTTATTGAACTTTTTTGTATTCTTTTACGATTGCCTGCAAATACATTTTACGAAAATCAGACATGCGAAATAATTTGCAAAAGTATACGATTGCATGCACATTATTACGAATCAATGCAGTTATATACGTTTTTTATTTCGAATTATTTTATGCATAGCACGACAAAATCTCTCAATCACGGCTGATCACCGTATATCGGTCTTTTCACGGATTTTGTGCGAATTGTCGTACACAAAGGTCGAGTTCATATGTACATAAATACTTCTTGTCGTAATAAAGTCATGCAATGCTTTTAAATACGATAAAGAATATGCATGGACCGCACATTGTAGGTGCAGATATACGAATATGAGTATAAATAACATTCTATACGATGTAATCTGTAAAAGAAAATACGACTTCTGGTTGTCTGGGTAATAAACTTCTCAGCCAAAATTTTGACGTTCGAAAGAGTTTTTCGAAATTTCCATCCGAAATATCAAATGGATTACTAATATCTCTCAAATAACGACGATGGCGAAATAGATTGATTTTTTCTTGGCGTTTATACCACTTTTTTTGCATAGTATAGTATAGTACAATCGTTTGCTCCTTTATTTTCAAGTTTTAATAGGTATGAACGTTTAATTTAACAAAAATCCTCACTGAAAAGAGAATGTCTTTTTAAATTTCCGAAGCAAAAATGCCGAAGAAAGAAATTAAAAATCTCGTTTTCTATTTCAAACGTCAAAAAATGTCTTCTTTGAATTGACCGGAATGTCAATCTAAGACAATTTCACAACGAAAAAAATCCGAAGAGATTGAAAATCATGTTTTCTTTTTTAAATGTAAAAAAAATGTCTTCTTTAAATTCACCGGAATTCCAAGATAAGAAAATTTTAAAAATGTCTTCAATAATTTCTTTTTTTTCACGACTAGAATTTTAGTGGAACTAGAATTTTAGTGGAACAAACAAATCAAAGATTGAGGATGGCAACGGTGCGCATGAATATTGGTTTTTTAGTAGAAATAATTTGAAGCAACTAAACTCTGATGGTCAGTGCTCTGATGTTGGTCCTTTTGTCTTATACTCCCTTTTCAATTTTGGCACATGATTGTTTACATAAAGAATGTGATGGTATAAGTGAGTGCGGAATTTTTATCTGTCAAATCAGATTCTCGCAATAGTCTAAAGATTCATACAATGGACAATAATTTTTTAGAAATATTTTTTTTGTAGCCATTCAACTATTTGTGAATATTATTCCAGCCATTAGGGTGTCTGAGCTCACTCTTAGCATACACGAGTTGAGGTTTACTTTCTTAAATAGAAAACCACCGTAGAAAATATCATTATTAGTCATGAAAATGTCAATACTGTAAGAAATTATTAAAATTCATATTGTGTTAATAGATTATCACCGCTGGTTTTATGATTTTCATTGAATAATTGGTTGGATTGATTGGTCTTGTGCGGCAAGAAGTTTTCTTAAAATCACGCTCTTGGCTCATTTTCAACACCTTTCATGCTTCCGTATCTAATCTATAATTTTCATTACTTCATTTGATATTCTTCCTGTTAGAATGTATAGTTCACCAAAATGCCTTGATCATTCAATTAATATCTTAAAAGTCATATTAGAACACTTAAAAACCATAATGATTTCTTTAAATTACTATTCATACTGATTGGCTGTTAAATAAATTTATTGTCTTATAAAAGATTATGAAATTTGAAAAGGGTGCTTGAAGGAATTTTTTAAATCGGCAAAGTTATGTAGCAATCTATGAGTCATTCCAACAAAGCTGTTTTAGGGTTGATGGGTGCCAGCTCCGTCTGAAAACCGCCAAAACTACCACCCTCAACGATGAAAAAGACCGCCGAATCAAACAGCTAGAGCACTAAGTAGCTCATTTAATGGCCCTGCTAAACCATCTCCGAGAAAGGTCCAGATCAACGATGGAAACCGAAGAAGATACGTTGGATTCCGATGCCACCATGACATCTGTAACCAGCTCCACTCCGAACACGCCCAAACGGAAGAGAAACCGTGGATCATCAGAAGACCGTAACCCAACAACATCGATAGACCTGAAAAAGAAAAAAACGTATCCCACCGAATGAATCGGCCTGCAACAGGAAATCCCGAAGCGACAACTGGCCTCAACCCTCTTCCCAGATCGGTGAACAACCAAATCTTTCAACCATCATTAAAAATGGCTTCACTCATTGCCACTCAAGTGAACCAATCCCCACCCAATACTAACAACTCCACAAGTAATACCTCACTGGTCTCAAGTATCACCACAACTCCTATGACTAGAAGAAAAATATGCCTTGCAATGTAATTTACAAGGTCTGGGAGCCCGTACAGCTGGATTGGAACTTCTAACTAAAAAACTCACCCCCATTGTACTTGCCTTACAAGAAATACTCACTCATCAAAACCAGATTGCTCAAAACTTTATTAATTTTTTTAAATGTTTTATTTGTCTTGTTTGTTTTTAAATTATTTAACATTCAGTACTTGAATAAAAATTTAAATAATTTCTGTCGAAAGTGCTACTGGTTTGTTTTATATAAACTATGTAGTTAGAAAGTGGTTCCCGTAAATGTTACAAACAATAATTCTGTGGGGCCCGAGGAAAACCACCTAACGTTCCAGTGAGAGACGTGCTAGCTGTGCTAGACTTGGACTACATGTTCGAAATTTACCTTTTCTTAAAAGCTATCGATATCCGTCTATAATTCTTTTTATTTTCATATTTCCCTTTCTATCTTCTTTTCCTCTTTTGAAAAAAAGTGCTAGACTTCAGTAATTTATTGTAAAAAAACAAAAATGAGTGTGGCTCCTTAAAGCTTAAACGTATGAGCCGTTAAAAAAAAACAGTTATAAAAAAACTTTTTTACAGGAAATTTGTAATAATAAATGAATCTTCGTTCAATTTCAAGGAAAACAATTTAAAATTACAGGTTTTGTTAATTACACGTGATTTATTTTAAAGGTTGCAGTTTTCAGTGACACGTAATAGTCAAATTTTTTTTCTGTGTATATGAATGCATCTAATTTGAAAAACGACACAATTTATACAGATCTAAGCGATCATCTCCAAGTAATTACTACCTTGATTTGAATTCAGACAAGCAACAGTTACAATTGAGCAAACACATTATTAATCATTTCGAAATTAACGAAAAATTTGGAAATTATTTGAGAGAGATTGGTGAAATCGAAGATGCAAGCACATGTATTCAAAATATTGTGGCAACTTATAACTCTTAGCTTACTACTTGCTCCAAAAAAGTGACTAAGTCAGTAAATCTCAAGGGCGATTACTGTCCGTGGATGTCTTTGTGGATGTCACCTCTGGACTTTTATTAGAATAAAACACAATTATATCAAAAGAGTGAAAAGGAATCCTGAAGATGCTCACTTATGAGAAATGCTTAACCATATTTCAAAGAAAGTTGAAGTTACCAATAGAAAATTTAAAAAGAACTGTTACGCAAATATTTTGAACAACACACCTCATTCAAAAATCTGGAAAAACATTACGTAATTCAATGCTAGATAGATCTCGTACTAACTCTGAGATAAACTTGAAAGTAAATTATATGATTGTAGAAGATCAAAATGAAGTAAGTCAGACATTTAATCACTATTTCACCAACGTCGGGACATCTCTTGCAAATAACATAATCGTAGATCCAACATATAACAGTTTAGCGAATATTGGCCGTGTGTCAAATTCTCTATTTTTACACTCAGCAACTGCTTATGAGGTTATCACAGTTATAAAATCTCTTAAAAATATAAAAAAAGCAACATGCCTACGTTTTTACTTGAAAATCACCATTTGTCATTTTCTAGCATTTTTGCAAAATGTTTTAACAAAATGTTAGAGTCTGGCATCTTTCCATAATGTCTAAAAACAGCTAAAGTGACAATTTTAAAATCAGGTGACATCCTTGAGGTGAACAACTACCGCCCTATAGGTATTAACACTTAGCGTCTTGAGCAAGGTATTTGAAAAATTATTAATACACAAAATTAATTGTTTTTTGAACTGCAACAATGTGTTGTATAATCTCCAATATGGATTTAAATCTGGGTCGAGTACCTTAACAGCTATCTGCGAGTTATTGGACTCCGTTATTGAAAAAAATGACTCTAAAAAAAATAGTAGGTGCACTTTTTCTCGACTTAAAAAAGCCTTCGACACTCTCAACCATTACATTCTTCTTCAAAAACCAGAGTGTTATGGTATCAGGGGCACTACGAACAACTTGATACGAAGTTATCTGGCCAACCGTAAAGAATTTGTTTGTTTAGGAACTGCAAGAAGCTCTTTTGAAGTTTCAGATACCGGTTTCCCGCAGGGCAGCAACATAGGGCCTCTCTTAGTTTTATTGTACATAAAAAATATCAGCAAGTTACCTCTGCATGGTGTTCCCCGCCTATTTGCTGATAATACAGCTCTTTTTTACCCTGACACCTGTCCAAGTAGTGTTACCATGCTTATGGAAGAAGATTTAGGAGTTCTCCATAAATACTTTTCCACAAACCTTCTGACACTTAACCTCACCAAAACAATGTTTATGATCTTCCAATCTTATCGAAAAAAATTGAACCTCATAATTATTCCAAAATCACTGAAATCGCGATCGAAAGAGTGAACAACTTCAAATATTTGGGCATTGCTCTCGATCAAACTCTGTCATGGAGCAATCACATTGAAAATTTACAAAGAAAGATCTAATCTTACAGCGGAATCTTATGGAGGGTCAAAGCATTCGTCCCATGCCACGTTCTGCTAAAATTCTATTTTGCCTTCGTACATTCTCATTTATATTATTTGATCGCCATATGGGGATCCCTTTTGTCACGTCTACAATCCCTATGAAACCGATGCCTAAAGACTATCTTTAATCTTCCCCTACTCTATCCAACTAATCTAATCTATTCTAACAGGTAACACAACATATAACCTCTTAATCAACTTTGTGATTTACAAACAATTATTTATGTATTTGATAATTTGCACGCGTCAAACAGTAGTCAAAGCCTGAGATTTACAACAGGAGTTAGAATCCATAACACCCGCTTTTTTCATCACTTAGTACACAGCACATCTTCAGCTTCTCGTGGCCACCGTCGAATTTCTTATATTAGTCCAACCAAATTCAACGTTCTTCCTGAAGATATAAAAAGTTCAACGAATCTGTTTCAAGACCAAACTAATACATTATTTCAAAGAAAATTCAAGCCGTTGATCATCCAACCACTATTCAGAAGTTATTTATTATTAGTCTTGTATTTTTTCTTAGCTGTAAATTTAGTATAATAAAATGTAGTTTATTAATTTTTTTTGTAGTATTTAAAATTAAATTTTAGTAATCATATTCGAATATGTAATGGATCTCTTAAAAGGAAATATTATTTCCACTGAGATTCATGTTGCAATTAAGTTTTGTAACGTAATATCTCCTCGCACTAAGTAACTATATTATTTAAGTTCTCAGCTAAGTAAATTTTTGTTCGCGTTTTGTGTTTTTCCTTTTGCTGTCAGACATGCTAAAAAAAACAGTTTCAAAATATCTACTCTTGGATTTAATCCTACTCGTTGAAGCGTTTGGACAGTAGGTCTTGAAAAAAAAAGGCTCATTCTTCCGTATAATGTCTTCAGTTTTTCTTTGAAGAGCAGTCCATGCCAGTAATACTCGAGTACACGTCGTACACGTCGCGAATTAATGTTCAAGTGTCTCAGTGTTATTACAACGATCGCAAAACTCACTGTTTACTCTACTCATTTTATGTAATAACTGTTTGTTACTTTTTCATTTATTAATATGTAAAGGATATCTCGCTGCTTAGAAGTTAGAAGACGACAGGCTACATTTTTCCATGTTTGGGGCCAGTTCACATTAGGATGTTTCATTTCTACTTTGGGTCTATCAGTTTGTTGCAAGAACCAACAAAAGATGGATGCCGAAGACAGTCGCTGGCGAAGGTTTCCTGGGAGCTGTACTTCAGTTTGTGTGATGAACTTCAAGCATTGCAAATCACTAGAAATGTTGTGGATTGCACTGTTTAATGGCTTTTCTCTCCATTTGAGCTGAGATTTGATCCCTTTACTGAGAATACGTCTGCCTTGGACCGAAGTTTAGTATCCTGTAATCTCAGCCAGGAACTCTCCTGGACAGTTCTGGAAGACACTCACAGTAGTGACCACATCCCAATCGTTGTCTCACTTGAGCATTCCAACCCCCCCCCCCCCCCCCTCTCCCCCCCCAAGTGGCCACAAGACCTCGGTGGAACTACGAGGATGCTGACTGGGTCCGACACTAATCCGAAATCGAGCTAGCTTTGGAAAGCAATTCCCACCACACCTATGATTCCTTCACTAGACTACTCTTCAACACACCTTCTCTGCATATTCCGCGGACCGCTGGAGTACCAGGTAAAAGAGCCGTTCCATGGTAGGGCCCAGAAGTTCAGGACTCAAATTTCGCCGTAAAAAACTCTGAGCACTACGTCGCCTCCCTAATAATCACCCCAAAAAAATTTCGCCCTTGAAGAGTACAAAGCTGCACGATCTGCCGCTAAGGCTGACGTTAAATCCGCAAAAAGAAATAGTTGAAGGGATTTTGTGGAGGAAATTAATCTCCAAACTCCATCCGCCAATATTTGGGATAAATTCAAACGCCTGAGGTGCTCCAATCGCATCAGCCGTTTCTATCCGTTGCTGGGTAACAATACTCTAACGACCCTGCATTGCTCGCTAAATCCATCTACACACACTTCTCCTCCGTCTCTTCTGCGGACCCAAATCCTAACAACGATTACAACTCCCATTTCACCTTACAAGAACTTGACATAGCCCTTAGTAAGGTCTAAGGACGTTCCGCTGGTCAAGACGAGAATGGTTTTCTTCTTTTGAAACACCTTCCACCTGAACACCTGATCGGCAAGATTATGTTTCTGGAAATACTCAACGATATCTGGGACGTCGGCGAAATCCCTACGCAGTGGAAAAAAGGCCTAGTCATTCCAATTCCCAAACCCCATCAAGACCTTCACCTCATTAACAGCTACCGTCCTATCACCCTCTTGCACTGTGCAGGAAGATTCTTGAACGCCTGGTTAAACGCCGTCTAGTCTCCTTTCTCGAGTCCAACAACCTCCTCGGCACAAGACAGTTCGGCTTTCGCCCTGGATGCTCTACAGACGACCACCTCACCACTTTTGAAAATCTCGTTGCCGACGCCATCGATAACAGCCAACACGTGGAGTGCTTATGTTTGGACTTCTCCAAGGCCTTTGACCTGGTATCCCGTTATCAAATTTTGTCCAGGCTAAAAGAATGGGGTGTTCTGGGCAGAATGGGATGTTGCATCCGCAGCTTCCTGACTGAACGTAAAGCTGCAGTCTACAACGATGGCAAGCCATCATCCTCCCACACCATAGCTAACGGTGTGCCCCAAGGCTCTGTATTGGCCCCAACGCTGTTTCCTATTGGGATGCAATCACTCTTTGAAGTAGTTCCAGAGGACGTAAATGTTGAGTGAGTGAGTGAGTACTCATATCCAACCAACTTGTTGCTATAGCGATTATTGTAGTGTAGTGTCAGGCCGAAAAGGCCGAATATTTATTTTTTAAATTTAAACAATAACAGATTTGCCAAATTTTTCAACTGGTGTTGGATAACTTATAAAGTATGCAAAAGTTATGTTGAAAAAGCTACAAATTCATCAAAAACTTATGGTTTCAGTAAATCATCTTAGATGTATCCGGGTATCTTTCACTGTAGATAACTTTATATTTTGATCGTTATTCTTAATTTTCTTGATATATTCAAACTTGCCCATAAATCCATTAAAGAGTTCAAGGAAAGTCAACTCTGACGGTTTTTAAAACTGTTTGGATTTTACCTGGGTTTATTCAGATTAATTGCCAAATCAGATAAAAAACTAAAATTTCTTTTTGAGAATATTTAGATTTTGCGTTACAAAATGATTTTTAAGAGTAAATTTAAAAATGAACTTAAATTTTTATTTAATCCTTAAATACGATTTAAACACTGCTGCTGTGATTCAATAAAAAGTTTAAATTTCAAGTTTAAAAAAAAAAAATGTCCAGACTCGGTCGTGTGAATACGTGTGGTAGAAAGCGTGGTATGCTTAAGGTTAAAGATCATCGTTCTTTTAGGCAACAAAGCAATTTCAAATAGCTTGGAATCTTTGACACACATTGGGACAAAATCCCAGATTTCACTTGAACCCAATCTCTTTGATGATAAACGTCCTAGAAGCGACAAGTCATCTGACGTCCTTTTAGCTATTGGTGAAATTTTGAAAATCAAGCGACCTCTACTTAAAGAAAATCTGATGTTTTATACATCTGATTTGAAATAATCGAATTTATTATTATTATTATTGTTATTATAATAATAATAATAATAATAATAATTATTATTATTATAATTAAGTTTTATTCATCGAACATTTTGTTTTAATGAATTATCTATACTAAGGATCTATACAAAACAATTAGATAACACGAAACAATGAAGACTGGCGTACTCGGTTGATGAATCGGCTAGATGGCTCCCCCAATTGATGTAGATGCTCAGCAATCTGGAACGTACGCATCATTGCACTCACTGGTTCATTATGACCGTAGGATGTTCGGTGGGTTCGATTCGATAGCAAAGAGTGATGACGTAAAGTCCTCGAAGGAGCATTAAAGTTTCTCCATTCAGTATTTTTGCGATGAATGATGCCTGTTGAGTTTTTCGGCGGCGTTCCAATGTTTCTAATCCCAGAAGCTGGCACCGGTCGGAATATGCGGGAAGGTTTTCAGGATTACGCCAGGGTAGATGTCGTAGAGCGAATCTAACAAAACGCTTTTGTACACGCTCGATTCGCAAAATCCAACATAACTGATAGGGTGCCCAAACAATTGCAGCATGTTCTGTAACTGACCGGACAAGTGCGCAGTAGAGTGACTTCAAGCACAATGGGCCTCTGAACTCTTGTGCTACTTTGGAGATGAAGCCAAGCTGACGATTCGCCTTTCTTATAACTGAAGTTCGTTGACTATCGAACGTAAGCTGAGCATCGAGGATAACTCCAAGGTCATCAACTTCAAATACCCTGTCAAGGCGCTGGTTATCGATGTTATAATCATATAAAATTGGCGTTTTCTTTCTATGGAATGTTATAACGGAGCACTTGGAGACGCAGACTGATAGCTTATTAATTCTACACCATTCACCAAAGTGATCTAGTAAAGATTGAAGGTGTGCACAATCGACAGTGGATTCAACTGGAACGAATAGTTTCAGATCATCAGCATATCCTATTTTGGTTCCAATTTCCAAGCTAAGGATCAAGTCGTAGAAAAACAGAACAAACAGTAAAGGTCCCAAATTGCTCCCTTGCGGCACGCCAGATCGGTTAGTAAATGGAAATGATATACTATCACCAAATTTAATCCTAATACACCGCTCAGTGAGGAATGATTTCAACCAAGAGATCATGTTGTCATGAATACCGAGCTTAGCTAGCTTAGCGAGTAAGATTCCGTGATCAATCGTATCTGCCAGGCATAAACCCATGCTGTTCAGCGGCAATATAATGTGAGGAAGCGCGTAAGAGGGCTTGACTTACAACAATTTCGAAAAGCTTGGATCCTGCCGATAAACTCGTAATGCCTCGATATTGCTTCACATTTCGTCGTTCGCCATTTTTAAGACAGGAAACATGAAGGAATTTTTCCAATAGTCCGGGAATTTACGTTGTTGAAATGATCCTTTATAGATTTGGGCTAGCGGCAACGAGAGAGCTTCGATGCATCGACTGTAAATAACAGCCGGAATTCCATCAGGTCCAGGAGCAAAAGAGCTTTTCAGTTTCCTTGCGGCATTTTCGATGAGCCTTTGATCTATCTCGAAGGTGTTGAAATCTATAGAATCCGCCAGGACGTGAAACGTGGCATCAAAGCACTCAGTTTCGGAAGAGGCAGTGTCCAGGAAGACCGCCCGAAAATGCTCAGCAAATAAATTGCAACAAGACTGAGATAGGTAGGGAGCTCGATTTTCGTTTCGAATTTACGAAAGTCCAGAAACTTTGAGGGTTCTTACGTAAACCAGATTGCCATTGCCATTGAGTCTGCGGTAGGCTGTGTTTGCTGCTTTGAACTGTTGTTGAGAGTCAACCGTTCGATTTTTCCGAAGCCTTCGTAAACATGCATTTTTTTTCGCGTCGAAGTTGTCGCAAACTGGGCTTGCTCCAAGCAGGTGTAATAGGACGTTTAAATCTGGGAACATGCGAGTTCAACCAAGTACCAATCAAATTGCAGAAAGTTTCAGTCATAACGTCTACTGATGCGTTGCCGAAAACTGCATCCCAGTCGATGCTGTTCAAGTACTGTAAAAGCAGCGAAAAGTCCGTCTTCCGAAAATTTAACGGTCTACTCCTACGATCCGAAGTGTTTGGCGAGGAGTTACTTGCCAACACAGCAGCTGGTAAATCGAATGCGACAGGCGGGTGGTGCAAATCTACAGGTACCAGAATGTCAGGGGCATTTCTTATTTCAATTTGTTCGTCACTCAGGCCAAAAAACAAATCAAGTGTCCGTCCGAGATGATTCCTGATAGAGTTGAGTTGGAATTTAAAACATTAGAAGCATTAAGATGGAAGAAATAGAAGAAAAATTAAATTATCCTTTTTGTATTTCTATTGGAAACTAAAAAGAATATTCGACCGAATATTCTTTTGGCCGAATAGTTAGAAAGGTCAATATTCGTTCATTTGCGTAAAAATTTGGTATCTTTCATTTATGAACATCTGAGATTTCTTATACATTTTTCTATTTAAGCTTGAATACTTACTATTTAAATGGTAATTAATTCAAAAGACCTCCGAATGAAAGGGCCATCTAAACAAGGATCAAAAGATTAAACACATCCCACACACTTAAGGCCCGAAGAAAGGTGTCATAAGCTCCAGAGAAATTGATCTATCACAAATTTAATTACGCAGATACGGTTGCAATAAATTGCTGCCAAAGTGACCGAAGGCCGAATCAGCCGGGCATCTCTCACTTTTCCTGGTAACCTACCTATTAAAAGATACGACGCGGCCCTGACACGGCCATCCACACACGATACTAAATCACAATATATTCCCAAGCATCGCGGGTTGCTCTCTAATTTACGAGGAAAAATACACCCAGATTTGAGAACTCAGTTGGACAACCCGCCGGCCGAGAAAACCAAAATATCACATCCCAAAACCCCGTTGAGCTTTGGGGTTTGTGAATGCTTCTTCTGATGGTTGCCGTTTTTTGCGATGTCCCATATTTGGGGTCAGAAGGAAATGGATGGGGGGAGGTGCTCTCCTTTTCTATGACACACCGTTCATTAATAATAAATGCGTATAAAGTGCTAATTTTATTTACGACCACACGTAAAAGCCAAAGTCATCCTGGAATGGCTCCAACATGACACGCTGCCTGGCCGACTCACCGGGTACAGGACCAGATTCATATCTCGGGAGTTACACCTTGGGTATGACCGGTTGGTCGAAAAAAAAATCTGAAGGGACGTGTAGCATTTCCACACCCACAACCCCTAACTCTGACACGAAGTCGACAGCAGCAACACAAGCAGTAAATAGTGAGTCGTTGGCTGGTCCAGCATCAGTAGCAGCGAAATAAAGATCCACATGATGTCCTGGCCGAAAATGAAAAACCATGTACGATTACATTAGCTGCATTACGCCTTTCGATCTGCGCTTCCCGATGGGGTTTTTTTTTGACGCCACCCACTCCCTCGAATCGACTGAAGCGCCCACCATCGACCCGTGGGAAAACCTTTTTCTCGTTCTTTCTCTTGGCTCTCAGCTTAATGCACAGCGAAACCGAGAAGCGTTGGAATTTTTGGTCCGTTGCTACCTACTTCATTGGCGTTTGCTAGATGAGAACACAATCAACGGGTGTCGCCTCGGTCTCTTAGCTCATTCACCCTTAATTAGGACCAGACTTTTTTCGGTGATTTGAGAAAAACAGAAGTTTTAAAGGTTTTAGGAATAATCATATTTAAAAAAAACAATTTTATTGTATTTAAAAAAAATACAATTTTATCATATTTAAAAATATACAATTTTATCGTATTTGAAACATGCAATTTTTAATTTTAGATTTTAAAATAGCTTTTAAAAACATGACATTATTGTGAAAGTACTTTGGAAGTAGATTTACATTATTTGTTTTCATCTGGTGGCTAACCAGTTTACGGTACGGTGTATGAAAAACACGGTTTTGGAATCACGTTATAACAGTTCAGTTTAGAACAGGAGTTCAAAAAATACACCTGACCTAGAGAAAATTTAAGCCAACGATGATTCTTTTCACACATGTTTGGATAGCATTGAGTGTGATATTGTCAATGCCGTTTTATTTTTTTAATTTTTAAAAGTTTTTTTTAAATTTATTATTAAAACACTTATTTACTACAGGACTATCTCCTCATTTTAATATTGTTTACAATTTCTACTCTACTTATATAAACTAACTTGAATTTAACCAACTTTCGAAATTTGCAGAAAATGCATTTGTGTTGTTTGCTAATAACCAAAGGCCTGCTTTTCTTCTTTGTTATTGTAATTTGTCTTCTTCGTCAACATATTTTCGGGATCATTCGTAATCACCGACAATCACCGAAAAATATCAACTTAAAAAGATAACAACAACTGGCGATGATCAAAACTCGTGATCTCAAAACAAACCAAAAAAAAAAAAAACAATTTTTTTCAACCGTTGCATTGTTGCGAAATGTTCTGCAAACAACTCCAAATTTCGTTCGATTTTATTTATTTATTTATTTGTTTTGGAAGTGCTCTGCTCAACATAAGGCTATCTGCAAATATCTTACCTAATACATAAGATTATTGTTATTCTAGTTTACAATTGTTTTTCTTCGAGGTATAAACTTGTTTTTTTTTTTAAATTTGATTATAGCATCGTTACGAGATGTGTTGTCTTCAAGGTCGGTATTACTAATTCCTAATTCTTGTCTATGTTTACTAATTTTTGAACATTTGAATAATAGGTGTTCAACTGTGATTTGCTCATTACAAACATCGCACAAAGGTACAGGTTCTCTTCTAAAAAGGTGGCTATGAGTGATATATGTTTGGCCTATACGTACTCAAGAGAGTATAATTGAATCTTTTCTCGAAGTACGATTTGATGAATTCCAAGGCTTCGTCACTGACTCTATGTTATTTAGTTTATTGTTTTGCACATTCAACCATTCTTCACTCCATTCCTTCTGAATATTCATTTAAATTTTTAACAGCATATCATAGAACATCAGTGAAATAGGTGTCTCTAGATCATTAATACCGCTTTTTGCTAAGTTGTCAACTATTTCATTACCTTCGATGCCCACATGTGAAGGTACCCAAAAGAATGCAATGTCTTTAGCTGAATTTTCTGGGGATCTTGTGAGATCATGGATTCTTTGAATGACGTTGTTATCTGAATAGGTGGCCTGCAGTGCCTGCAAACAACTCATTGAGTCCGATAAAATCAGCGATAGGTGTGAATTCGAAGACAAAGCTAATTCAACTGCTTTTTCTAGAGCTAAGAGTCCTGCAGTAAATATGGAGTACCATTCCGTAATTCTACATTTAAAAGACTCTTGATGGCAATACACAGCACATTCCACAAAGTGATTCGACTTTGGTCCCTAAATATATATAAAATTCCATCCTTGGTATTTGCCAGTAGATTTTCTAAACTCATGTTGTAGCATGAATCGATAGGTTTTTGAGTGATTGGAATGCATTGAGAAATCTATTTTTATTTTGGATCCAGTCCAAGGAGGATATTTGTGGAACTGTCGTAATTGGACTTAAGTTGGGTCTTTTCCAACTTTTTGGGCAAGCACTTGTACATTCACATGGAAACATTTTTTTGATCTAATAGGTTTTCGACTGCTTTGAAGAGTTTGTTCTTTGAATTGGGAAAATTGGTGTTGTGGGACTAATAAGCTACGTATAGCATATGATAAGGCTGCAATATTTTTCCTGTAGTTGAAAGGGATCATACCAGATTTAAACATAAGGCTTATTACTGGATTGGTGCGAAAAGCGCCTGTGGCCAATCGAATGCCAGTGTTAAAATTGTACCAAGTTGTTTTAATAATGTGTATCTTGCAGTACAGTTTATTATTGAACCATATTCTATTTTTGATAAAACCAAAGTTTTTAGTAAGATCAAAAGAGTTTTTCGATTAGAGCCCCAGTTGGTGTTCGCTAAAGTTCTGATTAACTTAATAGAGGAGTTAGCTTTTGCTTTAAGATGACGTATATGGGAATTCCATGTTAATTTTTTTGTCGAAGAGCTTACCAAGAAATCTATGAGACTCGACAAACTCAATTCGTTGATTATTGAAGTATAGCGTTTGATCAGCACAACCATTTTTACGGCAGAAGTGAATGGCTTTTGTTTTTGAAACAGAAAACTTGAAACCTACTTTCTTGCTCCATACATTCATTCGATTCAAAAGGTTTTGAAGTTTCTGCTCAATGTTTCCCATACCCACGGTATAAGTATATAAGGTAGGCTATTAACACGAGTAAACAACTCGTTTGAAAGCAAACTAGTGACGTCATTACTATCTGCCCATAGCGTGCCAGGCAAAAAGTTTTGCGCGCGTAGATCGCTAGATGGATAGTAATGACGACATTATCGGGAAGATATCACCTTATTATATTGTACACCGTGCCCATACCTACATTTATCTTGGACAAAGCTTGCTATATCATCAGCGAACTGTAGGAGGGACCCTGTTTTCGAGATTGTATGAACAAGAATAGATATTTCCAAGACTCACTTTAAACGTTCTGTGACTGAGGCTAGCATATGTCCATGAACTCCTAAATTTGCTAAAGGTTTTGTTATGTCTCCACGTCATATCATATTCCTTTGCAATATCAAAGAATATACAGACGGAATGGTCTCCATTAACAAATGCATTTTGAAAGGCTGATTCTAGGGTTGCGAGGTTGTCGAGTGTACTTCGATGCTTCCGAAAACCAGACTGATTTCTGGCAAAAGTTTTTGTGTTTCCAAAAACCAATTCAGACGTCTATTCACGATACTTTCCAAAACTTTGCATAGACAAGATGAAAACGATATGAGACGATGATTAACTGGATAGAGTGGATTTTTATTTGCTTTTTGAAAAGGAATTACTATTGATTACCTCCAATCATTTGGGAAGCTGTGTCCCTCCCAAAGTTCGTTATAAATACTCAGAAGGTTATAGGGAGCATCTAGAGGTAGGTGTTTGATCATATCATACTGAATTTCATTAGGTCCAGGAGAAGAACTCTTGCAGTTTATAATAGCGTATTTTACGTTTGATTTTATACATTTTTCAATTACCATCAAGTCACCATTCACCGCCCAGACACCATTTACCGCCCAAAATCACCCTTTTGTGTGTATTTCGAAAAAACTGGAATTTTTTCTCCAAAAATAAGACCTGTGTTCTGTGTCGGCATCATTGTTCGACCATTTCACTGAAAAATCATCACTTAATTATGCTAGCTATAGCCAGAAATAAAATATTTGGTTTTTCGTTTCCGGTCAAATTATTGAATTCGACGCCTGTTAGCAAACTAAGCATAACTGTGCTCCTAGGGGAAAAAGGGGTTTTGTTTACTAAATAGTACCTATTTGTCCTACAATCGACTTCAAACGATAGTTTGATTTTTGTAGAATAGATTTGCATCGGAAAATTTTCGATTTTTTCAATAGTTGTTGTTTTTTGAAGCGTTTAGTGATGGGCGGTAATTGGTGTATAAAAAAAAGTGTGGGTTCCTAATTACCGGTCACGCACAATTTCTTTGTTTTTAACGCATGTATTGTGTCAAAAGTGTAAATTGTAAGAAGCATTTAGTTTGATTACGTTAGAAAATGATGTTTTATCGCTGAAAGTAACCGATTACTTGAGGCTGTTTGCCGGGAATCATCATTTTGCCAGTCAACGCACTTTGTTAAAATTTGTACAAAATTTGCGGGAAAGATTTCACAAAATGTATTCTCTCAAGATCCAAAATATGGTTTTGACAGCTCGTTACATGGACAATATTAAAAAGAACAGTTTCCGTGTTGTTAGATAGTTTTTCCTTAAGAAAACATTATCGATACCCAAAAAAGTCGAGTGGGCGGTAATAGGGCCAGTTGAACACCTCAACGTTTAGTTAATTATTTTTAAAAGCGTACATTTTTCGCATTCCACTAAATTTTTTATTTAAAGTAGAGCAGTTTTAAGATGTATTGGAAAAGAAAGCGAATAAAAATCTTCCGTCGTTTTTTTATTACACATGTTTGAAGTTGAAAAACCGCTTAACTGGGCGGTAGATGGTGACATGATGGTATGCGACTATTCGATTCAATGGTTCGACAATGTTCACAAAGATCATCTGCCAATCTACCTATTTATGTTATAGGTTATACTCAAATAACTTTTATTTATTGTTTACAAGATAAAACGACTGTGAATTGCTTGCACTTGAGATGAAAGTGAGACCGATGTTAGACGACACATTTGCTCACTGGATTTTCGAAAAGTTTGTTATTATTTTAGGAATGGTGTTCTGTTGAGCGATGAAGTAAACATACAGCGAACTCACCTCTGTTAACGTGAAGTTTTGATTTAAGAAAAAATCCTGTTTCAAACCATTCTAGTGAATTTCGGCTTAATAATTTTTTCCTTGAAATACTCAAAAGCACTATGTCGACGATATCAGAACTTATTCTTCCGAATACTGCACCGTTTAGGAATAATGCTTTTGCCTTTGATTCTACGTCCACAAGTTTTATTCCAACTTTTCCATAATCCAAATATAGTTGGTTTCTCTCAAGTATTTGTCCAAGTTTCTAGATGACACGTTCAACAAGGAGAAATCCGAAGTTTTCACGCTGGTGATTGGCAGCCTTGCCAACCAGCGACAATGAAAAATATAGCAAACAACTCGGCAATCGGCAACCCTTTATTTTGTATTGTTCCGACACTTGGAAGTTATTGATAGATGTCTGGTCAAAACGAAATGTTATCAGTGATGCCGCCGTAGCTGATGTTGACGAAAACTCCGGTTTGGGGATTCAACAATAATTGTATCTTTTGGAGATATTATTTGAATGTTTTTTCCCGCTTCAACCAGCCTATACGGACGATAGTTTTGGCGAAAATGGCCTCAGCCATAACCTCAAAATTTGATTTGCTGGCGGCCTCACCAGTGATGTTAGGTGCATTCCTAGAATCAGTATTTGCTTGTTTTTAATAATTATAGGGTTTCTGAATTGATTAAATTTTTTAACTATCATCAGTTAATCGTTTGAATTCATTACGGGGCGTCCTTAAATGGATGAAGATAAGCCATCTTTTGCTAAATTTTCAACGTGAATTGAAAACATCTGCAATATATTTTCATGTACTTTCTTGGTTGATTAAAAAATGGTAGTTTCTAACTTCTAAACGAATGCAAAATCATCCACTGTTAAGATTTCTGATTATTTTAAACATATCCTCATAATTCGCTACATCGTTTAAGTGTGCGATATAGTAAGTTTATATTTCGTTCAGACGAATGATGAATTTAATTTCACACTCAAATAGAAATCTACGGGAATGTTGCAAATTCTCAGTACCCATGAAAAGGTTTTTCAATAGCAATGCAATTAAAAAACATGATTTCAAAGTAGTCGAAGATTCCTTTGAATTCAGCTACAGTATTTGAAAGACCCAAATACTAGTATTTCACTAGCTACTTGCTAGCATCCTCAGTGGGATGCTAGCAAGTAGCTAGTGAAATACTAGTATTTGGGTCTTTCAAATACTGTAGCTGAATTCAAAGGAATCTTCGACTACTTTGAAATCATAGTTTCATTCAGCTAAGAGGTTCTTCAAACCTTTGATTATTAGTAAAAAACATAATTATTTTCCAAACATCAATACTCTTGGATCCCCTGAGCACCCAAAAAATCAAAACACGAACATCTGTGTATCACTTTTCGACAGGGCGAATTTGTCGACATAGTACCGAAAAATCGCGTTTATCCTGCGCCCTTCTCAAGAATCGATTCTGTCTCGCATGGTTTGAGGGTAGGGCTGAGGCCTCATGCTAAGGTGGTGTTCGTGTAGAACTGTCAATATATCCTTATACGCCCAGCCCACACTATTCTTAACTTCGTATATTTAAATAAATAGCTTTTGGCCTCAACAAACTAGTGAGCATAGTCAGCGTTTCTTGAGTTGAAATCTTATATTATCGCGCTTTTACTTAATTTTACTTCGGAAGTCCGGGCTTCCGACTACCGACTGACTTCCGACAAAGGAAAATTATGTACTAGATTGTTGGAAGTCTGCGGTCTGCTGTCAGTCAACAAACGACGTTTCTAAATATTAAATTTAAACACACAATACGAATAAGAAAGGGAAAATAATAAAAGCATCCTAATGAAATTAACGCAAAACAACAATAAACTGAAAAAAGAAAAAATAAAAAAAAATTAAAATATCAGTAAAATTGCCGAGATTTGTCAAAAGTTGTAAACAATTGACTCTACACGAACGATATGGCATAACTAAATTCCACGGTTTTATTATTTAAACATTGACTACACTGACATAGTTCTTTGAAAAATACGCTTCAAATTTCAAGCTAAAAAGCCATCTGCTGCCGATATTACAAACTAATGATAATCATGATAATTTGATTTAAAATACGTGTAAAAGTAGCATTTTGCCAATTTGTTTAATCCGCCCAAACAAGTGCACAAATTTTGTTGAAAATAAGATATTCAACGCAGGTTTCAGTGGTAAAATAGAATTATCTTTATTCATGTTTCGTCAGTCTAGTCGTTACATATCTACACAATTCATTGGCGATTGCTATAATAGCACCAGCACTCAATTTCACATCGGAAGACCGGACTTCCGACTTCTGAAAGACTTTGAAAGAAAAGTGAAGTACTAGATTATCCGAAGTATGTGTTTTGTTGCCAGTTCACCAGTGACGTTTCTTAAATTTTTATTTAAATTCACAATATTGTCTCGAAATACACTTATCATCTTCCCTAACCGAAAAAGTACTCATTTCTGAATGAGTACTTTGATACTCTTACCCAGAATATCTGGCAACACTGTTGTGTTACCACGAACCCAATTTGAGTAGTTTCGCTTAATCGTGTGATGATGTAAACATTTGTACCGCGTTTATCATCATCAGTAATTACGGGTCTATTGTTCTCAACTCGTATTCGGAAACGTGTCCCAGTTTGAGTGTAGCAATTTTGACTAGTGCGAAACGAAATCTTTGAATAATGGAGCCTAAACGAAAAAATACGATTAAGATCCGGTTTGGAGAGAAGACCAGGAATCCGACAAATTGTGAGGTATTCGAGTTTTTTCGAAACCAAGGCTGGAAGTGCGATGATTTGAATGCAATGTACCGTGAAGATTACAGCCTATTTGTGCGTTTTCAACAAGAAGAAACCATGAAGAAAGCATTGACTCAGCTAGGATCGCAGGTTTCTTTTATCTATGCAGATGGGAATAGAGTTAACGTCAGCGTGTCTCAGGCAAATGGAATGATAAAATACATTCGAATTTTTGGATTACCACCGGAAGTTGATGATAGTCAGATAACGATGGTGATGTCTAATTATGGAAGTATTCAGCAGATTGTACGGGAAAAATATCCAATAGAGCCGGGATTCCCCATATGGAATGGGGTCAGAGGAATCCACATGGAGGTCACATCAGAAATTCCATCTTATCTACAAATACAAAACATCAAAGCAAGAGTTTATTACGACGGAATTCAACAGAAATGTTTTGTGTGTGGATCAACAGAGCATATCAAGGTCAACTGCCCAAAGAGGAGTAGTATAAGCGAAAGACTATCGATCAACCAGAAAACACTCACTTTTGCAAGAGCAGTGGCGAACGGGAATTCGGATTTGTCGCCGAGTGAAAACAACGTGGTGCTTAGCTCGACAAGCATATGCAAGGAAAGAATCTCAGAAGACAACCACGTGGTCGAAAACGTTAGCAGCTCGATAAGATTAGATAAAATAGCAGATACGGAGAAAGGGGAGATCGATTTCCAACCAGTAGAAAAAGGGAAAAAACGAAAAAGAAAATCATTGTGTCCTGTTACAGGAGATGACTCTTCGGAAAATGAGGTGGGAGAATTGAAAAAAGTGGCGGTTCCAGCATCAGATGATCTACTTATAGCGGAGGCCATTCGAAGACCATGGAGTACACGTCCGATGCAATGGAGCTTAAGTAATCAGAAAAAGTAAATTGTTTTAGATTTTGATGGATTTTATTTTGAAAAAGTGTAATTGATTGTTGCAAAGCTATGCAATCGGAACATAAATTCAAGTTTTTTGTATGTATATTATAAAAAGCTTTGAGTGAGTGCATAACAGACAGGACTAAATGAATATTTAAAAGCAAATTTCAACGATTTTTAAGTGATAAAATGAATGAATTGTAATGAATGGAGTTTTGGTATTAAATAAAGTTTTTTTTATTATTTAAAAAAAAAACTGCGAATTGCATGAACCAAAACAATTGCAATGTGTTGTTTCGGTTCGTCGGCAAATGCCATCGTCTAAAGTGTTCGGAATCCGTATGTTTTCTGTATTAACAAATCTGTTTGATGACCTTTTACCTTTTTTCAAAAGGTATCTTGAAAACAAGAGCTGGTAAACTAAATGGAACTAAAACTAAAAAGTCACAGTAAACATCCGCTATTGTCGGAACCGTATCTCTTTTACAGTTATTGGATAGATTACAAGCAAATTTAACATTCTGGATTAAAAGTTTAAAAAAAAAAATAGTTCACATAATTGTTTTAGTAGCCATCGCTGGAGCTTGTATGGGTGCTCATTAGGACCAGGAATGATGAAAAATGTTTGTTGGGTATCTACCACACCCACTTACCCCGGTGTACTCTACATAAATCAAATATTTACTCCTGTATCTACTGTTGCACTTGCTTTAAAAGCTGTCGTCTTTATACGAAAAAAAAAACGCTTTGACAGCACGCAAGCGACCGTGGAAATTTTCTGGACTAACTTATAGCTGTGCTTTTAGTTTTATGTTTATCATATTTTTGTAAAGTATTGCAGCGCTTATGTACTTACACTACACACACGGTATGAAATTGCCTTTCTGGTTAAAAAAAATGATTTTCTAATGAACACAGTTCATCGTTGAATTTGAATGCAAGAAAGCTGAAAAATCTCAAATTGACAAAAAGTTCATGAAACAGCTACCTTGGAAAATTAGTCAAAAATTCTGTGTTTCGTATTTTGACAATCTAAAAATGCAAAAATATGCCAAATTACGTAAAATCCGAGAAAAATAAGCTTCGGAAAATGACTATAGACCAACTACTAAATGATCTAAAGAAATTTTCTCACTGCGTAAGAAAGCTGAAGTTTGAAGCTACATGTTGCGCATGAAGATATATTTTTTGATTTTTTTAAAAGATCATGACTACAAAAATTTAAAAAGTGGTTGCACAGTTCAAAGTTTTGAATAATGGATTGAAAGTTTATGTGATTTGACAAATTTTCGCATTTTAGGTTCTGAAAAATGGAGCACAGAATTTTTGACGAATTTTCAAAGGTAGCTGCTTATCGAACTTTTTATGAACTCTGCACTGGGTTTTGCGTATACAAACGCCAGATTTAATAAAATTATTTTCACCAGAAAGAAAATTTCATACCGGTTCTATTTAGTGGTGTAATTCTAATTGCTCTGGAATACTTTACAAGAATACCAGGTATTCATGCTATAATTTGTATACGCACTAGATTTCTTGTTTATTGTGAGCTCATTATAATGGAATTTGAAGAGGATAATCACTGAGCAAATGAATCAATGAAACGGTTCTATGAAATGTTATCCGGAACATAGATTATATGAATAACTAGTGAAAAACAATCTCGAACAGGAAACAACGGTTTAGTTCAGCTCTAATAAAAATTAGGTATCAACTGATAACCAACCCATTCCACAGCTAAGGTAAGACTTTAAACAAAAATCTCGGTAAACCATTTCCCGTACGTACATTCGTACCTTCAACATTAGCCCTCGCACAACACACCGTATCAGTTCAACAAATTTATTACCTTTTTCCATCCGTCGTCGCTCGGGCCTAGTGCTTTATGGGCTTTTCCACTTTGCAACATTCCTTGGCTGGCTTTTTAGGCTGGGAAAAGGCTTGACCGGTTTAGGTACTTTCCTACGAATGTTTTTGGTTTGCTTCTGGATGCCTGCCGACGGTAAAGGTCGAGGCTGAAGAAATTTTCGGCTCTCATAAATCCATTCTTCGGCACCGGAAGCTCGGATTGGGGACCCTGCTGGCAGTGGGGGAGCGCTGAGCAGCCTTTTTTGCCAACCCAGAAAGTACCAAACTTAGCCGTACGATTAAGGCATATAAAAGTGGAATCCGAGAAAAGTTACTTTGCAATCGATATGGGCAACAATTTTGGAGTAATAGATTCGCTAACCTTGGCGTATGGCGACCGTTAAAGTCGGCACATGAAAGAAATGGTTGAAAGCCTAGCAACACTTGAAGGTTATAAAACGTCTTTAATTTAAAAAATAATACCTCAATTCTGAAGATTACAAATATTTATATACCAAATGCTGATTGAACATGCCGTCTCTACGCAGCAAATATTTTTGTGGGTACCGTAAATTGGGGGAACTTTGATCACTTTTTTCATTCATTTTTGAATATTTTTGAAGAGGTTGCTTTTTCGTAATATATGAAAGCTTTATAACCCTTACTGAGGTGAGGAGTATTAAACATGATGATTGATTGCAGTAAATTCAAACGACATTGGTGGTCATAATTAAATGTTTGTTACAAAACCAGATTTCGAGTTTTGGGGTAACTTTGATCAGTCTGGTTTTTAAGTATCTCAACATCTTCAAATTTATTGTTTTGATGCCATTAAGCACAGAATGCTCAAAACATCGATAACAGTAATTTTTGTTTGGACTCCATTGAGTTTTTCAACGTTTTCTTTGAAAAACAAATATACCCGAAGGATGGACAACGTTGCTGCATACATTTAGGGGCAAAAATTATAAACATTTCTCAATTTTTTACGGCCTCAAAAACATATAACATTTTTCCTTCATGCAGTTCTCTAAGGCCTCATACTGTTCCCATGTTCTTTTTTTCTTCAAACTTAACCATTTGATAGGGTTTTTAGCCATTTTTTTCTATACGGGCTTTTTCATGGAAAACGACCGTTTTTTTCGATATCCAAAAATTATCATCAAATAACCATAAAAACAACACTAAAACTTAACATACCCCAAGCAAAAAAGTTGAACTTTCACATTAAACAACCCATTTGCTCCTAAATGCTAAAACTTGATCAGAAGAGATGTTTTTTGTAAGCTTTCAATAAACCAGTTATTTTAGGATTTTGAAAATTATATTTTGGATAATATAAAAAATCTCCTAATAAAAACCAAATTTGGCTTATTTGTAACTCAATTTCCAGGCTTTCAAACGTAGTAAACAGTTTTTAGATATTTAAACTTTATATTTAGTAAATGATGATTATCTGCAAAAATTTCTTGTTGATCAAAGTTACCCCTCTGATCAAAGTTCCCCCAGTTTACGGTATATTTCGCATAACACTTTGCTATACGTTTCATGTACATAATAGAGTTATCGCATGAAACTCGAAAAAACAGCTTTTACCCACCAAAGTGGAGGCAATATACATAAGGTACACCGGGGCAAGTGCAAACTCGGGGCAAGTGCAAACGTTCAACTTTTCTCTGTTACAAAAAAAAATAAAAAAATATTTTTTCTTCTAGAAATTGTTGTTTAGACCCGAACAAACAATCTGACGTTGATAAACTAAACTATCTTTAAATTTTTCATTAAAAACAATATTGTAAGAAAACAGCAAATATTTTAATAAAAGTTGATAAAACGTACCGGAACATGTATTCAATTCATTTTAGGACCGATACACTGACTCATCTGTGAATTAGTTTGGAAAAAGTATTGCGTTTATGGGGGCAAGTGCAAATTTTGAAATTTTTTCACAAAAGCACCGTTACTTTTTACCAATTTTTTTTTATTTTTCACTTTCAACGGGAATTTGTTGAGGACTATTTTAGTGATGCAACGAACGATAATTGATATTTTTTTTAACATATAACATTTTTATATATAGTTATATATATAGTTAGCTTTGAACGATCATAGCCTACCGAGTCCGTTCGTCAGATTTATTGAATACATACTTTGAAAAATAAATTAATTTTGAATATCTTTTTCATGAAAGTGGGATTACTTGTAATGAACGCAACCTCTGTAGTATTTCAATAATCTTCAAGAAACATTCATCTTACATTGACATCTTTCCCAACAATTTTCCGGATAAAAAACTGTTTTGATCAAATTAAGTTTCACGATGTTATGACTGTTAATTCACTCAAATGGCTCCGGTAAAGCTCGACGGTAGGTTTGAATTTCTGGGAAAAAAGCACATGATTAGTTATATTTCGGGTTCTCCAACCTTCGACTTCGAGTATTTTGGGATTTCGGGTCGAAGTTTTCCTACTGTACTATATTTTAACAATATTATTATCAAAAGCAAGGGGTACGCTGTTGACTTGAAAAATCTTTTAATTCTTTGCATAAAATGTTGAGTGAATGGACGGGAAGAAGGATTTTAAAATAAATCTGATAAAAACTAGCCCCTCAAAGCCAAAGCAGTTTAGGTGACTAAAAAAATATATTTCTGGAAATATGAAGTGTCTTTGAATAAAGGTTGAAATATTGAATATCAACATTCAGTGCATAAGATATGAAAATTTTGAGTGGAAAACAGTTAATTTGAGCAAATAAATAACTAAAATAAATAGTCGAACGTAAATATCCACTAATATAGCAATCTGGTGATTTTTGAATGAAAATTTCCATTTCTCTAACAAATCAAAACACGTTGCGCTAATTCAGGACTTAATCAATTGCTTCCAAAAAATTTTACTAGTATTTCTGGTAGTAAAAACAACCAAACAAAATTGTTGGACAAATTAAACAAACAAACAAATTAATAAATATGAAATTTTCGTACAAATCTTAGCGGACTTATGTATATACAACAATGGGGCAAGAAGAGATTGAGCGGATCAATTGTTGCACGATTCGATATTTTCTCTGGTTATATATGCATCGTAATTTTTTTTTCTAAAATCATAGTGTTAAAATTATCCAACAAACGTTTCGTTCTGACGTAAAACCTTTTTTGCCGTAGAAAGAATCTTAAGGTTTTGTTTAACAATTAGCACAAACATCGTGCGAAAAAGCAAGAAAAATTAATACTGTCGTTAGACGCATAATTTACAGCAGAAATTATCGTTAAAAGCCAAATTTTAGTGAACATTCTAATCAACATGATCCAGTATTATTTTTGGGAAAAAGTTGAAAAACACCTGAAATATTAACAATTTAAGTTATTCCGTGCAACAATGGATAAGGGGACAGGCAGCGGTTGGCATAGTTAGGATAGATTTTTTGCAACCCAGTAATCAATAATGAGCTCATTCCTATAGAAACATTTAAAATTCTAAGAATAAAACCCTCAACCAGAAGTTAAAAATATGTAAGGTACACCGGGGCAAGTGTAAACGGTTTTCACCATAGTTCAACTTTCACATGTCATAAAAAAACATGTATAATATATATACTATATATAATATATATATATATATATATATATATATATATATATATATATATATATATATATATATATATATATATATATATATATATATATATATATATATATATATATATATATATATATATATATATATATATATATATATATATATATATATATATATATATATATATATATATATATATATATATATATATATATTCTGTAGGCATGCGAATCGGTTTATATCGAATAAAAGTAACAAAAAGTCGCATCAATTGTCCGTAATAATTAAATTTGTAGTTTTTTTAATCAAATAAAAGTCATGGCATCCATTTTTTCGAGATTTTTTTTTCCTTTTGGCGGTTTGTATTTCGTCTCCAAGGTCGAGGCGTCGCGACCAAACGTCGCGAGAGGATAGTAACCATGGCACAGCATACAGATCAGTAAGAATATTTTGGCGCGTATTTCTCAACCAAGCATATTTTCAATGCAGGTGGTGGCGATATGAAGCCTTGATGTTTTCTTCTTGATTCCTCGCTTATTTCCATAGCACAGATGAATGACGCCTAGATGTGACTCAGATTGACATTTTGCCGATCGAATAAAACAGATAAATTTTGTTTTGCCAAATTTTTAAATTGAAAAATCAGGCATCTATTTTAGAAATTTTCTTTTCTTTGGGGGGTTTGTTTTTCGTCCCAATGGGCGAGGCGTCGCTAGCAAACGTCGTTGCAAGATAATAGTAACCAAAGCATACTGTTCATTGATCGCTGGAAAAATTTAAAAATTAGGCGCCTGTTTCTCAACTAGGTACCTATATTTCTTATGCACGTGAGGGCGATATGCAACCTAGATATGTTTTTTTCCTTGCTTATTTGTACACAGAACATTGTAATAAATGACGCCTAGATGTAACCCGGTTTGATATTTTATCGATCGAATCAAAACCATATGAACGATTTCAAATATTAACCATTTTTGATTCGTGTTAATTTAAGTAGTAAATTGTTGTCCATAAAATATGAATTTGGTATTGATAAATATGAAATAATGACACTTTGCGGACGTTTGAAAATAAGAAATTGGGGAGCTTTACATTCAATTTCGTATAATCCAATACGCCTAGAATGCTAGACACATTAAGACGCACAAGGGTCTGTTCTTTGAAATAGATTAGATAGGATTGAAGTTTTTAAAGGCCGAACGAACTTTTTGATTTTTTTGCAAACGTAAGTTGAAGTTATCAATAAAATAATCTACTTTTCAATAATAAAAAGTGAAGATATGCATTTTCCGAAAGAATTTTTCAATTAAGAAAGTAGACTAGAGCAAGTGCAAACTTTCAACTTTTACAAAAAAATTAAAATATTATTTCTTCATCTAAAAATTGTTGGGCAGAAAAAACAATCTGATTAATTAAACTCAACTCTTTTTTTTAATCATTCATCAAAAAACTGTTTACACGTTTACTGTTTGTTTACACACTATTCAAGTACGAACTTAACATGGAAAGTATGTTTTTGTTTTTCATATTTTGGCTACATAGAAGATACTTTTGATTCATTTTTTGTTGAAAAGTTTTTTTGTGATTGATATTCCAGGGGCTGCAGATTTTTATGATGAACTTTTAATATGGCCTGAAAGTGATAAAAGTAATATTAATTCCTGTAATTTCTTAGGTGGAATAAGTGAAAACGCGCCATTTAGCAATGAAACATCTACAATTCAAGAATTTTATCTGCAAAATGGCCAGAAATGATATCCCGAGTGTTGAATCTGAAGCGGATATTCAAAATTATTATAAAGGTCTTTGTAAATCAAGGTCTTTAGGTTGAACAGTATTCAGTGAAATTGAAGTACCAAGCATTAATTTATTCCGGAGAAAAACTTCGGATATATTTATTGTTTATTGTTTATTTAATATAAAATCATCTGACACATGTAGGTGTCTTAATGATCTACTTAATATTATTTGTACATAACATGATACTATTCCTAATTTCTTAGTTGGTCACTCAAGTCAGATTCAATGTGGCGTCTAAAAGTTGAAATGGATACATTGAAGTCGAAGACATTAAAATAACGTAAAAAGCATAATTTCGCGGAACGGAGAGGGTCATTGCTGCCATATCGCGTGCTTCTTGGTTCCAGGAGCCAATTCCTATTGCGCAGGGTTCTTTCTGGAGCATAAATATTACAGCGAGAGAGTATCCAGGAGCAGTCAATTTCGTTCCGAAGAATCTTTGCCACGAACATCGATTGACCGATGGAGCGACGATCCGACAGCGTATGAAGTCCAAGCAGGGCACATCGATGTGCGTATGGAGGTAAATTTAATGGATTCTCCCAAGGTAGCTCACGAAGAGCATAACGAACGAACCGACGTTGAATTGCTTCAAAACGCGCTGTCCATGCAGCTTCAAACGGCCACCATATCAGGTTCGCAGATTCCAATATTGAACGCACCAGACAGCAATACAAGGCTCGCAAGCAAATCGGATCAGTGAATTCTTTGCTCAAACGCATAATGAATCCCAGCATACGATTTGCCTTCTCGAGTACCACAGAATAGTGACGCTTAAAAGTCATACGGTTGTCCAATAAAACGCCAAGATCCTTAATCTCGTCAACACGATGCAACTGCTCGCCCAGAATATTGTAGTGATGCATGAATGGATTTTTCATACGCCCAAATGTGATAATACAGCACTTCGCTACGCTCAAAACAAGTAAATTATTAGCGCACCAGTTCACAACTGTGTCCAAGAATCGTTGCAATTCATAACAATCAGCTTTGTTGTTTATGACTAAAAATATTTTCAGGTCGTCCGCGTATAGGAGAACTCCACATCCAGTGAGCAAAAAATTAATGTCGTTACAGAATAGTGTAAACAATAAAGGACCCAAGTTGCTGCCTTGGGGTACCCCAGACTTTGGAGTAAAGTCAGAGGATTCAGCAGAACCAATTCTTACAGCCAATCGACGATCCGTTAGGTAGCTTCTGATCCATGCACACAATCGTTCGGAGAAGCCAAGTCGATGCAATTTTTTCAGGAGAATATCATGGTTTACAGAATCGAATGCCGCCGAAATATCGGTATATATCGCGTCGATTTGTTTCCCGCCATCCATGTTGGATATGCAGAAGGATGTGAAAACCATCAGGTTTGAAGTTACCGAACGTTTAGGAAAAAATCCATGCTGATTCTCAGAGATCCAGTTCCGGCAAGCTGAAAACATGACATCGTTGACGATCCTCTCAAATACTTTCGAACAGGCAGCTAGCGATGTGACTCCGCGGTAGTTAAGAACATCTTGCTTGTCACCTTTTTTATGTACTGGGCTCATAAGCGATTTTTTTCAGATGGTAGGAAATTTTTGCTGTTGGAGAGACTGATTGAAAATTCGCGTAAGTGGTTTTACCAACAAAGCGCGACAGTTTTTCAATACGCATGCCGGTATTCCATCCTGACCAGCTGAAGTGGAGTTCTTTAAATTATTGATAGCTTCTAAACCATTTCCTCGCGAACAGCAAAAACATCCAGATCCAACACATCGATGGGTAATCGTGTTACAGCGGCGTTTAATTGATCGGCAGTTGGCGATTCCACTGAAAAGACACTGGCGAAATGCGTCGCGAAAAGGCAACATTTATCAGCAGGCGACGTGGCAATGCGATTTTTTAATTTGAGGATAGCCTGGAAGCCCGGACCTCCTTTCGTTTAGAGTTTACAAATTTCCAAAACTTTTCTTGGATTTCGACAAAGCTCGCTTTGAGTACGTTCCACATAACGGCGATAGCACAATCGATTATATATTCGGTATTGTTTAGTAGCAGCGTTCAAGTTGATTTTCGCAAATGGGCATCTGGAGTTACAAAACATCCGCAACAATTTCGAACGTGTCTTTTTCAATCGTTTCAGGTGAGCGTTAGTCCAAGGAGGTCGAAGAGGAGGTCGCATCAAGGGTACGGATTGATCGAAAGCGTCATCCAGAATTGCGTTAAATGTATTAACAGCTACATCTACGTCAAAGCAACTTTGGATATTGGACCAGTCGACTTCAGACAGAACAACGGTTCATAGCATCAAAATCCGCGCGATTAAAGTCACGAGCTGATGCATCGAAATCCTCAACAAAATGCGATAGGACTCGGGAATGTAATTTCGAACTCCAAAGGAGGGTGGTACACGTCTATAGGTACGACGACATTGCTGGCCTCGATTATGGGGCTGATCAGATTAGATTCATCCACGAAAACCAAATCCAGCGTTCGATTTGGGAATTTCGAATCCCGTTTCGCTGTTTCATTTCATTCAGCGTCGTTCCATCCAAGAGTGAAGCACTAGCTGTGTTTATCACTGAGGCAGAATCTAACACCATGGTGTTGTTCTGGCCAGGAATCCAAAACAATTGCGATTGGTTGAAGTCACCAAGAAGAATAACATTACACGCAGGGTATCGTAGTCTAGCCTCTGATAGCATGTCAACGTGCAAATCGATGATTGAACAGTCGTAACTTTTTTCTGGAGGTATATATCCGGTTCCGATCAGAAATGAGCTGTTATCATGTGACACTCTAACCCATAAATTTTCTACGCTATCTTCTTCTTCTTCTTACACCAACATGGCCAAAACTTGTATGCATCCTGGAAAATGAAAAACTTGCGTTTCACATTTTTCTTTTCAACATGGTTTCTGATACATAGAACATGCATGGCAGATACCACTACGGCCAGGCCAACCATGTGATGAAAACGCTAAAGATACAGGAACAAGGGAGGGATGAAGCGTGGAGATCCCTGCCAAACGCTTCTTATGATTATGTAGGGTTAGGTTATAAAGTGCAATGTTTGATGTGTACAGTTAAAATAAGAAAAATAGGATAGATCTCACCCGAAACTTTCTAAGTTTGGCGCTTGTTCTCTATCAGTTTCTTGATTTCACATTCTACGGTCGTTATGTGCAGCTGCTTGATGCTCTGATTACATAGTTCTTCGTCCTAGAAAACTGATTTACAGAAATATAAACACCCCGTGAAAATATGTGAAAAGTGGAAATGTCTTCAATAAATAAAAATAACTATTTCTGGTGAAATACCTTACGATTTGAACTGCAAATTTATTAAAATTTGGTACAAACTAAACAAGTTATCACTGTTCATTGAGAACAAAATGGAAAAAACATTAGAAAGTATGGAAAAAACAATTTGGATCTAGATACATCATCGACTTTCACATTAAAGTTCAATGTAATGAAATAAATATATACCTTCTTTTGACATCAGTATTCTTATTTTTTTTTAATCTAAACATAGTTTTGAGCTTTAATCTCGTTAAAGTACCTAGCTACCTACCTAAAAATGATTCAAGATCTCAAAGTTATAACCGAATTAACGCACTCAGTTGCATTGCAATCCATCGCAAGATATCTTTTTCCATATTATGAAAAATGAGCTATAAATTAAAAATACTTAGCTTCGGTTTTCTGCATACAATTATTTTTTCCCCTGTAGATATTCCAGGAATAAAATCGTTGTTGAAAGCCTTTCAAAATTTTTCGAAATTGTCCAGTTGACCAGGGAAAACGCCAAAAAAAGCCGAAAACTATGGACCTGCTTCAAACTCACACACAAACACTTCCGGTTGTCCACTTTAACTCGACTTTCTCGCACTTGTTTCTTGAATAAAAACTATAAATTTATTGAAATTTCCAAAGAGATAATTTTCAGCCCGGAAAAAACGCGTCTGACCCCATAAATTTTCTACGCTATCAGTGTTAAAAGTTACGATTGATGCGCTAAGCTTATTTGATACCGCTATCAAGACCCCACCACCTCTACTGCGACGACTATTGGCACTACTTCTGTCACAACGAAACACGTTATAGTCAGAACAAAATAGCTGACTAGACGGTACAGAAGAATCGAGCCAGGTTTCAGTGAAGGAGTAAATTTCATAGCCAAGCTCCGATGAAGCAACGAAACATTCAGCAATTTTTGATTTCAATCCACGCACGTTCTGATAGTACAAGCGCAGAAAATTAGATGAATTGGATGCATCAGGTAATTGTCGTGATGTGGCTTGATGATCGATAGGATTGGAGCTGCAATTTGAGAGGCAATCACTGAACGAAGCGGGAGGGAAAGAATGGTACTTGCCTGAATTCACAGTTGATTTTGTCCATATAGGGGTTCGAACAGGTTTCGGTACAAGCTGCTGAATGTCGGAACGCAATTCAGAAATCGCACTCGTTAGTTGCGATATCGCATCAGATTCAGGCGGCGCATTAAAGCCCATTGAGCAAAAACTGGCATTCGAAATAAGTGCAGCGCAGTCATCGCAAAACCAGAAAAGGTTTTTTGAGAGCGAGTCCATTGACGCGCCAAACTTTTCGACAAACCTGAGCATTGAATGTGGAATTTTTTGCCGCAGACGCCTTTGCAAAGAATTTGCTCGATTCCGAGGATAGCCTCATTGCAAGTCGAGCAGTTGGAATCCATAACGCCGGAAGGTATGCAGGACGTTTTCCGAAATTGGAGCAAATTGTGCTACTGACAACCAGATGTCGCTTCGATAGAAAAAAAATCGAGGAGGTTGTTTATGTGAGTGTCTTTAGTCAACAGAATTGATTCCAAAACACGTCACTACGAACACGATTTTCGCACTTATGCCTTCTACAAATTTCAGATACTCGATAAATTCCGAGTTCTACGCTGATTAATTTTATAAGAAGTTCAATGAATCAATGAAAGTTGATAAAACAGACAAACAAGAACAAGTATTAAAGTCATTTTAAAATCTTTTCGCTGAGGCATCTGAAAGACCTATGTTTTTTCAGTTGCCCCAATAAATGTATACTTCGATATTTCTTTTTGTCAACATAACTAATATTTTTTTTGAAATATTTTTTTTTTCAGAAAATATGAAAGTAGAACTGTGGTGATATTCGTTTGCACTTGCCCCGGTGTTTCATTTTTTAAATGAACTCACGAAACCATCGAAGCCTGAACAGATTATTTCATTTCGATTTATTCAATTTTAAAAAATCTGCTTTTCAATTAAATTGTATTAAATCCTCAAAACATTACATAATCCTAAATGAAATCGGAGATCACCACCAACAATGTTCAGGAAATTTTAAATTCAGAACATCCCAATGCTTCAATTAGAATCTTTAAAATAATGAGTGAATATATGTTTTCCTCTTTTCAAAACCAATCGTTTCTTTGATTCATTGGGTTAAAGTTCAAAGGAATTAGTTTGCATTTTTTGCTTGAATAAAAAAAGGAATTTGCAGTATACAAAATCGTCAGATTTAATGCCATGACAAGTGCTGTTTGGGAACATTTTAAGTTGAAATGTGTAAAGTCTATAACTTAAGCATCAGGCGAAAAATTTTGAAATGATTTTGGTGAAAATATGAATTTTAATTCAAACTGCTTCGAAGCATGAGAATGGTGAATAAAAAGCTGTTTGAAAAGGGTTAGTAAAAAATCTTTTCTTATGTGTTTCATTTCTTCAGCTCTAAAAAATACACCATCCAAAGCTAATTGGGAGCTTAAAGCGCTGCGTTAGGCAAAATATTCGGAAAATACTCTAAAAATTGTCCCGATATTCAAAATTCTATTTTAAAAAAGATTCATAAGCAATATATTCCAATAAATGAGAACTTTTTATTTCGGTTTAAACCTTAATGTGAACTCGAACAAAACGGAATAAATCTACTAAATGGAATACAGCAAATGAAACATACATATTATCAACATACAGTTATTTATGGAACAAGTTACAAAATTGGATTTTAAAAGACCCGTTGAGTTAAAATTCTTAGGTAAAATGTTGATAGAATGAGGCAGGACGATTTGAGTAAAGGGAAAGAAGGGAAATGGACGCCAAGTTGAACATGGTAAGACGAAGTTTACCGGGTCTGCTAGTATATATATATATATATATATATATATATATATATATATATATATATATATATATATATATATATATATATATATATATATATATATATATATATATATATATATATATATATATATATATATATATATATATATATATATATATATACTATATATATATATATATATATATATATATATTTATATATATATATATATATATATATATATATATATATATATATATATATATATATATATATATATAATATATATATATATATATATATATATATATATATATATATATATATCAAGCTGACCCGGTGTGCTTTGCTACACCTTTCATAATCGAATGATATTTTCAGATTTACTCAAATTTTTACTGCTTTGTTGACATTATTTTAAATCCAATAATAACATAATTCATAAGCAACCGTTATAAAATGAGAGCGGCAGCTGGAGTTTCGGATGGCAATCCAAAAATAACTTAAACTTATATA
>NC_073693.1:234330084-234393168 GCF_029784155.1 Uranotaenia lowii | reverse complement strand
AGCGAGCTCTCAAAGCGTGTTATTTGAATGCCTCACCTGGAAATATTCACTTTTGCATGTGCTGCTAAATTCTTTACTTTCGAAATAAAACCAGCAAACTCATAAAATTGCAAAATGAAAATATACACTTTTCATTCACAAAATATTCACTGTTACCCCCAAAAATTCTACTTGTACCCCATTTGGGGTAATTTACCCCGGTTCCCCGACCGCTGTCTTAAACCTATAATTTCAGGTAGATTAGAAATATGTTGGAAAATTTTGCTGAAATTGGTGCTACAAAATTTCTCTCACGATAGAACTTAGTTGGAACCGTGCACCCATATCTAATTACCATATCATTTTTTTATAATTTTCTGAAAGATTAATAGGTAATGTAATTAAATTTTTTGCTAATTATTTGAGATATTCAATTTATGGCATTCACCCAATTGCCAACATTGCGAAAACGAGGTGATTCTGTATACTCACGGTGAAAAACTTATTCATTCTTTATCTTAAACAATCTATAGTGAGTTCTAAAACTTTGCCAAAAGAAAAAAGTTATAAATAATGTGTCTTAAAAAATAATCCCTTTACCAGTCATTTTGACTGGTCACGGTACGAACAGGTATATTCACCCAAGTAACACTTATAGTTTTATTAGACTCCTCAAGCCCCATATGAAACCAAAACTTTATCTAGTAGCCTGCTATGAAAGTTTAAATATTACTTGGAGACTTTGCCAGTCCTTCTAGTGTTTAGCACTAGACCACAACAGTAATCTACCTTCTCTATCTGGCAATCTTGAATGATTACCCTAAAAACTTAAAGAATGATTATTTGAAGAAGTTAAAACCTAAAATCCATCTTTTTTTTTACGGATTATAATATTCCGTAGATATAAAGCTCAATAGATTTTTGAAATGTAAACAACGCTCATAAAAATACAGAGAGCTTTTAAAATGTTGAAATATGAAGGAATTAAAAAACCCACGTAACTAAGCCAGCAGATGATTTGAATCCCGATTTGCCGAAGGCATTGTTAGTGTGCAAACTGAAGACTTTATCGAACATAGTAATACAAATTTATGCGAATATTTCATATGTTTGGTACCTTCCTTGGTGGTCCAGAAAGCTCCCAGAGATTACTTATTCCCTGCACCAAAGTTCATCGAGAAGGGCCAAACTCACTAGATATAACCCGGATGAGTTCTCCTGGAAAGGTTGCTTCCATGATTTTACTGCTGCTACTGCGAATATTATTTCTCACAACAATTGCTATTATTGCTAGTGAGGTAGCCGGTTGGCCTGGCAAACGAAAACTTTCCAATTTTATTAGCTGATGTTACTACACACATTCTGTCCAGCAGGGAGCTCAATCGATTCAGAAGCCAAACCCAAACTCGTACTTCTACTACATACTGTGTATGTATGTACGTCTTTCGTTGAATATGGGTTTAAGTTTAAGTTCCAGTCAGCAGGGAATCCTCTTCGGGTAATCTTCTTCTGCGTTTCGGAAGCAGCAGAACTTTGAACAATGTGCTCTGGAACTCGGAGACAACGGATGAAAGAAGGATGGGAAATTGAGAGAGCTGCCATGTACAATTCTCTTTACCTCAAACGGCGATATGTACCTACCTATGTCTTTTTGAGGTATGAGCTTCTTTCGAAAAGTGCGATGATAATGGTTTCTGGGCTGCAGCACAAAATAGTTCCATACGGTTTGAAAATTCAATTTTCATCAGCAACCAAAAGCCGATGCCGCCGACTTTATGCCTAAAGCAATGCTGGAGTAACTTTTTCGGGGGAAAAACTAAACTTTGTTGGTTTTAGGTCGAACCTTTTCGACAGTGTATACCTCTTTGGAGCAGCAAAAGCAGCGAGTAGTTAGAGTTCTTACATAGAAGTCATCCCGCCCTCGGGGCACTTTATCCCTGCCTTCCTTTCTTCTTCTTCTTCTTTGCTGGATTCCTCGACAGATCAGCTCAGACCCCAATGACGACGACGCCCCCAAACCCGATCTGTAACGACGCCATAGTTTCTCATTAGAAAAAGCACAAGGAACAATTAACACTATACACACAAGATACATCCATACTCATATCCGTTTTGGAGGGACGTCGACGTCGTGTGGGGGAGGCAGAACTTTAACGCGTAGGAAAGTAAGAGGAACTCACCCCCACACATGCCCTGAAACCGACTTTGGGGTGTGTGCACTAAACTTCGACGTTTTCGGAGGCTGGCTGAGGGCAAAACTAATTCTCATTCATCTTAATGCTCAAGTTCGAAAGACTATAGTTAGTAGAGCTGCTGGAGAGCAGAACCATAAATGTAAAATTTCTTAATGGGAAATTGTTGGCAAAAGTGGATGGGTTTTGTGTGTGCGGTAGCGTTCTTCCAGAAGTTGAAAAATTTATTTCTCTCGAATTAGTTTTCCCCAAAAAGATTCTGCTGCTGTCAAAATTGGTAAAGCGAGAGAGAGAAACGAGAAAGCCGTGTGAAGTGGATTAAGAGCCATAAGTTAACGTTTTGGCACAGATTGAGTTATCTGGAAACTCAAGCGAAAATTTGATCGTCATAGATTATTGACTAGAAAATTTGTTTCACAAAAAATTTTAATTGAAAGAGGAAGCACCCTTGCATTTATTTATGATTTTGCAAAGTTGAAATCAAACCTTCCCAACTTCATTTTAACAGTTTGAATGCTTAGCCGAAAATATGTGAATCTTAAATTTTTATAGAGACCCGGATACGACTAGCCTAGGGCCATCGTGCAATTATAGAACCGGTTCAATACGCTTAGAGACTGTTTTTCTCGTATGATTTGTACATTAGATTTGCAAACCGACAGACCGGCCCAGACTTAGATCTTCATGCTACTGCTATGGAGGTACACATGCATGTGGCAATGTGCAAAAACAACTGCACTCGATTGGCCACCGGATATGGATTGAAATGTGCGTTCATCATCACCATCAACCAGCTAGAGAACGAATGGATGAGTGAATCGGGGATCATTCATAAAATATGCTTTCAAAAGTGTTTGATTTATGTTACTAATATGGTTTTTTACTAATATGGTTTCTTTACAGAACACAGTACTTATTGTGGATCCCTAATATTGAATTGACAGCAATCAAAGATACATACACAGTGGAACCCCGCTTATACGAGGTGATCGGGGGAAGGACCACCTCCAATTAATCGAAATATTTAGAAAACTCTAACTTTTAGCTATGGGTTGCATATCATCTAGGCGCATAGCTTCATAAATACCTAAATTTTATTTTGCTATTTAACACTAAACGTACCGGAGAAGATCTAATGGCATTTTTGGAACTACTAATGACTATAATTCCTATTATAATCGTTTTTTTTGCAAATTTTTCTACATGACTATTTTTATTTTCAAAACGCACGTATTTTTTCAATATAAGTATTTTTTTTTAAAGTTTGTAGATTTCGAAAAACGTATGTGGTATAGATATTTAAACCGCCGGGGGTCAAATGACTCCTGTGTAAATGGATTAACCCGATACCGCGTCATTCGTCACAAGCGTGCAGTGGGTCAGTCGGTCAGTCAGTCAGCCAGCAAGCGTGCTAGCCGAGTAGTGCATAGTTTCCTCGGTAGTTCGAGATCGGGTTGCTCGCCGGTATTGCTTCCGGGTTGCAGACCTCCGGACAGGTCTGCACATTTGGCGACCGTCACAGGTGGTTTCTTGTTACATAGCATAAAGGCAAGAAATTGTTAAAACCGAAAAAGAATACCGAACCGAAAAAGTAAACAAACGTGATCATCGATTCACGCTGAATTTATTTTCATCAAACTTGATTGAAAATCAATCAGTTTGTTAATTACCGTGATAAAATGAGTTATTCGAATACTCATTAAGTGAAATGTAGTTGAAACAAAAAGCACCGCTGTTGAATGATTTCCGGCGGGTTGTGAAATAATACCGAAACTGGAATTGGTGAATTAAGTATTGAAGTTTCGTTGAGAAGACAACATGAAATCAAAATTAAATTTCAAGCAAGTCGTGAGGACAGCTTGATCATGTTCACAATTTCAGGCGGGTTGAGAGGACAGCTTGAAATTGGAAGGCGCGTTGAGAGGACAGTCTGAACGTATCGATAGAAATTTCAAGTGAGTTGAGAGGACCGCTTGAAATTGAAAGACGAGTTGAGAGGACAGCCTAAACGTATCGATAGCAATTTCAAGCGAGTTGAGAGGACAGCTTGAAATTGACAGGCGAGTTGAGAAGACAGCTTGAAAGTACCGATATAAATTTCAAGCGAGCTGAGAGGACAGCTTGAAATTGACAGGCGAGTTGAGAGGACAGCCTGAAAGCATCAATAGAAACCCGCATACTAAAAAACTATAGCTCAAACAGTCTATACGATACATCTACAGCTCCAGAAATTGTGATTGTCTCTGTAAAAGTAACTGTTTTATTAAACTTTACTTCGACAACGTTAAAAACGAAACATGAACGTTTATGTGAAAAAGTGATGCTATCTGGAAAGGTGAACGAATGGTATGCACGATTTACTTAAATTTTTCTCTAATCGTAAAAATGATTTCGAACCGTTACCCATAGCGTTGATGCGGTCTGTCAAAAATGATCGAAATGCGGATCAGAGATGCCATATGATTTTGCAAAAAATCAGTTGAAGTTTATGAAATCTTTAAGATTTTTGAATATACCTCATCGGTTACTGTTTTATTACAGATTAGTTTGATTTTCTTATCATTTAACTTAACCTTAAATCAGGACATTTAAGAGACAATTTTTCAAAAATGAGGACAATTCAAGCATTTTTCAAAAATCAGAACGGTCTCTCGAAAATCTGGACAAATCCAAAAATATCAGGACACCTGGCACCTCTGATAATAGCTGTCACGACTGCTAGCAGTTTTGACAAAAAAAAAGAAAAGAAAGAATAAGAAATTTGAAAAAAAAGGATGAAATTGCAGCAATTTCGAAAGAAATTTTGGTGCTGTGCTGCATCAACGTACCGGAAAGTCGGCACACCGGGTGCCGCACTAAGGAACCTGTCGACAGTTCAACAGCTAGGCGAAGAAATGCAGTTTTTTTCAGGTGAGTTGGATTGGAGGTGTTTTCACTTGCTGCTTATTTGGTAGCCAAATTTTTGAACGTTCCAATTGTTGATATTATGTTTCTGACTGATTATTATTTTCATTTCATTTTAGGTGATGTCAGCTAATACAGCGCTCTTCTATGCAGCCCGAGACGCCGCCGGGGGGACTTCCCTTGTTTGTGTTTGGAGGCGCTATAGATCTCGGACCTAATAGCTGGATCAGAGGAATCCTCGGAGAGAATAAATTAAAAAAAACCCTGTTTGCCAAAAAATGTAAGTTTATTTAAATGTAAAAATAAAAAGTAAAGTGAAATTCAATTATTGTAAATAAGAAATCCGAAAATCCAAAATATTTCCTTTTGGTGCGTCCGCCATTAACGAGTACGGTTCCCATAACCATAAGTATAACGTTGGAAGACCGTTTTGTGAAATTGTATCACTACTATTACTGGAAACGTTCAGTTACAAGCGCACATCAAGGGTAACTATAACGATAACGGTTTGGAACTCTTAATACGTTTCTATAAGCGGTTTTGGGAAGTTATCTTCACTATTTGTAGAACAGTTCTCTCATATAAGTGTTTTAACAGTTTTTAACAATTACATAACCTAACGACATATTAAAAATAATGTGACTTCGGAATTGACGATTCAACCAATATATTTCACAGTTTGAATGAGCGTTTGCTAAACGTTTTTTTACACTTCATCAAATCGTCGTTTGACTTTTAAAGAAAATGTTTGGCTACAATCCTCATTTATGCGGGAATATCAAGCGAGTTGAGAGGACAGCTAGAAATTGACAGGCGAGTTGAGAGGACAGCATGAAAGTACCGATATAAATTTCAAGCGAGCTGAGAGGACAGCTTGAAATTGACAGGCGAGTTGAGAGGACAGCCTGAAAGCATCAATAGAAATATCAAGCGTATTGAGAGAACAGCTTGAAATTAGAAGGCCGGTTAAGATGACAGCTTGAAATAAGATTGAAATATAAAGCGAGTCGAGAGGACTACTTTCAATTTGAAAAAAATCGTGTTGACTTTTTGAAATTAATTTGAAAATCTAGCGAGTGCGGAGAACAGCTTGAGAAATGATGCAACTTTAAGCGTGTCGAGGGGACAACTTGAAAGGAGGAAGAAAGGGTATCAAGAGGACAGTTTGAAGATTGCTTATAATAAGAATGAACAATAAAGCGTGTCCAGGTGATAGCTCGTATAAATTGATGAATTGATTTCATGCGAGCTTACAGGATAGTTTTGAATTGACAAAATACAATTCAAAAGAACAGTTTTCCCATTCAAGGAATAAATTTGAACTAAACAGTTTGATATGAGAACTATGGAACGTTTCGAGAGAGCAGTTCGATAGGATTTCAACTGAGTAATAACTGCTCCTGGAAACGAAAATTATGTTGAGAGGACGGTATCGGTATCTCATTAAATTAATAATCAAGTTGATAGAGGAGACAGCTTGAGATAATAGAAAACAATGAGAAAGTCTAGAAAACAGCCTGAACAAATAGTTTGAAATTTCAAGTGCGCTGAGTTGACAATTGAAAAATGAAAAAGTGTATGTCGAGTTTTAAGGGTGAATAGCAAACCTTGATAGCATCTTGAGGGAACACTTATAGTTTATTAACGCGCCGAGAGGTCATTTCGTAATTTTACCGATTTGAACCATGCGGGTTGTAAGAAAAGTTTGAGAAAAAAATACAAGATGAGCACTTACAATGTACAAAAGTACAATACAAAATAAACCATCTTTTGTGCTTGAGCTTTGAGCTTATCCTCATGAATTTGGATCGAAATACACAATTAGTTCGTTAGATATCACAATTGGCCAATTAAAAATTCATCTCACGGCGTTCTCCCCGGCAGTTTTTATCGAAAGTTTTTGTATATCGCGATTCAATAATATTTTGATGCAGTTGATAACTGAAGCTTTAACGCTGGTAGTTTACAATCTTGCCAACCAGAAATAGTAAAAAAAAATTCATATCCATTCAACAAACACTTTGGCAGTCGACAGCCCTTGCTGTTGTCCGGTACCGATACTTGGAAGATGTTTGTTAACGTCTGGTCAAAATGATATATCGTCAATGAATGTCGCCGGCGCTGATTTAAAAAAAACCCGGTTTTAGGGTTCAGCGACAATAGCTAAGATTCACGTTAAACTTAGATCTAACATCTTCATACTAACTGCCCGCAATTAAATTTTAAAGTTTCGTGATATGCAGTTAAAACGAGAAAATGAATAAAAGAAATATGGAATATAGGTTTTCTCGATTAAACTCAGAGTTCAAATGAGTAATCGTTGAATTATAATACCATTTTATAGATTATATGTTAACCGTGTTTTAAATCTGTGGAACGCAAACAAAAAAAATTATGCAATATAGAAACAAACGTGTGACTAAGTTTGAAACTACTCCAACCCAACTTGCTTGCATAGTGTTACAAAATATCTATTTGAGTTTTTCATAGTTCGTAATTTTTTGAATAATTGTCGCTTAGCATGATCTAACAGAGATCTAATTTCATCGAAGTGTTGAGGATGATTTCGTTCAACGGAAATTGAAAGAGAGGCGGAAATGAGATATGAAAGCATCGGCTACGAAGTGTAGCGCAAGTTGTTTGTACCTACTTCACATCAGTCAATCGATAGGATGCATGGCAAATGCCAAGTAGACGAGTTTCCTAAAACAAAAACAAACTTATTGTCGATTTGCATTTTTTTTAATTAATAAAAAGAAACGATTTCAAAACAGTTTCTTTTTAATTATATTAAATCATTTTGTTTGGGATAGGAGGGGGATGTGTGAATGGATTAACCCGATACCGCGTCATTCGTCACAAGCGTGCAGCCGAGTAGTGCATAGTTTCCTCGGTAGTTCGAGATCGGGTTGCTCGCCGGTGTTGCTTCCGGGTTGCAGACCTCCGGACAGGCCTGCACGCTAAAACTCTCGCTTTGCACAAATATTTATAAAACTCTAACCTTTAGCTATTGGTTGCATATCATCTAGGCGCATAGTTTTACGAATACTTAAATTTTATTTTGCTATTTAACACTAAACGTACCGGCATTTTTGAACTTCTAATGACTATAGAGTAAGGTGGGGTAAAAGTACGAGTCGGGTAGAAGTACGTTTTGAGATTATCACAAACTTATTTGCATATTTGAGCAATCAAAATTCTGGCTTTCAATGGAAGTCTTAATGTGTTCGTTTAGTTGTTTTCAACCACTAGCAAATGTCGAAGAAAGAATTTAATTAATATGTCTCTGTTTTTCACAATAAACTGTGAATCACAAGAAACCTTGAAGGGGCAAAAGTACGAACTGCAGATGGGGCAAAAGTATGAATGATATACAGGGTCTACTGAAGTAAATCTGGACGGAACGTTTTAACTTCTTTCTAAAATGCACTGGGAACATCAGCACATATTTTTGTTTCTACAAAGACATGCTCGCGCGTAAAATTGCTCAAATACGATGAGAACTGGATTTCGTAAACCTGTTGAATATGGACAATTAGTGAAGAACTTTAAATCCGCGCAGGTTGTTCGCCCATGTATAGGATCTGTATCAGAAGCGAACACAGAAGTAAGCAAAAATTGATATTAAATAATTTTCCTCTTGACTTCATGCAAAATTGTGGAATTCTGAATTTTCGTACCTTTTCCCCTACATCATTCGAACTTTTGCCCCAGAGGTGGGGTGAGACTACGTTTCGATAGCAGTTTGGCATTCCCACCACTGCTATCAAATGCGTTGAATTATCTTCGTAATTTTTTAGAAAAGAGATAAAAGTCTAAGGAAACCAATGCTGTTCTTGGTTTTTTTAGAAAAACAACTGCAACATTTTCTAAAAATAGGATAGCACTTAGGTCGTACTTTTACCCTACCATACTCTAACTCCTATTATAATCATTTTTTCGCAATTTTTTTTACATGAATATTTTTACTTTAAAAATGCACATTTGATTTCATTATTATAATTTTGTTTAAAGTATGAAGATTTCGGAAAACGTATGTGGTATAGATATTACAACCGCCGGGGGTCAAATGACCCCTACCACTTTTTCCGCTAAAACTCTCAAGTTTTAGCTTTTCCGCTGGATTTTGTGTATTTCAATGAAGCAAGATACAGGCATGGTTTGTTCTACAAAGTTGTTAATGCATGTAAAAAATGTCGGTTGGTTCTCGTGTGCAGCCTCAGATTTCTGGTGAAATATATAGGAAATATCATCCAAACATAAGCGCGCCTCAAAGAAAATAAAGGTGGACAACATTTTAAAAATATTTTTAATTAAAAAAAATTATTTAAGGAACATATCAATTTGCCCAAATGATGCCATTTTTGTTTTGCCTTGAAATTCATTACCTATACTACAAATAGTACCTCAAACATTGTTAAATTTGTTGAAAATGTTTAGTTTCTAGTATTATAATATTATTACCAGCAAGATGGCTTCAGTAATTTCGATTGAATTTCACAATCAACATGGCGTTAGTAAATTAATATTAAAAATCTTAAAGTCGTTGAACAGTTTGAAAATGGTTTTAAGTCAGATAGAAAAATGTTGAAATAAAACAGTTTCAGTAAACAGTTTTAAAATAGTTTTAAGAGACCTTAAATCACAGCTTCGTTTGACGTTTCTCTAAATGGAATACACGCTCATGATGGATTTATCCATTTTTGAGTAAGAGAAGTTCGTCGCAGTAAATGAGGACATTTCGATTTGTTGCTTGGCAAAAGGCATTCATGCAACTTTTTGGTTTGTTTCCTTTTGACTATGAGGATGATCAATTATATTTAAATGAAAAGTAGGTATTGTTATCAAATAACCTTAGACTGTTTTGAAATGGATCATTTTCTGTCATCAAAAGCCTGGCCTCAAAGATAAATAATAACCCGCATAAATGAGGATTATAACCAAACGATGTCTTAATCGTCAAACGGCGATTTGATGGACCGTAATAAACGTTCAACAAACGATAATGGAAATTGTAAAATACATTGCTGAGAATTCCGAAATGATTGTATTTGAATATGTTGTAATATTAGGTAACTGTTAAAAATTGTTAAAACAGTCGTATGGGAAAACTTTTCTGCAAACAGTATGCAAACGGTTTAGAAAGCGCTATTATTAATAGTATGCAGCATATCGAACTATGGTTTTGTTGCAATTGGAAGCTATAAAACGATTCTATAAAACGTGCTTAGGATGTTTTTCTTACAATATTTGTTATATGGTTTTAACCGCCGTAATTTGTATGTTTATAATTTTAATGGCATGTGCGGCGGAATGAAAACTAGAGAGAATTTATTTTTATAGAATTTGAAAGAAAGGTGGATAGACAGGCTTTAGTGCGCCAATAGGAGAAAGCTTGATATGTGTTGAAATTTTAGGCTAGAGGGCATGTTGATGAGAAGCTCCCATGAATTGCTCCCGCCTTTGCTCTGCATTAGCTAACTATACATGAGAAACCCAGAAAGAGAATTCCCATGTATAGCGAGCCCAATGGTTTTAGAGCGTGTTTTTTTTACGCACACTTCAAACGAGCAAAAACGTAGCAACCCATGGGCCTACTGAGCTTTCCTTATGCGAGAACAGTTCTATCGACGTTGCCATTTTTTCAGATTCGCTGCGAATAGTTGCTACTTGTCGATTTTTTCGCATTTCACATTTTATCTATTCCGCGTTCTAACTTTTTGGCCAAGTGTCAATTTTTGAACCGTATTTTTCTTGTTGTATTTTTTCTCATGTATAGTTAGCTAATGCAGAGCAAAGGCATGGGAGCTTTTCATCAACATGCCCTCTAGCCTAAAATTTCAACACCTATCAAGCTTTCTCCTATTGGCGCACTAATGCCTGTTTATCCACCTTTCTTTCAAATTCTATAAACATAAATTCTCTCTAGTTTTCATTCCGCCGCACATGCCATTAAAATTATAAACATTTTCTTACAATGCTGCATTACGCTTTAAATTAATCGTAATTTTCAATGATCGGCCAATGCTGGAGGTCTTCATTCTGACTATATCATCCGAATCATATCATTTCTCCGTTTTTGCTGAGGAGAAGCCGGTGGCTGCAGTCTCTAAGAAATTTTTAAGGGTGGTTTATCAGGAAAGAATTTTGTTAACTCTGGATTGAATGACGTAAATATAGATTAACTTCGCAGTGAGCGACAGATATTGATAAATAAAACAAGCACTTTATTCGACGTAGAATGAAGCTTTTTCTGAGAACCATGTCTTCAGGAATAAACTCCCTTTGCATTGGATTCAATACTGTAGTTATGTGAACTACAAATACTGTTTTATATTTAATTGAAAGAGCATACTTAGAATAACAAATAAATATTATACAATCAAGAACAACTTATTTGTATAATACATTTATTCTTATCGAATCACAAAAAACGTTTATTCACAGTGTGCTTTTATTCAAACGCTAAGAATTGAGCGATTAATGATGTGGACTGATTTGCGGTTCTTTTGAAATTTGAATGCGGATGCAACAAAGTTGTTTTAATTTTCAGATGAATTCAGTTGTGTTAATTTATATCATTTTGAGAGCCCGTTTTTCTCAAAGCCATCATTCAAAATCCTTTCAAAACAGGTTATGCTATCTCAAAAAGAGGTAAAAATGGTTAAGCGTGTATACGTTCTTCTCGATTGTCAAATCATCTGTCATTTGATTTTATCATGCCTACATCTACTGTTCCAACAAAACTGTTTTTAAAACTTGGCTTGAATGTTGGTTTTAAAAGCGCATTGAGTGCTTAGGTACCAAAGCCCTAATAAAAACAGGAAAGTATGTATTTTATTGAAGCTTTAGCAATACTTTTGCAACTTTTTTACAACACTCTTAAGATAGTGTTTTATTAAAGTTTTAGCAAAACTTTCAGGGCTCTTTTAAAACACACGATAAATAAAGCATTTCCTATGTTACAATAAACCCGTTTTAAAAATTAGATACCGTGGAAAAGTCTTCATAAAACTATATTAAAACTCAAAAAATCCAATTGACCTTATCTTTGTTACTTGGGTATAGAACGGTGTAAGAACTTCTCAAAAACAATGCTGTGCTAAATAGACAAACACTGGACCACTAACGTGACTTTTAGCGATAAAGAATGTAGTAGTAATGCATTTTTGTTTCAACTCAATATTTTAATAATTCTTATGAAAAATATCAAGGGTAAGCAATATATCATAGTAGAATCCTCATTTTCCTTGCCGATTCTAAACCATTTTTCAAATTTTAGTCCTACCTAACCTAGTGTTTAAACCCTAAGTTTGGAAGTTCGAATGCCAAAGCAAACTTGTATTGTTAAATTTAACGCCTTTAAAAACTCATACATTGAGAATAATTTTGAATGTATGGATTTTACACGGTGTTGCCAATAGAATCAAAAGAATTTTATAATAAACACAAGCTGAGTTGCCAAAATTTTGATATTTTTAATCACCAGATTTATTACTGTAAATCTTTTACAGCATCATTCATGTCCGACCCCGTTAGGAACAAACTTGTTTTCGAAAACAGCTTCCACTGCTGAATTTGTCAACCGTATCGGGCGCGCCATCGATCGTTTCACGCGAAAGTGTTCTCTACGCAAACCAATCGCCCTGATTGGGTTAGTTCATCCACAAATCCATCGAACTGCATTTCCTGATACTCCTACATATATGTGACAGTCAGAGTTGGAGTGTTAGGCTCGGCCCTAGACTTTTTTTTTCTTCTTTCCAGTAGATACCTAGTGTCTCATACGGTAGTTCCACACAGCTGCCACAGTTGAGGAGGAAACATAATTTTAGAATGGCCACCCGGAAATGGTGGAAATTTCGAATGAAGCAACTCGATTCAGCTGCCAGCGGCCAGAAGGATTAGCTAGGGATCTAATATCTTGCTGTTAACTGGAGAGCAAATCATCGTTGACGTTTTTTCCATGTCGATGAAATCTTAACCGTAGCTTGCGAATGACAAAATTAAGGGAACATTGATTTTGATTGATATTTTTCAAAGAAAGGGTCCACTTATTTTTCTGAACTATAGAAAACCCTTCAATAGATAATTGATTGTAAGGTTTTTATCCTTCATTTGTAGAACTTTTTTCCCGCAGGCTTAAATTTACCACACATAGTTCGCAAAAAGGCCAGCTTCGGGCAGCCTACCAGGTTGGAATATTGCCGGGACCGAAAAAGATTCCAAGCGTGCCGCCAAAAATTTCAACTCCCCAGTGAACGTGAAACGTGGCAGAAAAGTTGCTCAAAACCAAAACGTGAGCTATTTCCTAATGGATTTCGATAAATAAAAGTCAATTAAAGCTTTCTTATTCTCGCGCGCATCGAACGACGAACTAACTAAGCGACCACCGCACCGGAACCAAAGAATCCCATATGAACCGAAAAATCAAGCCGGGGCCACTTTTCGCCACCGGAACGTGACTTCGGAAGCAGCAGAGGCCGAAAATCTTAACATACTTTGGAAACTCTCAGTTTTTGCTGGGGAGGAAAAAGAAAGGCTCTGGCATCTAGTCGCGAAATTCGTGACTTGGACCCGGTTCGAATTGTTCAGCTGGGACTGAGTTGGCCGAAAGAATTTCCGATTCTCCCGGGGGGAGCCGTGGCTTTGTGGTTTTATGCTCGAAAATGGATTTTATCATTTGAGCAGCTTCAATCAAAAAGGTTCGTTAGATTATGTTGCGACTTTCATTTAGCATTTAAAGAAAAGTGTTCATCTTTCATATTGGTTCCGCATTATCTGAATTCTTAAATTTTCGAACATGATGGGACAATCTTTAGAGAAATATGGTAATATAAACAAAAAAAAAAAAAAAATAAGCCGTATATATAATGACGTTTTTTTTTAAATAAATTCATCGGCTTACCGACGAAATTTGAACCAAGTTCCAAGAAAAAAAATTGAAAGATAATGAACTGTAACTTTTTCTCAGAAGTCAAATGTAAGCTAGAATGGGTAAACTAGAATGAGTCTTCCTGAGGCCTTGAGGAGACTGCGCTAGTTGTACCCCGAACCTCCTTGTCTGAATACAGCCCTGGCTAGTCGAGCTTGTAGTCTGCGTGTAAAATTGTCGCGTAGTCTACTACCACTCTTGAGTATGTTGGACTCACTCTCGGTTCAACAGTCGTTTGCTTAAGACGTGGTTGAAAGAGGCCGGAGCTCGACTAGTTTAGGTTAGGTTTAGGAATTTGAGGGCAGTGAGTTTAGAAATAGGTTTACACAAAAACTTGTGGTCTTCGAAAAGGTGATCATAAATATTAATTGGTCTTATATGTGTGGTGTACCTTCTTGGTTGATTAAATCTACTGAATCAAAGCAATCGAAAGATTCCCTTTAACTCAACCACGGTACTAGCAGTGAAGTCAATTGATTTTATTGGGGGTTTCGAAATAATAATTTGGCTAGAAATAATAACAGTACCTAAAATGCACGATAAACAAGGAAATTTCTTTTTCCGTTTAGTCATTAATAAATTACTCAAAATGACTTGCAAAATGATTATTCTGAACCAGAAATTGGCTTGCAAATATATTGTAAGCAGTCTTGTTCGATAACATAAATACTCAAAAAAACAGAAAAAGAATACAAATTGAAATTTCGAATAAAAAAAGAATATAAAGCTTCGGACATAAATGAATCAGTGCACAGAAATAGAATATTATAAAAGTAGTACCGGATTAAAAAAGGGTACATAATTCCAAATTTAAAAATTAATTTAAGATCAGATCAGAAATTAACCTAGATTTAACGTTTTTCAGCTAAGTGATAATAATAGTTCATGTCTAATTATTCTAATTAACATTTCTGTACATCGTTTTCACTTGAAGGGTTGATAGAAAAATTCCCGGTAATACTTTGTATTTGGAAAAAAATGTATTTAATCAGGATATGAAATGTGAATTTTCAATCAGGAATAATACATCCATTTTGAACCTAAAAGAATCTATTCAAAACAAACAGTTGATGATTGAATTTAACTTGATGAATAGAAGAAAATATTTTATTTTATTTTAATCATGCCAGTGATCAAAGACTGGGATAAAATCATACTAATACTTCCAGTTATCAAAATAAAATGCCAAAAAAGTTCATTTTTTGTATTTCACAGTTATTACTTTACAGGTTCAATTCATTTTTGAAAACTTATACTATAATAAGAAACTAATAAAAATGAGGAACTACAAGTTTTGTTTTAAATATTGAAAGCACATAGCAAATGCTTATTTAGTTAAATTTGCTCATTAAAATTTAACTTTTAAGTTGATACTTCGAAACCATTTTTCGAACTATTATATATTAGATAAGTTTATAAACACGATCATTTAAAAAAATACTGTTAAAAATTTCAAACTCTGCAAATTTCGTCGCCGTCAGTTGAAATAGATACAAAAGGTACAAACAATGTTAGTTTACAATTAAGATTTATAAGCTTCCAAGAAGATAAGGTTTTCAGAACAAAAAAAAAATCAGAAATGAACACAATGATATAAAAATAAAATAGTAAACTTATTTGAAAATAAAAAAATACTGTAAAATTCAGTACATTTATATGAAATTTGCAACAGAATATGCAGATGCAAAAGATTTTTTTTAACATTTGAGAAGTAAATTTTCCTTCTAACTTTTTTATAAAATATATTTGATAGCACAACAGAACAGCATTTTTGATGCCAATGTTTTGATGATTGATTTAGAAAATTTTGGTTTCCCGAACTCGAATCTTTTGTAGGAACAACAAACAAGAAACAACAAGTCGATTATTGATTGCTGATGAACTTACAAATCAAATAGGCCGGAACAAATTTCATATTCAGTTCCTCTTTAGCCTCGAACGAGATTGGTCGCCTTTTGTGTTCGGTAATCGTTTAAATTGGGAGGAAATAGTGGGTGGCATTTGCTTTAAATTTTATTTATCACAAAAAAGCGTTTTCATTTTTTCCACTGGCAAGGGGGCACACTTTTACCTCATAAACAAACAAAACCGTCACCCGTGGCGACGCAGATAATGTAAATGCATCGTCCCGGGCGACGATTTTGTTTGATTATGAAGTTTACTACTGCCTCCGTGCCAGTAGAAAATATACGAAAACGCTAGAAGTCATGTACTCATAATTGATCGATTATATTCGTATTTTCGTAGATTTTGAAAAATAAACAAAAAAAAAAACTCCAATAACTTTTTTCTCAGATGTCAAAATTAATCGCAGTCTTGGGGAAAGTTGATCATTGAGTTAAGACTTTAATTTTCAAAATATTGATAATATTTTGCCAAACAAGTTCAAAACTTTGTAAAATTTTTAATAACAATGTTTTTTGTTTCAATTAACCTTTTTTCTCACTGTTTAGTCATTTTGGCTTTAAAGTTAATTAAATCTTGGTAGAATAATTGATATGACGGTCCTGTCAAAAATAATAGCTATTCGTAGAATGAATTTTAAGATGTTAGATTGTGTGAAACTCAAACTCATGTAATTTTTCTAATAAAATGGGTGTTTTCTTCTCAATTGTTGAGTGTATGCAATGAAAGTGTATCCGTTTTAAATTTTCTCTCACACCGGTGGGGAGCGCTTGTTTAAGCCGATTCCGAAATTTACAATTGTGCTAAACTGGCTTACCTAAAACCAATATTTACGCCTCTACCGTTGCAGGTGCTCTAAGTCCTGAATTCTTTGCACCTCGGGAAAAAGGAAATTTTGTGGCCTTATACAATTTATCAAAGCCCTTTTGGATGTTGATCTGAGCATTTGTAAGATCCCTGTCACTATGTCCATGACTACCAATTGCAAGTCGAAACTGACAATTAAAATTAGTTTCAATTCGTGAACGTCGTATAAATAGTGAAAATGAAATGTCGTAAGCCTAGAATGACATTGGACTCAATTCCGCCGGGAGGCGAGCCAAATCAGAAGTTTGTTAACACTTATTTTTAAATGCATTTTGAGATCAAGTAATTTCTCGTTACTAGGGTTAATTCATTTAATAACAAACTTTTTTCTTGGAAATTTCCGTTGGAAAACATCTCCGTGGGGCAGGGCCGGATTAAGCCATCGGGGGCCCGGGGCAATTTTTCTCGGGGGCCCCTATGATTCGTTTTTTTTTTCAAATGCTATCCCAGAGAATACAAAACATTTCAAACGTGTAAAAGAACTGGAGATGAGTTCAATATTTTCTCTTCAAATAGCCATGTTGTCTGTGTAGGAGTTTGTTTCTGGTATCTTCAAATAAAAATTGTAAATCAATCACGTGCAAACATTGCGGAAGAGTTGAGCAATTTCTCAAAAATGAAAGCTCTGATTGGAGCTTCCAAATGCAATTTTTTTTTCTCAATTTTTTAAATATTCTTATCACCAACTAAAATTCTCTTATTTAGAATAATGACCGGATAGATATTTTAAATATTTTTCATGTCATTATTGATTGTCGGAAAATTTTCATCTTATGACAAATGGAAAGTATTATGAAGATTTGAAACATAGAACACAAAATAAAAAAAAAACAAAATAATTAAATTCAAATTCTATAGACATACAAATATAAGAGTTGAAGAATTCAAAACTTTAAATAAGGTTACTTTCACAACCACAATTCAGTGTCTCATATCTAAATCATAAATTCAAATCATGTTTTGAGAAACGAAATATGAGTTTAATACAAAAATGGAGATTTATAGTTACAATCACAGCAGAAATTGCACCAAATGTGTATTTCAAAAATGTTATCAAATTATTATTCTAAATGTGACAAAAGTTTCATTCGATGCCCCCAAAGCCAAAAGGATAGAAGTGAAAAAAAAATCGTTTGAAAAAAAATCAGAATCGAGATCAAATGTTTAAAATACAGAATCCGTTATCAATGAAAATATCAGATAAGAAATCCAAATGAGTTTAGTACCTTAAACAGGGTACCTTAACAGGGATTCTAAGTTCTCAAAATTCAGAAAAACCACGAAACTGAATTTCAATAACTGAAGAAACAACACAAGACATGAAAATCTCAATGAATTGAATCTGGAAAAATATAAGATGGAAAAACATAGAAATATTCATGTTAAGAGAATCACTCAATGATATTTGTAACTCAACTATGAGATCCTTTTAATGATAATTTGAGAATGATCATTTAAATATGAATGCTGAATTCAGGATATTTACTTCAGTAGATAAATAAATGTTGTTTAAATCAGTTGAAAATGTTTAAATATGAATTTTAAACTTAAGACAGAAATTGGAATGGAAATTCATTAAAGAAACTCAGTACTGTCGATTGGTGCAATTTACGCAACTACTTTTTTGGCTTTCTTACAGAAAGGCATAGCGAACGGTCAGTTGGGGATATCATTAATAAAGGGTCCAAGACCCCACTTTATAGGTACCAATCGACTCAGCTCGACGAGTTACGATGATGTCCGTCCATTTGTATGTTCCATAAAAACGTTCTTAACACATTAACTCCTATTCTAGGTTTCACGATTTTGATGAATTTAGTATCAAAAAATTGCATTTTTTTTCCTGTAGGGCATATTTCAAAACCAAAAAAAAACAAAATTGTTTAAAATTTTTCTATTCCATAGAACATATCATGCTTACGTTGGCTCCAAAAAAGGTAGCCATTTGCTCAGCAGCAGTAGCCAGCAATCGCTAAATTAATTACAAAGGCGATCAAAAATTTGACAAAAATTTCATAAAACAGCAGAGAGTTGATCCCACGCCATCAATCCACTGATAAGTGTATTAAATCGGGTTTTTTAATAGATTTTGTTTTCAAAAACAGGGAGGAAATTAGAATTTATCAACCAACGGTTATTTCAATAAAAATGATTGAAAATTGAAAAATTTGAATAATACCCGGTATTAACCCGGATACTGCCCTGAGATGTTTATCATAAAGCTTCTATATTCTCTTATATCACTGTGAGCCAGTTTTGACGAAATAAGCTGCTATTTTAGAGCAGTAACCTTACTTGGAAAGTGAACGTAAAAATAAACATCATAATTGTGCAAGACGTTTGTATAGAATGAAAATGAGGAGACTTGACAAAACATCCTGACTGACATGTTTCGGTAGAAAAAATGAAAATTCAAGGTATTTTTCCACATATTTTTCTTAACTTTTTTTCTCGAATTCGGTTTACATTTTTACCCAGATTTTGGGTTGAAAATTTTGAATTTCAGTGCTAAGATGTTTATGTTCTCAGCCCGAAAAATGCGGGAGAACTTCTTCATTGCTTACTCTAAGGGCCCCCTACTATTCTAGATATTTATTCATGGGGGGTTAAAGGGTTTGATATATTTCAAGTTTTCATTCTGATTTTCTAGTTTTGATAACTTTTCATTAATTTGTAGAAATTGAGGTAATCTGAAAAGTCATGTTAAAACTATTTTTCACTCGGGGGCCCGGGGCAATTGCCCCTTTTGCCCCCCCTTTAATCCGGCCTTGCCGTGGGGTGAAAGGAGATGGTATACCTTTAAAATCCCCCCGTTCGCACGGCCCTTATATTCTCGAATCAAAACTACTTTTTAATGCTAATTTAATTTGCAATTCAATCAACCTTTTGTATTTAAACTCTAAACTTGACATACAAAAACCAAACATCGTCTTTACAATGGGTTTTTATTAGGAAATTTAATTGAACAAGTTAAGAGTTCGAAACCAACCATTTCTTCCAAAGTAATAAATCGAATACTAATTTTATACATCAACAAGTTGAAGGCCATGTAACAGGTGTTTAACAACAACGATATTTATCAGAATTGGCAAAACAAAAATCCAGAACCAAGTATCTTCTTTATTATTACTAAAGAAATTGCTTTACAAAAAATCGTTTCATTACAAATATTTATGCTGATATGAATTGTTAATACTCACGACACTGCCGATGATTTGAAAATGTTTTTACCTATTCGTCACCCGAAGGATTGCGTGACTCTGCAAAACGCCTTGCACAGATTCACAGAGTGTTGCAGTAGATTCGGCCTAAAGATCAATTCCTCGAAATGCAACGTGATAACATTTTCCCGGAAAATAAGCAATATCACTTATGAATACCGCTTAGAAAACGATTTCATCATTGCTCGGCAAAGCTCAGTAAAAGACTTAGGAGTGGAGTTGGACGCGGAGTTAACTTTTTCAAAACACATCGAAAAAGTTGTAGCAAAGGCCAATTCTATGTTCGGAATGGTTAGTAGAATCTGTCACGAGCTGGATAATCCCTACACGATTGTTTCCATCTACACTGGATTAGTTAGGACCGTCATTGAATATGCTGGCATTGTGTGGCGACCGTACTACAACATACACAACAACAGACTAGAGAGAGTTCAGAAGAAGTTCTTGAAATACGCTTTGAGAAACCTTGGGTGGCAAGCAGAAATGCCGGAATATCGAGTCTTGTGCATGCTGGTAGGTTTGGAAACGCTGGAAACCCGAAGAAAATCGATCGACGCACTGTTTCTAAAGGACTTAATCTGTGGAAGATATTACTCGCCGTATTTATTATCTTGTATATCTCCGTACGAAGGCCGCAGCAGTTTACGAAGCGTAAGGCCGTTTCAACTAGCTAATCGCATCCAGAATTACGCCAGAAACGAACCAATGTACCGAATGATGGCATTTTACAACACAAACGTCGATATTATTCAACTAAGCATGTCCAGAGAACAAATCAAAAGTAGAATTGTGCAGTGCTCTTTTACAAATTAACAATTACTGTAGTTATTAAGTGTCATTTATATTATAGAATAAGATAAAGGGCTGAAGCCTAGGATCTAATCAATAAAACAAACCATACGATTTCGGAATAGTTCTAGAAGAAATCCGTTGTGAACAGCAGAGGAAATCTGCTGTTCTACCGACATTGTTTGTTTTGGTTCCCACTATTTCCATGCAATTCGCAATTGTGAACAATGGAACCGATGATTGCTGATGACAGCTGATGATGGTAAACACGGTACAAATGTTTACATCATCACACTGTGAAGCCAAACAACTCAAACTGTGGTTAGCAGTTACAGGTAGAAAATGAGTAGAAGTTTCGGAATACTCATTGAAAAATGAGTACTTTCCCGGTTAGGGAATATAAGAAGTGGAAAGTGACAATTAGCTATCGCTAAATAATATAGTTGTATTCTACTGACCTCACAGACGAAACATGAATAAAGATAACTCTATTCCACCACTGAAACCTGCGTTTTCAACAGGTTATGGGCCCAGATACGTCTGGATTAAGGAACAAAGAGTTAGTGAGAGGGGTACTCTCAATACTTGCGGTTAGCAAGTTCATCAGCGACCAGTGCAGAAGGACCAGCCAGGTCGAGGGGCCAGCCACCAACCAGAGGACCACCGAAGAGGGCCAGCCAGCTGATGGAGCACCAGCCAGCGCCGAGACGAGCCAACCTAGGGTCTCCGAGCCAGCGGAGATGGACCAGCCAGGGCAGAGGCCAGGCAGCCAAAAGTCCACGGCCAGGTACTGCCAGAGCCCGGGGAGGTTCGCGGATTGAGAGGGTTACTCTCGATGCCGTCACGAGCCACGTTGCGGTTAGCAAGCGTGAGCTCACGACCGACGGCCGGGAGGAGTCCCAGGATCCGTAACCGAGATGGTTCAGCGCGAAGGTCGGTAGGTCCACCCCGGAAAATTTGGGTGGAGCTGATAGCCGAGAGGGTTACTCTCGTGCTGCGGTTGTGCGCTGTGGTCAACAGTTATGAGCTGATCCAATCGCAGAAAACCACCAGCGCAGAGGATCGTCAGCGCAGAGGCCACGAGATGCTTCAGGTCAGCCAGAAGGTGACACTGGAGTTCGAGGCCGAGAAGTCGGATTCCGAGAGGGTTACTCTCGATGCCGTTACGAGAAACGCTGCGGTTAGCATTATGTGTTCTATAACGACGGCCGGGAGGAAAAGCTTACAGCCACACACTCTCGGGATCTGTAACCAGGATTGGTTCGGGTCTAATATTCCAGATGGAGTATAAGACCGTATCGAAGTATGGGAGAAGCTGCTTGGCGAGAGGGTTACTCTCGTGATTTGGAGCTGCGCTGCGGTTAGCATGCGTGAATTTATCATCGTCTGTTGGAAGGAATTCCTAGCGCCTTGTAGGAGATGGTTTGGGCGACGGTTAGTTGCCAGCAACTTCAGCAATGCATTAGATCCAGATGGGTCGCATGTTGTTGAACGTTGCCTCCCACATTTCCGAAGTTGTCAAAGCGTTGACGTAACGGGACAAATGTCCACAAAGCTTGTTGAGAGGGTTACTCTCGAGATGTGGAGCTTTGCTTCAGTCAGCACGCGTGATCTCATCCAAGCCAGCAGTTTAATTTTTCTGTGGCTTTGGAGGCGATGTTGTGGGCGACGGTTAGTTGCCAGCAACTCAGAGCAAGATTTGACGTTTGTGGTTGATTGCGCCAAAAGCCGGCGCCCGTGGCGTAGAGGATAGCCTTCCAGTCTTCTAAGCCAGGGGGTATGAGATCGAATCTCGGTCACGGCATACATAGTACACTTTCGGTGGGTTGGAGGTTGCAGCATTTGTAAGATGCTAGCCATCATATCCTAGAAAGATGTACGCTTAGAATTAAGAAAAAAGGAATCTCTTCGAGGAAACATCATGTTTCATTGAGATCCTGTATGCGTTTGTGTTCGTTTTTTAAAGAGTTGATCGGTTGTTTGCAATATCTGGCGATATCATTTGTGCAGCGGTTAGCGCACTAAGTAAATACCAGGCCAGCTCGGCGGATAGCCACTGGCGAGGAATGCAGCGTATTCTGCGGTACCTTCGAGGTACGACCGATACGGCGTTAGTATCGGATATGCTGACGCAGATTTTGCCATTTTTTTTTATTTACATAGTATTCCGTCTCACGACATAACTTGACGAACATAATTCCTAAAATTCACTCGGTCCATGGCAACCGTTCTCCAATTTCTCGGGCACCCCACGTTCGCCAGATCACGCCGTACGCCGCCAAAGATGGTTCTTAACACTCGTCGCTCTAATACTCCGAGTGTACGCAGGTCCTCCTTGAGAAACAGAAACAGAAATATTATTCGAAAATTTCAGTCTCCTTTTAATTTTGCATTTCTTGTTTTTTTTTGAATGCTCAACATCACATTCAAAAAGTTTGTGATAAAATACACAAGGACACAAAATTGAAATTCTTCCGAGGTGCAAATTATTGAAAGCTAATTTTGATTAATTTGGGTGCCCTGAGTCTAAAAATATATTTATTCTTTCAGCTTTTGTTATAAAAACGTGTTAACACGTTCGTCACCATTCTCATTTTGATAGTTTTATTTGCCGGACCCAAAAAGAATCTCGGGACGTGAAAGAAAAGAGGGAGAACTCCAAGATTTGCAACGTGTGGTTAAACTAAGCGGCTTATTTGAGTAAGAGAGCGTCACACGTTTTTGATGTGACCAGGCTTCCCATTCAATTCACCCGTCACCCCAATATGGGTCTCATGGCGAGGAACGTGTTTAGCGAAGGCCTGTGGATCCTCTCACCCTACTCTCAATTCTCTGAACACTTCCATCTCTGAAGCGTGGGCTTCAATGTCAGAGGGTTATATTGCGAAGATATGCTTCTGATTCAGATCCCGTCTGGAGAGAGTAGTTGAGAACGGAAGTGGACACATCGAATTAATTTTCCATTATACCTATGTTTATCTACATGCCAAAATGAATAAAAAATTGTTTTGAAGCTTGATGACACATTTTCGCATTTTTGTTTGAGTCACGTAGATATGTTTGTTAATTTTAAAAATGTGACTTACAAATAAAATTTGTTTTGATTTCGATGCGATGCGATTTCAGAATCGTTAAACAATCAACTCTAAACTAGGAACAAACCCATTTGATTGAGGATTTTCTCAAACAGAACGAGGGTGTTTTCCAAAAGTGGATTAGAAAACAATTTTGATTTCCACAAAATACTCCACATTTCATTGCAAGAAAGGGTAGATAGCATATTGAAAACTAACTGCCATTGGACCATGCAGTAACCAATTCTGGCAACTACCGAGCGTAACTCGTTTCAGGAAATTTGTGTTAAGTCTTTCAAGTTCAAAACAAACAACCAACAACTGCCCAGCAAGCCCAAGCACCAGCTTGATGCGCTAAACGTCACACAACACAATCGTTTCGCCTTTCCACCCACTGCTGTTTGTCATTTTTCCACCAGCATCATCATTATCATCGCCGTCATTCATTTTCATCGTCATCGAAATCAACATAATCAGCATGCCGATGAGAGAATGTATGCGGCCAAAGCACTTCATTGACGAACGACGCATCCCTCATCATCGACAGGCTGACAGCAGGAGGATTGTTGCTTTTGCATCCGAAACGACTTTGCTTTTCCTCGTCCTCGGAACACCCTCTCGTCTTCTTGGACTAGGTTAGTGAAGTTATCAAAACAATCATCGGAAGGCAAAATACTCCGATTTTCGGACGATCAGATGGGCAATCCTTCCATGTGGGTGCGTCTTTGCCCCGGATAAAGAGCGGCCTCTCTTTGCGAGGATGGAAAATCCGAAGTCTCAGGCTCGGCAGGGACATGCGCATCAATGATCCGCTCTCACCGCCCAAAACCGATTGTCACGAACCAACTAACCTTGCTCCAGTTTCACAGAAGGATCTTGTTCTCAGAAAGTGTCTGTACCGGTTACTTCTGTCAGGATAACATTGCCAAGGTTCGACACCCGGAATCAGGACTACTAGACTTGGGATCAACCCTGCCCTGATGCCGTGAGAGAGATAGTTTATTTTTATCCAGAGGTTACACCGCTTTCTTCAATGAACTGATTCTGGAGAACTTTCCACGGTTGGAAATTTGAATGAATGAAAGCCTTTAGAGCAAGTTCACTGGTTGAGATGGAGTTGGAAATTTCGAAGGTTTACATCACATCACAACACATTTGCCGTCCACCGGTGTTGGGAAAATCTGATATTCGAACAGTTTCGCGCTGCAAAATTTGTATCGTATAACACTTTTTGGCGGAGGGTGATAGAAAAACACGATGTTTTGCAACACCGAACCGAGTGATAGAGTCGGCGTTGCAATACAGTATTCGTGCATGAAACGCTTCGGTGCTGCCATCTAACTTATGCTCAAAACCTCAGTTGAGGGGAAAATAAAGGAAATTGAGCAATTTCAGGATTTCAACATAAAGTGATATTTTCTTTTTTTTATCTTTTATCTTTTATCACTTAAATTGATACGAATTGCAATGAAGTTATTCAACTCTTTCAAACTTACAGCCAATTTTATTCATGCCCTTGCCAATAAAATACATTTTGAGGCGCAGAGATGCCAGATAGCTGGGTGAATAAATAAATTCTGCTTGTTTGTTTTGTTTGAGCGGTTTTCGGGAGTAGGAAATTGTTTCGTTTTTTATTTGAAAAAGGTATTCCGACGGAATGTCCGATAACAAGTTCGGAACGCCGCCTTTAATGGATCCATCATATTTAGAAAACGGAACCCTCGCTGTTAATTCGACAAGTGTCAATCAGATCAAACGTAGGCGTCGAATCGGGAGTAAAATTCAGCTTGTGTTTGAATTACCTACACACAACGAAAAAAATCTGTAAAATCACATCACATGTGATGTAAATAAAAAGAAGCATCATATATGACGGAATTTTCAGTGCTAGTTGGAAATTACACGCCAGTAAAATTTTGCAACGTGTAAAAAAAAAGTTATGTAAAATTTTGCAACGTGTAAAATCAAAATGATGTAAATTATAAAATCACTGAATACTGAAATAAAAACTTTCCAATTGGAATTTGTTTTATTTAATTTATCGTTATTATGATTCAATAATGGAATTTTCTCATTTCCTAATAAAAAATAAAATCTTTCTATAATTAATATAATTCATTTTACACAGCAAGAAAAATTCGTGTAATTTTAGATTGAAAACGATGCACGAAAACGGAACATCGTTTTAAATCTAAATTTACATCATCGTTACATTGAGGCGTGTAAATTTAGACTACATACGATGCACGAAAAGAGAACAGCTTATTGCCGTGTAAAAATAAACAGCGATGTAAAAATTTTTTTATTGTTTCTAGATATTTGCAGTTTTTATACAATATTCCAGTCTTATGATAAAAAAAAACACTATTTTGTTTTTATTAAACTTTTATTTTTAAAACAAAAGAACATTAGTAACAATGAAAAAAAAGCACAACCACCATCACAAGCATCGCCAGGCTGAGGCACTGTTGTACACAAACATGAATATTCTGTTGATATTCCAATCCAACCGGTCAGCGTCACTGGGGGATCAAACGGAATTCCGTTCCGGACTGTCATGGTCCGGATTCACACATCAGCCGGGTCAGAATGTGTTTTTGTTCACAAATCCTTGCATCGTTGAGGCAAATCCAGACAGTCGTATTCTGAATCTCTGCCACTGCAAAATCAGCCGTCGCTGTAATTGAGAAAAAAATAATTTTCAGTTACTTCATTCGTTTGTTTTTTTTCTATAACTTTAGAAACTTACCACTTTTACTATGATGGAGTTGCGTTTTGAAACGAGACACACGGTATCCGAAAAACAACTCGACTGGCTAATGGACAGACAAACAGTTCCATTCAATTTTAAATCTAACAGATATAATTTTACACTGTTTGTGATGTAAATTTCATTGATCGGTTGATTTTTACACCACGGAATGTAAAATTATATTCAAACAATTTATTTCTATCCGCTTTTTGAAAATAGACTAAAATTACATCAAAAGAAGTTGAAAATTACATCTTTTTTGTATTACACTTGTGAAAAAATACATCACTCTTGTTTTAGATTCCGTATACTTTTAGAAATTTTTTGCTGTGTATTAAACAGCAAAATTTTTTATCTCACAAATTTTGTTTGTCTTTAGGAGTTACATCCATACTTTTCTTTTCTTCCCCGAAGTACCGGATCCTAAATTTAATAACGTGGAGCCACTTCCAGATCCACTTCCACTTCCAGAGCAACCAGCAAGATCGATAAACTCACTCGCGGGAAAACTGCTTCAATAAAATATTATGAAATATTATATATGGTGCACGACTTGACTTAACACTTTGTTGACATTTGTGTGTGTGTTTTTGACAGTCTGTATTTTTACATGACATTAACGCGTTCAGTGTTTTAAAATATTCAATGAATTAATTCAATGTCCTATAACATTCCATGTCGTGTAATTTTAAAAAATTTCTATCTCAGTGCTGTTAAGAATTCTGTGTGACCAGAAAAAAGTTGTAAAATTACATCACATATGATGTAAATAAAAAAAAACATCACATATGACGGAATTTTCAGTGCGAGTTGAATATTACACGCCTGTAAACATCTACAGGCGTGTGGAATTTGAAAGACATGTAAAATATCTAAGACGTGTAATATTCAATTTGCACTGAAAATTCCATCATATGTGATGCTTCTTTTTATTTACATCATATGTGATGTAAATTTTCATCAAATAATCGCGTCCGTGTCAAGTAATATTTATGCCATTAGAATTCAGTGCTGTTAAGGATTCAATCTTGTTTTAGTCTGTAAACTTACATTAATAAATGATTAATAATGATTTAGGAAGAGTTTAAAAACTTTATCAACTCGTGTAATCAAATGCACTCCAACACAAAACTCCTAATCCTGCAGAATACGGTTTAATATTGGAATGCATTATAACTTAAACAATACTTGTTCATACATATAAATAATAAAATTTTCATATTGACACTAGGTACTATTTCAAGTTAATGATCAAGTAAAATGAATTTGTTTTCAATTTTCAAACGGTGAATTCAAAATAAAAAAAGTCAGTAAAATTACTGAAAAGCAAATTCACTTGGCATCGCTGGTTGCTTTCGATTTTATACCTTCGTATTCTATCACACCGGTGGACGGCCAACATTTTTGGTCTATATTTCACGATAGAAAAATTCCCATCTGTGCTACAGCTGTCAAAATTCCTACCACTTTTTCCCAACACCATTGGACTTGCTCTTAACAGTACCTAAAGAGAGATGTTGTAAATTATTCTTCAGAAAAGTTGCGTAGATCGTTGAACAAAATTGGTCGACACTTGAGATATTTGATTAATTGGAACGTTTTCTAAAGAAAGTACATAGGTACCAAACAGGCCCGTGCGAAGGACTCGTCCATGGGGGGGGGTTTTTGAAATTCAAATTTTCTAAAAATAATAAAAATACCGAAAATGCACTTTTAACAAGAAAATAAATTTCTAAAATCAATTTCTTACTTATGAATAATATACAAATTCAAAAAATAATAAATTTTACTGATAAAATAAATCAAAATTTCGAAAACAACTCACAATGAAAGTTTGTAATCCTCTATATATATAAAAAGCAATTATCTGTATGATTGTTTGTTTGTTTGTTTGTTTGTTTGTTTGTTTGTTTGTTTGTTTGTTTGTTTGTTTGTTTGTCCTCTATAGACTCAGCCGTCTTAAGAGCTAGAGATCTGAAATTTGGCATGGATGCTCATTAGGACCAGGAATGATGAAAAATGTTATAGATTTTTGGATAACCCCTTCCGAAGGGGGTCGTCCATACAAGACAAACATTGTTTTCGCGTAATTGACGTTATTTTCCGTCGGATTGTGATGAAAATTTGCACATGAGTGTTTTGAGAGACGAACAATCGATTACAGTTATCAAATTTAGGGTCAGGGGTCGGCCAAAGGGGTCGTCCATATCCACTGATTAATGTTTTTGGGATATTGGCTTTATTTTACATCGGATTGTGATGAAAATTTGCACATGAGTGTTTTGAGAGACGAGCAGTCGATTACAGTTATCAAATTTAGGGTCAGGGGGTCGGCAAAAGGGGTCGTCCATATCCACTGATTAATGTTCTTGCGATATTGGCTTTATTTTACATTGGATTGTGATGAAAATTTGCACATGAGTGTTTTGAGAGACGAGCAATCGATTATAGTTATCAAATTTACTGATTAATGTTTTTGCGATATTGGCGTTATTATAGATCGTATTGTGATGAAAATTAGCACATGAGTGTTTTAAGGGACGAGCAATCGATTTCAAGTTTCGAATTGCGAAAGTCGGCTGAAGGGAGTCGTCCATACCCAACTTTAATGTTTTTTGCGATTTTGACGTTATTCTACATTAGATTGAGATGAAAATTTCCGCATAGGAGTTTTGAGGGACGCTCTCTTTTGCTTTCAGGTTTCAAATCTTGCCTCAGGGGTCGGCAAAAGGGGTTATTATCTGTTCACTGTTTTTAAGATATTCTCTTGATTGAGCATAGAATTGTAATGAAAATTGACACATGGTAGTTTAACAGAAAAGATAATTGATTTCAGGTGTCAAGTTTTGAATCGTGGTAAAAAAAAGGCCGTCCATGTTAGTTGCTCACTGTTTTCGCGATATTGTCGTGATCATACATCGGATTGAGATGAAAATGTTCAGATGAGGGTTATAAACTATGAGCAATTGACTCCAGGTAGCATGTTCCGTGTCAAGGGTCGGCGAAAAGGGCGTCTATATTCACTGTTCACTGTTTTCAAGTTCCTGACGTTATTTTACATATAATTTGAAAAGAAAAATGGCACAAGGGAGTTTTGAGGAACGTAAAATTGGTTTCAATTATCGAATTTCGGGCCATGGAACAGAAAAAGAAGTTTCATTGAAAGTTCAGTGTTTTGTGCAATAATTTTGTTGGAGGCAGTTAATTGATACCAATTTAAGTGTGAAGGTCAAGCAAAAGAGTCGTGCACATAAACAAATAGTACATGTTTCTGCCATAATGTTTAGATTTTGCAATCGATCGAGAAGAAAACACTCTCACATAAATTTTAATAAAAAGCCAATCAACCGTTCAATTTGAATTTAAAGTAATAGTAATAAACTTTAAACACTGTTTAATTTTTTCCCCAAAATTGTCGAAAGCATGTTTCGAATTCATTTTCTTAACTCATTTTGACGTACCAATGATTTAAAGCGAAACGAAGTTCGTACGGGATCAGCTAGTCAATGATATTTTCGGAAAGTCATCGATAAATTTTTCAAAAAGATGCTCCTTAGCCTGAACTAGAAATTTGCTTCAAAATAATTTTTAAGCAGCCTTGTTTTCAAATTTGAAATAAATATTTCCACAACAAAGATATAAGAAAAAAAATCTGAATGCTAAAATAAATGTCAGATCAGGCAAAACATTGTTAGTGAAGGGTTGATTGAAAAATTCTGCTGTAGTGTTTTGAATTTAAAAAAAAAATTAACCTCGATTTAAAATATGAATTTTCGATTAGGAAAAAATTTAAGTTTATGTTTAAAAAAAATTAAAATTTTAAAACATAGACAAACTTATCGAAAGTATTTCTCAATATTAAAATAGCTTATCTTTAAAATTCGATAAATTTATTTCAAAATTAAAAAAAACTGTTTCTACTATGAAATTTGGTTAATATATTTGGAAAAAAAATTAAGATGAAAAGATAAGTTTTTTTACATTAAAGAAGTTTTTTTTTCAATAATCATGTGTTAGCATTATATTGTCAGCTGATAGAAAAATTGCATATTGAGATTCAGAGCACTTAAATAAGTCAAATTATGTTTTAAATTCAATGCACCCCGGAAAAATTTACAATTTTTAGCCTTGTGTAATTTATCAAAACCGGCTCAAATGCGACAAACAATATTAAATTGAGACAGAAATTGGTTTCTCGAAGAAAATTTCATAACAGCATAACATTTTTAAAGAAATAAATGATTCTATTTCAATCAAATTTTTAGAAATAAGGTAAATAGAATTAGATTTTAGATTTTTTCCATATTCTGTGAGAGTAAAACGCTTGTTATATGTTTTCCATCTTATCGATGTATAAGATTAGTGTTCGATTAATTAATTTTGAAGTTTAAATTATTCTTTTCAAACGCTGTTCTTGTTTAGATACACTTCTACACTTAAGACGATGTAGGGTTTTTGTAATTCAAGTTTACAGTTTAAATGCAAAAGGTTAATCGAATTGCAAATGAAAATTTACAATTAAAAATTAGTATCAATTCGTGAATTTCATATAGTACCATAAAATAAAATATCTAGTGTTGAGATTCAAGTATAAATTCCACCGGAGGCGAGCCAAATTTCTGGCTTGCTTGTTTACACTTATTTTTAAACACCTTTTAAGGTGTAATTTTTCGATACTACGGTGAACCCCTAAAATCCCCCCCGTTCGCACGGCCTTGGTACCAAACAATTTAATAAAACTTTTTGTTGATTTAAAGAACAAAACCTCTCTTAATTGATTTATACTTTAAATTTTTAATGAATTTAACAGAAACCTGTCATTCTTCCCAATTCTAATTTAATAGCCAATCAGCATTTTTTCGAGGCACTTGATAAAACTCAAACAAAAATTTTCAACTTTAGATGAAATACTTGAACTTTAATTGCCAGAACCAAAAGTTTATAATTCAAAAACACCATTCATTTCGTGGTAAAATGACAAGAAATGATACAAATTAGTTATTCAAAAGTGAAGAATGGTACAAAGATGGATGTGAAACAGGGAATTGAGCATTGAAAGTTGTACTGCCGGTACAACCACAATGGTTTCGGGCATTGACAGTGCTTAGAATGTATTATTATATAATCAAGTAAGGTCGAAATAAATCATATTCTTCATTTTTCACCCCCCATCCCCCTTCGATTTTTCCAAAAATTCCGGAGGGAGAAATTTATAAATATAGCTTTAGAAACTTTATTGAAAAGTTTGATAAATTCGTCGAAAATTTTAACAGTTGTAGAGCAAAATTCAGTCTAGAGAACATGAGAATTGTTTAACCTTTTGTATTTGAGATTTGATCAAATTATCGATCTCAAATAACTCCAATTTTGGATTTTTCTCAATGTAGAGTGTGAATAGGTTTATTGCATGCAAGCTTTTGTTAAATATGTTTTAATTTATTGAAAAGTTGTATTATTTTTACTATCACACACCATCACGACCAAAAAAAGAGTCATCACCTAAGAGTTCGACATCCAGATTTTTCCAGACTTTTTTTTTAATCTTTTGGACTTTTATGAAAAACAGTTGGTATCTCTGCATCCCAGTGAATTATTATAGTTTTTTCGATCTCACATAAAAATTACATGAGTTCCAAAATCTGCAGTTTAAAATGTTTCTCATGGCGTTCAGTTCGGTCTGGTCGAAGCCAGGCCATTCAACCTTCCAAATTTTTTCGCAAAATATTCGTTTGAATGTATGTATTTCTGTATTTACATAAGAGTTGGCGAACTCGGTTCTATTTTATGATTTTTTTCTCAAAAAAAATAACCAAACCCTCAAAAAACGAGATAATGTCTATATAACGCATGTTAAAAATATTTTTAAAATTATATGTTGAAATCACGATAACAAAAAAATTGGGTGTATGTACTTAAAACATCCACGTTGTATTAGTTACAAAAGGATTTTTTAAACATTTATTCCTAAATCGAACATGGCAAGCCTCCTGGATCTCACTTTTGCAACTTGTTGCATAAATATCTATTGCGACTTGGAAAACTTTTATCTTGAAAGATTAAAAAATACGTTTTCATAAATTTGTTTGTAAATTTTGTAGTTATGATCCTGTACTTTAAAGAAGCTTTGTAAATTGTTGATCATATGTTATTCACATCACTTTGGTTCTGAGAGAATATAAATTCTCTACGTCGCTTGAAAATTAACAGTTAAAAAAAATCAATTCTTGGTCTGGAGTTTCAGGCTCGTGCGAAACAATCGTCGATCGGGGGCTCTTAGAATTTGCAAATGGTTTTACCATTAAAAAAGTAGAAAGCATCTTTAAATTTTTACTCAGCAGAACTCAGAGATTTTAGGACAAGAATTAAGTAAGAATAATCAGATTTAAAATACAAAACCAAGACTCTAAGAACCGAAACACAGATACAGCAAAATGTGAAAAAATATAAAATTTAGAAATAAAAAAAAGAATAAGCACAGGATAAAACAAGAAAACTAAAACAAACCAGAATTCAGAAACATAACTTTTGAGCAATAAGGAAATTGAATTTCATAGCTGATCAACGACATTAAATTGAAATTCTGATTTGTATCATAAACATTTTACTGTACTTGATAACAATAATATTTATAACAAATGAATTTAGAATTCCACGAAGGCGTGACCCACTAGAAAGAATTCCACATCGCAATCGTTGCTACTCCTCGACTGTGTTCAGAAGTCAAAGAGAGATCAAAGAAGTTTTTAAGTTTCAAAACTTTGAATATTCCTTTAACAAATTTTTCGACCTGCTGAAATCTGGCTTGGAAATTTAAATTTCAAATCTTAATTTAAATTTTGGGTCTAATTATTGGTTATTGTTTGTATTATTCCCGGTTTTTGTTCTGAATTCCCGATTTTCTTGGTGCGATGATCGATTCTTGGGGTTTTCCGGTTTTTCCGGTTCTGTGGCCACCCTGAACATTGAAAATTGTCAAAAATAAATCTATCCATAGATGTATAAATAAGTGGCGGTCCAAAGGAAGTTTTCAGCAAGTCACAGAAAGTTGCCTTGTTCTACAGATTGTGTATTTTGTCATTCCCCAGAGAGATTTTTAAAATCAAAATCATCAAAATTATTTGCAGACAAACGGTAAACGATAGACTTTTGATATTTTGAAAACATTTTCATATTTTTTGCTGATCTATCAAATTCTTGAAAGGAAAAAGTGATTTTTCCACCTGGAAGGGAAATAAAAAAATTATTTCTTAAAATAATTAGTTAAGAGTAGATCTTATTATTATAAGAAACTTTGTTGAAGACACCATCAAGATCGCATAAAAATCATAAAAGTTAGTAGGGGAGATGGGAGCATAATGGCCACCTTAAGGAAAACGCTTATTTAACCATAGAGAACAGCTGTAATATGTGAATTACATCATTGTTTCGTGTTCAGACACTCAAATAGTCTATTGCCTAATTGGATGAAACTTGAAAAAGTAGATAAAAACGTTTAAAAATGCATTTTAAAATTTTTTGCCGAAAGCTGAAAACCAGTCACTGTAGAGGCATAATGAGAAACCCCCCGAGGCAGTATGAGCACCATTAATGAAGGCATAATGAGCGTTTTCTGCCGGGGATTCTAGCAGCAAACTCGACTCGATGAAGTCAACTGAGTAATAGAGCTACAGCTTGACTTGTATCGTCTGACGATTTGGCCTATAGGTAAGATGTCGGAGAGGTAATCAGTAGGCTCGAGTTCGATTCCTGGTCGAGGTGATTTTTTTTTTCATTTATCATTCATGATCATGATTGCACTAAACGGTGAGGCGTAGATTCATCAAACAAAGCAATAACAAAATAATCTAGGTCTGTTTGTAGAATTCAAAGAATGAACACATGCTCATACATTATGTATCTGGTGTTTTGTTTGACGGATGATGCTTTGATGCTATTAGCCGTATAATGTAACAATATAAAAAACTAGCTGACCCGGTGTGCTTTGCTACACCTTCCAAAAATAAATGTAATTTGTAAAAATTTATTCAAATTTAGATTTTTTTAAGCATTTTTTTTTATTAAACCTCATCATAGTTCAGAACCAACATCTTTGAAATGAGAGTAGCAGCTGGAGTTCCGAATTGCAATTCAAAGATGGTATACATTATATACTGAAACTTGATCTCTAAATTTGTTTTTCAAGATCTGAAATTTGCACTCTGTTTTAAAAGCTTCATAATGACTTAAATAATGTCAAAATTTATGGATGTTCAACCTTTTTTTCCCAAAGTGGGAAGTTAGGAACTTCCATAAAACATTTGTCACATCTATTTTTGAGTTATGCCAAATATATTGAAAATCTCTTTATCTTACACTTACATGGGAGCTCCCCCATCTTTTCCAATTCTGTCCCACACTGCTTGAAGAAGGTAGGCTGATTTATCCGGCTCGAGTTTACATAAATTTCAAATTAAAAGAAAAAGATTCGCATGTTGGAATTTATTGCATATTGTACTTTATGGAGATAGAATTTTGAAAATCGATCAATAGCGTAAATCGGGACAGTTTTTTGAGTATATTTCTAATTACCTGTATTATGATCACTTACAGCTCCTGATTTGCCTTAGATGGTGTATTTTTTGTTGTTGAAAAAATAGAAATTTGAAATAAAACGATGAAAAAGATTTTAAATAACTACTTTCAAACAGCGTTTTTCACCTTCCTCGCCCAGCAGTTTGGATATCTATCCTTTTTGCGCCAAAATTATGTTAAAAAAATGTTTCGCCATATGCCAAACTCGTGGACATGAGACATTACAGCTTGAAGTTTTCCCAAACAGCTCTTGTCATGGTATGAAAATTATCGATTTTATACAGTGCAAATTTCTTTTTTTTTTTTTTTAAATTTATTAAAGCAAAAAATATAAATGTTGAAAAAAAATATCAGTTGCAACACGAAATAAATTCTCAGCGTTTTCTTTTCTCTTTGAAAGTCAAATATTCAAAAATGTTGGCAAAAACAAACTTCTAAGTTCACATTTTCCCCGTATATTGGGGCAAGTGTAAATGCAAAGCTTATTTTCAGATGCGTCAGAGTAATGGCTTTAAAATGGAAATGATACGTATTTCTGTTTGTTTGTTTTGTCAAGTTTCATTGATATTTATATCTGCAGTACTGCTGCTGTATAAATTTATGTTTGTTACTCCACTTTTAACGAATGCTGTTCAAAGCAAATAACCTTCATTACCAAAGACATTTAAGAATTTTAAATAGCCGCTTTAGTTTCAACATTCGGAATACCCCTTCTGGTCTTTCCAACATATTGAATCATAGGATGAATTTCTTAAAATTTCGACGTTTGTTCTTGCCCCACCGTGTAAGTTGTCAGGAGGGAATATTGTTTTTAAAACTGTAGGGGGTTACTAAAAATTTCTCATAAAAATTTTGCTTCCAGTAGAATATCAGTTTTAATGTCTCACTTTTCAAAAAAGAAGTGGATCAAAAGTCACTTTTATGCAGCCATGTAACACAAAAATACTTTTCATGTTAAGCACGTAATGGAATTGGTATGTTAACAAAAAGTACGATGTTTTTTTTAAGAATTATTTAAAATAAAAAGCTCCCATTTTCATTTCTAAATTCGTTTCAGTCGAGTATTTAGGCCGAAGTAACAATTTCTAGAAGAAAACATATTTTTAAATTTTTTGTAACAGAGAAAAGTTGAACGTTTTAACATGATCTAGTGTTCCTTGAATGAAAATTCTTTCGGAAAATGAATTTCCTCACTTTAGTTCAATAAAAATCAGTATATTTCACTGATACCTTTCACTAATGCACACGTCAGTCCTATCTTATTTAATTTAAAGAAGAGGCTCTTGATCAGTACATGTGACGGATCGGGTTTTTTTTTAAATCTTCTTTAAATTTGAATGGCACTTGATAAAACTTCAGTTAAGTACATTTTTACATGTTCAACAAAATGTTTCCGATCTACCTCTGTAGAAAACATCTTATTCATATTTCTGTTATCAATATGATTGAAAAAAAATGTAGGCGAAATGGGTTCAAAGATTGTATCTATGTAAATTCTTTACCTTCTGTATTTTTTTTTTTCAATTGTCCCCAAAGTGTCCTACCATTATTTTATTAGAATCAGAACTAAATTTATATTTTTAGACAAAAAAAGCTACCTACATTAACACGAACTAAATATGGAAGTATTTATGCAAATATTTCAATTAGTTTTGATTCAATTGATAAAATACCAATCCGTGACACGTGGTCACATCTAAACGTCATTTACTTCCACGTGTTTGTGTTCCAGCGATCAGTGAACAGTATGTTTTGGTTACGATCCATTTGCGACGCCGTTTGCTTGACCATAGAGACGAAAAACTTCAAAATGTCAATCTGGGTCACATCTAGGCGTCATTCATAACCATGTGCTGTACAAATGAGCTATGAATCAAGTAGAAAAAAATTACATCAAGGCTTCATATCGCCACCCCTTGCATTGAAAATATGCTTGGTTGAGAAATACGCGCCAAAATATTCCCACTGATCAGTATGCTATGCCATAGATACTATCCTTTTGCGACGTTGGCTTGCGACGCCTCCACCATGGAGACGAAAAACAAACCGCCCAAAGGACGAAAAAATCTCGAGAAAATGGATGTCATGACTTTAATTTGTTTCGAAAAACTACAAATTTTGTATGAAAGCCTCCCCTCCTATAAGTCGGATGGAGTATTGACTATTACAGAAACCATCCCCGGCCTCAAAAACCTCCAGATACCAATTTTGACGATGATCGCTTCAGTAGTTTCCTAGTCTATAGGGAACAGACAGACAGACAAACATTCATTTTTATATATATATAGATCAATCATGAATGGTATGTGCAAAAAAAAAATCCCTTCGCACAGGAATCGAACTCGAGTCTACTGATTACCTCTCCGACACCTTACCAATAGGCCAAATCGACAGACGAAACAAGTCAAGCTATAGCTCTATTATTCAGTTGACTTCATCGAGTTGAATTCGCTGCTAGATTCCACGGCAGAAAAGGCTCATTATGCCTTCATTGATAGTGCTCTGTTCGCCTCTAGTGAACAAATTAAAGTAAAAACGCGTTTTAAAATTGATTAAAGTGAAAAATCAAAAATTTTATGATGTTGAAAATTGAGAAACAATGTGTAGATCATGTTGCAGAGCGTACATTTCAGATCAAGATGATTTTAAGGTCATAAAAGCTTATTTGGCGGTGCTCAAAAATTATAATATTTTCGTCACTTGAGAACCTAGCTGGTTATTATTAAATGTTTCTGTAAAGATGAAAATAATATTTGGTTTTTAGTTAAAAATTAATACTATGGGTAGTACGAAACAAGTCCTTAAGAAAATTTGTTTAAGAAAATACGTAGGGGAGAGTGGGGTATCGTGGGCCATGGGGAAACGTGGGCCACTTTTAGTATCTCAGATGTGTGTTGAGATAAAAATCTCAAACCAATTGTCATCTTCGTCACTTTGCGTGAGCATATATTTCTATATGTTGTTGACTTAAATACGCATCATATGCTTCTTTTATTTATCAAGCTATAAAAAGTTAGAAAAATTTACTTACATGATTAAAAAAACACCCGCTAATTTCATCGATGGGGAACCTAAAGTGCATAACAAAAATATGCTCATACGCTTATGATCTTAGTTTTTTCATGATCTTTCACGTGAAAAAGGAATTTTTGATGAAACATCAATAAGTCACACAAACGCAACCAATTTGCAAATCATAGCTTGTGGGGAATCGTGGGCCACACATCTTGAACCACCTATATTTTTATGTTTTTATACACATTCAGAACTTAAAATACGTTTTTCCTATCTGTAAAGTTTTCTTATGCCAAATGAAGAGTTATGAAAAATATTTTGTCCATCCAGTATTAGGAATTTTTCCGAAACGTTCGCGAGGCAGGTTTTGGAATCTATTCGATCATACACAGTTCTCTTTTTTATTTCATCATCTGAAATTACTTTAAAATAACGAAATGAATTAGGAAATCACAGTTTTGCGTCAACTCATAAACTTTGCATGTTATTTGGTCAATTTGGATTTGGTGGCCCACGATTCCCCACCATTTTTCAAAATCCAAAAAATATTGCTTTTTTTTGAACAGTCATAATTTGGGGAAGATAACTTATTAAAATTTAAAAAAATACCTCATGATACCTTGAAAATGTAGAAAATCATAGCATTTTTTATTTTCAATTTATCTTTTATAATAAAGAAGTTATGGGACAACGAAAAAAGTGGCCCATGATTCCCCACTCTCCCATACTTATGTAGAAAAAAGGAGTGCTCATTTTTCCCTGGGTGCTCGTTATGCCCTCATCTCCCCTAGCAATTTAAAAATTATACAAGTAATTTTGAGTTTTTATTTAAAATATCTTTTAGTGTACGATTTACAAACTTGGTATATTTTAAAAAGTTGTACAAATTGTTGAAACACACAATTTTGTGCAACATGTTCAATTTATATTTCAACTATGAAAAGGGATATACATACTACAAAATATCAAAAATAATGCTTTTTTAAGTAAGTTATAATCTTTAGAGTTCGGCCGAGTTCGTATAATTTTTTGAGTGGGTTTTGTTGGTCAAGTTATTGGCTTTCCATAGATATAAAAAATTTACCATTAGTTTTGGATCGATTTTAGCAAACTAGCCAACAATAATGAGCTTTTTTCTCTAGAAACACAAGTTTTTAAAAATTTTACATTGATAATTCGTCGCAGCCATACGAAACAATATTAGGTACTCAGGTTTTTTTCTCACTACATATTTGTTGTTTTTTTTTCATGTTATGTTATTAATTTTTTTAAGTCTTTGGATTGAAAAAATGCTGATTCTATAAAATTTATGAAAAATTATTTCACTAAAATCACTAAATCACATTATTAAAAAAATTGTCGGTTTTCGCTTTTCATCATAAAAGTCTTTATAATTGAGAAATTTATTGAAACAAAAAGGAAAGTTGCGCGTTGTGACACCATGGTTTGAATCCATGATATTTCGAAAATGGCTTCATCAAGACAAAATATTTTACAAACGAATTAATGATGGGATGAATAGACCTAAGAGGCTAAGAACCCCTTATAAAAAAGGAAACAAAACAAACAAATAAACGAAAAATCCTAAAAATTTATCACTTACCGCTGGAATAAGTCTGAGCTTTTAGGTTAACATTTTTGCACCAACTCTAGTATTAAAGGATGATTTTTTTTTTAAATTTTCATGATTTTCAGATTTAAAAAATATCAATTTTCTATGGTACCTTGTACTAACGTGATCTATCACTCTTTTTTTAATCGGAATTTAGATTTCACATTATTCTTCGATTGTGGAAATTTATTGAAGATTATTGTTACCTCAAACATGCTATGTCTTATTAATGTTTTCTATAATCGTTTATGACATTTCATCAGTTGTTTTGTACAAATTGTGCTTTTCAATTGCAGTTTTTAAGTTTTACTTTAAAAGTGCTTCGCTTCAAAGCATTGATGTCACATTTGTAATATTTTTATGAAATTTTTGAAATTTTTGAATAAAACGTGTCGATTTTTCGAATAATGAAAAACGTAAGATCTTACTAGGGGGAAAGGAGGGGGGGGGGGGGAGTTAGCGGGAGTTTTGAAAAATCTTACTTTATTTAACCAGGGGGGAGTGTTATCGCGTATTTTCGGAATCAGAATTCTTAAACTGATGTATGTGTCGCGATAAAGTTTCTTACATATTGAAACATATTTTTCCGTTTAGTCTCCCCCGATCAATAACTCATTGTCATAAATATTTTCATAATAATTTCTGTTATATCAGTGAATTGTAACCTACCCAAATGTTCATGTCGGCCAAGTCTCTTGACAACACTCAGAAACAGGAATGAGGAACCTCATTCAGCTTCGATGGCTCCATCAGCAACACTCCCAACAGCACAGCGCCAACGAACATTCAATTATTATTCGAATTCAGCTGGAATGAAAATCATCGTTACCATTTGTAACGGACCGCAAACCGAAGGAAGAGAGAGAGAAAAAACAACGACGTCGAAAAATGTGTTTTGGCACAGAATTTAACGACAAAACGCACCTCCCAGCAATGTAGTGTAGATACGCAACCGGAAGTGTACCTTTGAAGCGAACACGGCAGAGGCCAAATGGTTGCGGATATGTAAAAAGGTAAATCCCATTAAAATTTACGGGCCATATTCCGGGAGAAGTTGCCACCGACTGATGCTTCTGTTGCTGTTGAATGTGATGCTCTGAAAGGGAAAATGCGGAACGACAAAAGGATTCTGCTGCAGTGTGACCTATTCCGGCACCTGTTCAAGAACAATCAAGGGTTAGTGGTCCAATTTGCGTTGATTGCTCATCCTTTCGGAAAATGTAGGTATTCCCTCTCATGGATCACCAGGTGCGTTTTTCTTCTCGCGAGCCTATCGAAACAATCAGGGTTCCACCAGTGCAGAATGACGAAGACGAACAAAAAATTACCCGCCCACCTTAAGGAGCTTCCGTTTATAAGCTGCGACATCCATTGCCTCTTCCTTTCCTGCAGCCTAACACAATGTCTTTGGATTTTTGAATTAACCCTCTTTTATGACCGAAGATGATCATCTGTTGAACCATTGCAAATTATTCATGGCCATAAATGGGGTACGGCAGAGCTTTGTTCTGCTCTAGGAAGGGGATTTGTAGGGATTGCGTTTTATTTGCAAGGGTTTTAACGAAGGATGTGATGATATGGCTTTTAAGTCATGCCGTAGATCATAAGAAGTGCCACAGTAGTAGTTTTGAGGTTACGATTTTTTATGGGAACGTGTAAGCCATTGGTTTGGGAAATAAGAAACGCTCGCTCCTTAAAACAAAGTTTTTTATTCAACCTTTAAAAAATATTGAGAACATTTCCTTACAATTTTGTTCACAAATAAGACTCTACTACAATAATGAACTTCCATGGAGGTGGAATTATCGGTACAATGACACCAGCCGTGAGATCCGGCAACCATTCTCTCTCTATTTCAATCCCTCGGCGTAAACATGCTTCAGAAAGAATCTTTCGGCTAATTTCTTCCGAGTTTAACTTGTTATGAGCAGATTGATTATATCGGGGGACTGAGATGAAGGGAGATAAAAATTGTCAATGATCACCAGTGATTGAAATCCTCAACCATTTTCTCATCAGAGGCATTCAAAATACACACTTTGAGGCCTCGTATAGTAATACAGGAGACGATACATATACATTCATTCAAACCTCCCCCCATGAGGAGGATCTGCTCCGAGAGACACTATCCGTTCGCTGCTCAGAACGAACTCTCTCAACGTTCGGTCGCTACATAATGCATGAAGAAGACGAGGCACACATACTCATTTACGTTATTGAATTTGAGGGACTCAACCTCGCCGCAAAGGTTGAGGCAACAACGACAACAACCGAACTTATTGCATTGCATAGGCCCGCAACGTATGGAGCAAGGAGAGGGAAGGAAAAGAAACGAAAAAACTAGCTGCCTGCGTGCGGCTGCTGTGCAATAATAGCAATAGCAGAAAAACCTCGGGTATTCGATCCAGGCACAAACGAGGAGACTCGGGTTTGCTCTGCCTTTTGAATTCGGTTCCCTCAAGAATGTAACAGGAGATGAGTGAGAGCCATTCGTTTGGTTTTTTGGATTCGCTGCCTTGAATGTAGGTATATTGCTTCTTGAAGGCGGGCCATATGAGAGCGTATGCATCATCGGTTTTGTCGTTTTTGCTGCCTCAAAGCAACCTTTGCTTCCGAGTAAAGCGTTGAGCGAGAGATGGTTGATCAATTCATGCTCAGCAAAATTCAATCACTGATGATCACACAAATTGTGCAGCTAATGATTGAATTTGTGGTAGGTAATTTGTGGCAGTTTGTTAGAGAAAATTAGAAGGGTTTGAGTTAAAATGAGAAAAACCAGTGCTCAGAGCGAGTGAAAATGTACTGATTGTTGAAATTTGTGAAGCAGTGTAGAATTGTGATCATCACCATTCAAAATGCAAAGAGTTTTCTCTCGATTTCAATCCCTTGGATTTTATCATCGTTCCAATCATTACATCAATGCGCACGAAACAAAAAGAACAGTTCTGCTTTGATATTTTCCAAGCCACGCAGGAATAAAATCACAACAACGAAACAACAGAACGAATCTTGCCGTATACGCAGGGTTGCCAATGTTTTTTTGTTAGTTGATCACCCAGGTGGTAAATCTTTTTTACGGATTGTACTCCAAGGCGTGGCGAGCCAGTTTGCTACTCTGGGTCCATGGGTGCAATCGGTGACTCATGGCCTCTGGCCATATTTCCCATCCGGACCTGTAACAAAGGCTATACCCATGATGGGAAGACCATACTCGCGCTAAGCGCTCCACGGCAATGCTCGTTTATTACGTTCTACACCAGCAATCGTCATCCACTCTGCTGTCACGATTCACGACTCACGGGTTGACAGTCCGTTTGCCGCTACTCGTGACTCGAGTCCCACATTCGGTCTCTTGCCACAATTCGAGACGTCTAGACCCAGGAGACTGAGATAAACGGAGAATCACCGTCAATGATCAAACAAATTTTGCAGCCAATGATTGAATTTGTGGTAATTTGTTGCAATTTGTTAGAGAGAATTTGAAGGTTTAACTTAAAATGAGAGAAACCGGTGCTCAGAAAGAGTGAAAATGTGGTAATTGTTGCAAATTGTTGCAATTTGTTAAGCAGTTGTGGAATTTTGATCATTACCATTCCAAATGCAAAGAATTCTCTCTCAACTGTAATCCCTTGTCTAGACCCGTCTCTAATCGTGACTCGAGACCTTCTCACGCTCATCCTCTTGACACAATTTGAGGCGTCTATACCCACCTCTCCTCGTGTTTTGAGGGTTCTCACTCAAATCGTCTCTTGACCCGATTCGAGACGAGAACAACTCGTCTCTTCTCGGGTCTGGAGATATCACCACATCCAACTATTTCTCCGTCTCGACTCTTCCAGACTCAACCTGAGGCCCATCCACTGGGCGCCATATGTTACGACACAAGGCCCCTCTGTCCATCGTGAGTCGATCGTAGCCGCGAATCGGGGCCAGGAACCTCCTCAAAAGGCTGATTGATCAAAACCCGTTCGAACATTTGGTCGTCCCGCATATCGGAGTCGCGACTACCCGATACACGTTACGACCCCTCCCTCTTACAACTGGGCACTGGTACCAAGGTACCCAGTCGCACCACGTTTGTGCCACACTCGGCACGCAGCTCGTCGGCGGGCTGGCTGCACCAAGTGTGACGTGTAGTTCTCTTGGCCGTACGCCTACAGGTGACAAGTTTGTAGACACGTTTCTACTCTGCACCACGGGGAGGTAGAACTACGTCGCAGAGCAGGGTTGCCAATGTTTTTTATTAGTTGATCACCCAGGTGGTAAATCCTTTTTACGGATTGCATTCCAAGGCACGGCGAGCCACCGCGTCCCCCCAGTTTGCTACTCTGGGTCCATGGGTGCAATTGGACGACTCATGATACTATGTACCCCTACGCCATAAAATCCACCTGGGGCCTCTGGCCATAATTCCCATCCGGACCTAGCAACGAAGGCTTTACCCATGATGGGAGACCATACTCGCGCAGTGTGCTCCACGGCAAATACTCGTTTTATTCGTACTACACCAGCAATCTCAACCACTCTTTGTCACGATTCACGACTTACGGGTTGGCAGTCCGTTAGCCGCTACTCGTGACTCGAGTCCCACATGCGGCCTCTCGTCGCAATTCGTGACGTCATGACCCGCCCCTCCTCACGACTCGAGACCCTCTAATATTCGGTCTCTTGTCACAATTTGAGCCGTCTTGACCCGTCTCTCCTCGTGACTCAAGACCTCCTCACATACCTCCTCTTGACACGAATTGAGGCGTCTATACCCACCTCTCCTCGTGTCTCGAGAGCCCTCGATCGTTCCGTCTCTTGACCCAATTCGAGACGAGAACAACTCGCCTCTCCTCGGGTCTGGAGATAACCACACATATCCTTTTTCTCCATCTCGACTCTTCGAGACTCATCCTGAGGCCCATCCACTGGGCGCCACATGTTACGGCACAAGGCCCCTCTGCCCGTCGTGAGTCGGTCATATCCGCGAATCAGGGCTAGGACCACCTGACGCGCGAATTCGACCAACACCCGCTCGAACATTTGGTCGTCCCGCATATCGGGGTCGCGACTACCCGATACACGTTACGACCCCTCCTCCTGCAACTGAGCACTGGTACCAAGGTGCCCAGTCGCACCACGTGTTTGCCACACTCGGCACGCAGCCCGTCGCAGCTGACTGTACCAAGTGTGACGTGTAGTTCTCTTGGCCGTACATCTACAGGTGACAAGTCTGTAGACACGTTTCCACTCTGCACCACGGGGAGGTAGAACTACGTCGCAGAGCTGGGTTGCCAATGTGTCTGATTTTTCAGGATAACCTGCCCAGCCTGATAACCTGATAAGCCTCTGGTTTTCCCTGATTTTGGGAAATAAGCCTGATTTTAACTGATTTTTGTGAATATGATGGAAAATGGGTTGTATTTAACTGCATAGAAGATATTGAAAAACGATAGCTAGGCAACAAGTTGAGAAAGTGGAGGGCTTCCAGTATCTTGGTAGTCAGATTACGCCTCTCAAGAGATGAATGAACTTTTAGTTTAAGGTCTCTATAATTCAACAACAAACAAACAAACAGATTACGCCTGATGGTGGTACCAAGGAAGACATCGAAACCTGGATCAAAAAAGCCCGATTTGATGACATTTGCGAGTCTCCGAAACATCTGGCGGTCAAGCCAGATCTCTCTACGAACGAAAATCCGAATCTTCTACTCAAACGTCAAATCCGTATTGCTGGTACGGGTGCGAAACTTGGTGCACATATGCGGTAACGACGCGAAAACTGCAAGTATTTGTAAAACGCTGCCTGCGGAATATCATTCGCGCTTGGTGGCCTGGCAACTGGATCTCAAATGAGGAAGTGCATCGCCGGTGTCATCAAAGAGCGCTAGAAATCGAGATTCGAGAACGTAAGTTGAGGTGGATTGGGCCCACGCTGTGCAAAGATGAGAACGAGATTTGCAGAAATGCGCTAGAATGGAATCCAGAAGGAGATCGAAGATGAGGCAGACCCAGAAACTCGTGGCGGTGAAGTCTAGCCGCCGAAACCCGAACTGTCGACGAGAATCTTGACTGGGACCAAGTAAAGACGCTGGCTTCGGATCGTCTATAGTGGAGGTCTTTTGCCACGGCCCTATGCACAGGAGAATCGGCGCGGGAACATTAAGAAAGTATGTGTTTGGCTGCCAAACGAAAACCTTTTGAATTTTCAATTCGCAGAACTATACGTTCGCTTCGCTGATGTTTTCCCCGATTGCTGAAAACTCCTGTCGAGTTTATCTGAAGCTTACCTACCTACTTCCTGATGCTTTCCGAGATTAACTACCTATAGCATCATTGCAGTTTGAGGTTAACGAAATAAAAATCTTTCTGCAAAGAAGGGCAAAGTGCGAGTATGTAGACTCGCGATTTTATCATCTCTGGTAACTGGATGTCGAATGTAAAACTACATCGCAGGTGTCATCAAAAGGCGTTAGAATTCGAGATTCGAGTGCATCAGTGAAGATGGATTGGCCATACGCTGCGAAACTCATGCGTGATAAGTGAAAAAAATTAAAAAAATTATTAATAACCCTTACTATAACTCAATTGGACGGAAAGAGGGGTCTTAAATTCAGAACCAAATTCTGTTAAATTTAAATGATCAGTTCTCGAATTCTATAACCTTATTTCTTTGGTTTGGATTAGATTGATACTTCAAAAACGAGTCGTTCTAGCAGCCTCCTCAATAGCTGGAGACACCCTTTGTCAAGATTTTTATCACGTCTAATTTTGATTTCTAGCAACAACAACAACAACAACAACAACAACAACAACAACAACAACAACAACAACAACAACAACAACAACAACAAAAACAACAATAACAACAATGAAGGAAGGCACTGAACGGGTGCCCTTTAACAACGGCGCTCATCACAACTTGGTGAACTTGAGCATCCGACAACCCTCCTTGCTATTACAGCTGCGCTGCATTGCGGGCTTCAATGCTCATCTGCGTCGAGTTGTTTTCAAGTCGTAAATCAGGTCGTTCTCTCGCGCCCGCCCCTAATGGCAGACGCAGTACAGTACACTTTTTAATTATATTTAACAGCTTAAATTTTAAGGTGATGGATATGTGTGAGACGATCGTCATACGTCATTTAATCTGATTTGATATGAAATATTAAAAAAGTGTCTGTGGAAAAATGCATTTTAAAAGTTTTTTTTTCGATGGCACTGTGCAACACTCCCGAGAGTTTTTTGAAAGAGAAATATGTTTCTCAAGTGGACAAGTCATAATAAAGTCTGAATCCTAGTTAAAATCTTAGGTCTATCTTAACCAGATGTGTCTTTAGTTATGATTGGATTAGAAGTTTGGTTTACTCCCTGATCATGTGAAAAAGACGAAAGACTGCATTTGAAAAGCAAAATTTATACAAAACAACAGATGAAATGTCATAAACAATCGAATAAACTAAAGCTCAGATGATTTATTATCCGGACGCTTTATTTCGGTGATGGCTAGATTACTAAAGCTCGGATATGCAAAAAATTAGCAGAGTTGTGTTGTTTATCAAATGGAATATCTGAGTTTTGGATTTATCACCGCGATTGTTTGTTCTTCGAAATTATCGACGTTTTTTGGTGAGTTTTAATAATAATAAAACAGATTTACCAGTTGTCCATACGTTTTGAGATACTTTGGCATTCGCTCCTCCTCAGTGGATACTAAAATTGTATTTTACTTTTTAACATGAAACTTTAAATTTAAATTTTTAATTTTAACTTACAATTGACTGGCCATCGTCTAAACAATTTTGATTTTGGACAGTTTGTTTTGTTTCGCGTTTACATTTCTCTCTGCCTATTAACGACATTATCGTCAACTCTCAATTTGATGTGAAATGTTTCAGCAGTTATTCTAGCATTGGATCCAGTAATTTTCCAATATTTTGGTATTTTCAAAATCAAAAATATGCCCAGTTTCTAGACAGTGCTGTGCTAAACCTGTGCTTTCTGGATACATTTGTCTCGTGTTGCTTCAAACGTTTTTCTAAAAACTTTCTCGTTTCTCCTACATACAGTACCGTTCATAATTGTATAGAAATTGGAAGCTCGCGCTCTGTCATTTTGTCTTTGAACTTGAACTTTCTGCGTAAGATAGATCAACTATTACACTACCATATCACGAAATTTGAACTTTCTAAAGAATGTGTGGCCAGAGATATAGTAATTCTACGAAAATCGAACTTTTTGGACTTTAACCAGTCAAACTTCTATATCTCAGAAACTGCGCATCGATTTTTATTGAAATTTTGCAGAGTGATTATTGAAATATAAAGTTAACATGTCTGAAGTTTTTGAAAAGTTCTACCGAAGGGATCAAAAGTTACGCGAAGTAAAATATTTTAGGCATGAACCTAAATTTTACATCAAATTGAGAGTTGACGATTATGTTGTTAATAGGCAGGGAGACTAGTGCAATTTCAAGATCGCTTACGACCACGTAATCGCAAAATTAACACAGACACTGACAAACAAATGTAAACGCAAACAAAACAAACTATTCAAAATCAAAATTGTTTAGACGATGGCCAGTCAATTGTAAGTTAAAATTAAAAATTTACATTTAAAGTTTAATGTTAAAAAGTAAAATATAATTTTAGTGTCCACTGAGGAGGAGCGAATGCCAAAGTAGCACGAAACGTATGGACAACTGGTAAATCTATATTATTATTAATAAAACTCACCGAAAAACTTCGATAATTTCGAAAAACAAAAAATAAAAATGAATAGTTTGCCAATTTTTTCAGATTTTTTAATTAACGTGTGTTTGAGATATTTACGATGCAAAAAGACATGATAAAAATAATTTTACACAATCGCCTTGGAAATAATTTATTGTTGATTTGAAAATTCATGAACTGTTGATTTTTTCTTAATTCTGTTTTGGCTCAAATGATTAAGAAGTATATGAATCTGCTCTAGGATGCTCACAAAGCAAACGAAGGATCGTAGTGGAACCCTTGATCTCAACTATGGTAAAAATTCTATGGTTATTCGGGATAACTTAATGCAGACTCCTTAACTATGCAGTAAATCCATTTTTGCTAAGCAAAAAGTGTTGCCTGTCTAGTAGACACCCAGAAAATAACTAAAAATGAGCAGTTCTATGGATCGCAATCTGTACAACCGGTTTTTACGCAATTTGACAGACGTGTTCTAATGGACAAAGAAATTTACGTTAAAACCGAATTTAAGAGGTCAAATTCTTCGAGATGCCTACTCATAAAAAGGTTCCAACCGTCTTCCAATTGATTTTTCTAGGTGAATTTGTGTAAAATATCATCATTTTGCAAAGGTTTTGCTTGTGTGGTAAAAATAATAGATCAATTCATGACTGAAAAAAAGTGTGCAAAGATAAAAAAGAGATTTTCTTATGAAGTAAGAGTTTTTCTTGAAATCTCTTCTGACCAGCCACTGAAGATTGACGGGAGAATCGCAGTTTCCAGGAGAATAACCTTGCCCCCTTTCTGGATCGTTGGCCTCAAGATGACTGCCAATACATCCAAATCAATTCCAGCGTAAGTAGAACATTTACCAAACTATGAATTGCTCATAAATTGATTTTTTGTTTATTATTTTTTTCAGGGCATAACAATAAATTATCATAGTTCTAGGCAGACCATTGTATTGCGTTAAAATGTAATTTGTTTCAAAATAAATTTATTCAAGATCTCAAAAAAATCACAAAGAGTGTTTATTCTATCGTACTTCAATATAGTTATACCATGGTGCATGGTAATTTGGTTGTCAATTCAAGCAACATGTACTCATTTATATCATAACATATCATAGTTTTATCATGAAACATGTCAATTTTACTATGCACAATGAAAAACAAACCCATGATTTCATTGACAATTTTACTATGAACGTAGTCGAAATTACTATGCGCAGCCAAAATAAATACAATGTAAAACTACTATGCGCATGGTAATATCAAGAAGAAAACATTATTGACTCAAAAGTATGGTTGCGTGTTGTTCATTTAAACCACGGATTTAGTAATTTTACTATGCTTTTTTTTGTGTGTATGAAACATTCATATTATGTCTGTTCAATGAAACCTAGTCGAAACGGGTCGAAACAAGTAGAAATGGATTGACAGTTGATTACATGTCTCTTTCCAATTGACTTCGACCGATTTCTACCAGGTTGAAACTAATCCTGTTGCCGAGCTGGATTGGTTTCGACTAGGTTCAACTTGCTCCATTGAACAACGACCTGGCTAGTTTCGACCAAAACATTGGCTCGTTGAACATCTACCAGTTGACAGAAACCAGTTGAAACCGATTTTTACCAACCGTTGAACGAAGCTGTTATTTTCAACTGTTTAGTATGGTTTGAGAAGTGTCTTCTTTTAGGAGTCCATATTGGTCTTAGTTAATTATCACGGTATTTGAAAAGTTTAACTTCATTCAGAAAATAAGTTACACCAAAACTTTTTTGATCTTTTATTTCCACAGCTTCCCATAGCAATCACTCAAATTACAATAAATTGTCCAATCATCAGAAAGGATTACTCCTAACAACGAAAGAAAATGTATCCAACGCGCTGCATCCTGATTGAGAGCGCCAGATAGTGGGACGGCACTCTGTCATTCGAACAAATTGGCCTACATCTACACACAGTCACAGTCATAAGCATATACATAAACTTTCGTGCATAAGCGCCTGACGACGACGACGACGACTGACTGAAACAAACCATTGTAGAAATGATCTGAGTCGTGCAAAATTTCCTCTTCCCACGGCACATGTCGAGTATCTGGTAGGTATCTGGGAAGAAATTTGTCGCTTTGGTGACATGGTTCATAGCTTCACCGCATTGGCACTTTGACATTGTCGGAGAATCGCCGAGAATGGCAACGACCGATATCCGGCAAGATGGTGGGCATGGATGGCGGATTTTCCAAAGTTGAACATTCTACTCCGAGGCGTAAGTGGGCTGGCTGGTTGATATATTTCCCTTCCACAACTGTGCGTCGATGTTTTTAATGCGCCCCCGAGGAATTCCAAAGCTCTTTGCCACCACGCCTCGCCATGCCTCTAACAACTACAAAAACTCCATGGCAGATTTGTTTGCTTCAGTGATTCCAACATTTTTGCGCGCGATTCTTCGGTTTCGGGATTCGCATGCTCGCATCTTATCCATCTGCCCCCAGGTGTTCTCACTCTTATACCCAAGTATGGAGTTGGTATCGGTGTTCCACGATGCTCTGTACTGTCGCATGTCACCGGAAAAATAAAAAGTGCCCGGGAAAGTTGATCAGACAATGAATGAGACACCGAGGAACACGCCAACACATACACGTGGAAGAAGGATTTCCGGTCCTGGGACGGAACAAGGGAACCAACGAATGAACCAACGAACGAACATGTGTTTTTGTTTAATTTTTTCCGCTTCTCACACGTTCACATTCCACAATGTCAGCTACTGCCCCGGGGGATGTCTGAAAATTGTACGAAGGTACGTACTACAGTGCATGCATTCCATTTTTGTTTTGTTCCAAAGCTCAGCAACAAAACAATGGCCCTACCATACTACATCTAGCAGGTATGTGTCAAACAATGATGAATTCTAAAGTTGTGCTCACAAAATTGCACGCGAGTATTTCATTCATGCGATGCTTGGGCAATTATTTCTTCTGTAACAGGAAAAATCTAGACCCCAATACTATGAAGCATCACATTTTTGGAACTTTTGTTAATTCAGTTACAAAGAAAAGGTTTATCTTCTTAGAATTATCACATGTTTGTTTTTTTGCTCTACTTGTTTTAAAATACCCGTTATGTAGTTTTTTTTCACTTTCATTTTCCTTGATTATTCGTTTATTTTAAACTTAATTACATGAGACTTTTATTTTTTGTTTTTGTAACATTATAACTTTTTAATAATTTGCAACTATAATTAAAAAAAAACTTTCCCAGATTGACTGCAATAACATTTAGCGTATAAATATACAGCATTATTTGAAAGTTCAATATTATTACCGATTACATATGGATAAAGACTTAAATGAAAGGAGCCCAAATCATAAGTTTCATTATCAGCACCACCCCAACAGTCATTGAAATCAGTAGAGCGCCAGCTAACGCATTTGATCGACGGACACACTTTTGGTTCGGAGCATGGCTTGAGTCTCCTCCACCTCCTAGAGAACCACCGACCACGTTTTGGTTTAACGACAGGTGAATGACCTCTTTCTTGTGCACTTTGTGCACCTATGTGCACCTATGTCTCCATCATCTCCCATCCAACTCTGAACACCACTCAATGTGTTGTATCCTGCCGGGAAGTTTCCGGCATGTCCGACAAGGATCTCATCGAGGAGCTGGCGGATCAGGGTTACCCGAGTCTACCGCTTCCTGAAAAAAGTCGATGATAAAGAAGAGCCAACCAACACTATGGTTCTCACCATTAAAGGAACCGTCCCTTCAACCCACTTTTTCTTCGGTTACATCCGAGTCCCCATAACACCGTACTATCCACGCCCAATGATGTGGCAAATTTGGACACACAAAACTGCCCAGACAACCATTTGGTGGGTATTTCGAATTTGCAACGCAAATATACGTGCAAATATACGTGTAAACATATCGTATAAAATGTAGCAAAACCAGTATATACGTATCATTTTGGAGGCCATATAGGTACATTAGCAAACATATTCTTGATCTGGATTGTATTAAATTACGATTTGCACGACTTGTCATGCACATCATTTGCGACTACCCTGATTCTTTTTGGAATATACTTTGACAATTCACATCATCATACAGATGATTGAGGTTGTAATATACGACATTTTTCGTAACAATATGGAAAGTTTGACGACTAATTTGGTTGTCTTTTGCGACTTGAGTGCAGGGCTCTCATTTTCCGTCAGTTGAAAAAAAAAATATTTTTTTTGGGATTTTAAACCAATTGGTTTATTCATCACCAAAAAAATTATAAAAATAGGATTGTTTCAAATAAATGTGTTTTTTTGCTGTCAAATTCAAGTTTATATCGTACACATTTATTATTTGCCTGATTGCTGATTTTTTTTCCACGTTCATGAATTTATTGTTAGCGCCTGGACTTGATCCCCTGACGATTCGATCAGCAGCTCATGATGGTTCCTCGACGCTATCTGGAATATATAAATTCAAGGGGATTTGCTTCAAAGGCATTAAACCAAAAGCAAATCGTACATTTCTATAACTTAAATCTTTTAAATCATAGAACACGATGATCTAAAAATAGACCAACATTTTGAAGCCTCCTTTAATACGATTCCAATCATCGATGTCCCATTATCATAAACGATTTTATTGAACTATTTTTGTATTCTTTTACGATTGCCAGCAAATACGTTTTACGAAAATCAGACATGCGAATTAATTTGCAAAGGTATACGATTGCATGCACATTATTACGAATCAATGCAGTTATATACGTATTTTTTATTTCGAATTATTTTATGCATAGCACGACACAAAATCTCTCAATCACGGCTGATCACCGTATATCGGTCGTTTCACGGATTTCTTGCGAATTGTCGTACACAAAGGTCGAGTTCATATGTACATAAATACTTCTTGTCGTAATAAAATCATGCAATGCTTTTAAATACGATAAAGAATATGCATGGACCGCACATTGTAGGTGCAGATATACGGAAATGAGTATAAATAACATTCTATACGATGTAATCTGTAAAAGAAAATACGACTTCTGGTTGTCTGGGTGCCAACAAGTCTTCCTGGTCTGTGGTGCCACCATGACATCTGTAACCAGCTCCACTCCGAACACGCTCAAACGGAAAAGAAACCGTGGATCATCAGAAGACCCGTAATCCAACAACATCGATAGACCTAAAAAAACCCCTCCAACGAATGGACCCATATCGGCCTTCAACAGGAAATCCCGAAGCGACAACTAGCCTCTTCCCAGATCGTTGAGTAACCAAATCTTTTCCACCATCATTAAAAATTGCTCCACTCATTGCCACTGAAGTGAACCAATCCCTACCCAATAATAACAACTCCACAAGTACTACCTCACTGGTCTTAAGCATCACTGGTCTTAAGTATCACTACAACTACGCCTAGATGAAAAATAAGTTTTGCCTTACAATGGAACTTCTAATTAAAAAAAGTCACCCCCATTGTACTTGCCTTACAAGAAATACTCTCTCATCAAAACCAGATCGCCCAAAACCTTATTAATGGCTATTCTCTCCATTTGAGCATCAACCACGGGCAAGAGGCTGTTTTTGGCTGTTAAAAACGGGTTATCATACATAACAGTATCAATCAACTTCCCACTAAATGCAGTCAGCGTCCAACTCAAATCACCCATGAACATCACCATAGTCTACATACCCCCATGAAACAACTGAATGAATACACCCAAGAATTTGAAGAACTCTTAGAACAATTCTCCCAACCTGCCTTAATATTGGGTCACTTGAATGCACACTCCATCAGCTGGGGGTGCTCTCAAACCAGCTGGAAAGGAGCGTTCATTAAAAATTTCTGCTCCACCACAACACATTTGGACATTCTGAACATCTCATTACCCACATGAATTGACCCCTCTACTGAGAATACGTCTGCCTTGGACCGAAGTTTAGTATCCTATAATCTCAGCCAGAAACTCTCCTGGACAATTCTGGAAGATACTCACAGTAGTGACCACATCCCAATCGTTGTCTCACTTGAGCATTCCAACCCCCCCCCCCCCCCCAAGTGGCCATAAGACTTCGGTGGAAATACGAGGATGCTGACTGGGTCCCACACTAATCCGAAATCGAGCTAGCTTTGGAAAGCAATTCCCACCACACCTATGATTCCTTCACTAGACTACTTTTCAACACAGCCTCTCTGCACATTCCGCGGACCGCTGGTGGTACCAGGTAAAAGAGCCGTTCCATGGTGGGGCCCAGAAGTTCAGGACTCCATCAAACTTCGCCGTAAAAAACTGTGAGCACTACGTCGCCTCCCTAATAATCACCCCAAAAAATTTTGGCCCTTGAAGAGTACAAAGCTGCACGATCTGCCGCTAAGGCTGACGTTAAAACCGCAAAAAGAAATAGTTGGAGGGATTTTGTGGAGGAAATCAATCCCCAAACTCCATCCGCCAATATTTGGGATATATTCAAACGCCTGAGGTGCTCCAATCGCATCAGCCGTTTCTATCTGTTGCTGGGTAACAATACTCTAACGACCCTGCATTGCTCGCTGAATCCTTCTACACACACACACTTCTCCTCCGTCTCTTCTGCGGACCCAAATCCTAACAACGATTACAACTTCGATTTCACCTTACAAGAACCTGACGTAGCCCTTAGTAAGGTCTAAGGACGTTCCGCTGGTCAAGACGAGAATGGTTATCCCCTTTCGAAAAACCTCCCACATGAAACCACCTGATCGGCCAGATTCTGTTCCTGGAAAAACTCAACGATATCTGGGACGTCGGTGAAATCCCTGCGCAGTGGAAAGAAGGGCTAATCATACCAATTCCCAAGCCCCATCAAGACCTTCACCTCATTAACAGCTACCGTCCTTTCACCCTCTTGGAATGTGCAAAAAAGATTCTTGAACGCCTGGTTAAACGCCGTTCAGTCTCTTTCTCGAGTCCAACAACCTCCTCGGCACAAGACAGTTTGACTTTCACCCTGAATACTCTACCAGACGACCACCTCACCACATTTGAAAATCTCGTTGCCGACGCCATGGATAACAGCCAACACGTGGAGTGCTTATGTTTGGACCTCTCTTAGGCCTTTGACCGGGTATCCCGTCATCAAATTTTGTCCATGCTAAAACAATGGGGCAGAATGGGATATTTCATCTGCAGCTTCCTGACTGAACGTAAAGCTACAGTCTACATCGATGGCAAGCTATCATCCTCCCACTTCATAGCAAACGGTGTGCCCCAAGGCTCTGTATTGGCCCCGACGCTGTTTCTTATAGGGATGCAATCACTCTTTGACGTAGTTCCAGAGGACGTCAATGTTCTCAATAAAGGAGAAAGTACTCATGTCCAAGCAACTAGTTGCTATAGCGATTATTGTAGCGTACTGTAGATTTCGGCCCGCAACAATGCCGATTTACGTTGCGTGAGCACTGATCAGATTAAAAGCCGGTAAACAGCCGATAACTACGGAATACCATGCACCTCCATTATCCGCAATAACAGCCTAGTTTATTTTTAAAAGAGAGAAAACTTGAAACGAATGAGTTAGGTCTGTAAAACCACCCAACACGTTTTGATCAGAATAAATGGATTTATGTACGAATTGAAAGAGAGGACGAATGACCAAGTTGGTTAAAATCCTCTATAAATAAACAAAATAGAATAGAATACGAATTGAAAATCGAATAGAATACTTGATCCGATGGTGAACTAATAACACTGATCACACTGACATGGCACTTAGATAAAAAAATTCAACCATTTTCTGTCTAATTTATTTTGTCAGATTTTGTAGGTTCGCAATACCGACGGCAGGTGGCAAACCTGAAAAATGTGACAAAAAATGCCCTGTAGGAAAAATGTACCTGTTTAGCCCGATTTTATCATAGAAATTGCCAGTTTTTTTTTAAAGTTGGGTGGCATTTCCTAACTGGGATAGAATTTCTTCAAATCGATATTGCGTACTGTTGGAAAAATTATCCAGAAAACGAAATCGAGTGTCCAGTCAGTATGGTCAGTGCTAATAGAATTGGGGTATTCAGAATCCGATCAGAGTAATTAGGACTTGAACTTTGTTGTATTGGAACAAACGACGATATAATTCGAAAGAAAAAGCCTTGATTTTTGTAATGGATGGATTAAGCAGACAAAAATTGTAAAACATACTTTTTCATTCCAAGAAACAGCATCGCCACTAACCGAAGCGGTCCGAAATAGGCCCATTACCCTTTGTAGATCGTGTAGCATAATTTTCTCTCACCATCTCAGAACAAGTGTTTCAACTTATATTTGAATATTTTAAGTTTAACATTGGTTTAAACATAAAGCTATCAATATAAACTATTATTTAGGGCTTAAACGACTTATCATTGATTAGACTGATAAAACTTTTTTTTGATTGAAGTACCGTAAACTGGGGGTACTTTGATCACCGGAGGTAACTTCGATCAACATGAAATTTTTGCAGATAATCATCATGATCTAAGCAAAAAGTTAAAATACCTGAAAACTGTTTACTTCGTTTGAAAGCCTATGAATTTAGTTACGAATAAGCTAAATTTGGTTTTTGTTAGAAGATTTTTTGATATTCCTAATAATGTATTTTTTAAAACTTAAAATATCTGGTTTTTCGAAGGCTCACAAACAAACATCTCTCCTGATAAAATTCAAGCATTTATGAGCAAATGGGTTGTTTAATGTGAAAGTTCAACTTTTTTCTTTTTTTTAGGTTTAGTTTAAGTGTTATATTTAAGGTCATTTGGTAATAATGTTTTTATATTGGAAAAAAAACGGTGTATTTCCATGAGAAACCCCGTATAGTAAAAATGGCTAAGACCCTATCAAATGGTTCAATTTGAAGAAAAAAAATACATGGGAACAGTGCGAGGGTCTAGGGAATTGCATGAAGGTAAAATTTTATTTGTTTTCTTGGCCAGAAAAAATTAAGTAATGTTTATATTTTTTTACCCCTAGATGTATGCAGCAACATGGTCCATCTTTTGACTATAAATGTTTTTGAAAAAAAACGTTGAAAAACTGGGTATAGTCCTAACAGAAATAACTGTTAATAATGTTTATGCTTTGTGTGCTTATTGGCACCATAACAAAAATTTTGAAGATGTTGCTGGTACTTAAAAAACCACAGTGATCAAAGTCACCCCGAAACTCGAAATCTGGTTTTGTAACAAACATTCAATTATTACCACCAATGTCTTTTGAATTTACTACAATCAATGATCATGTTTGATACTCCTCACCTCAGTAAGGGTTTTGAAAATTTTAGATATTACGAAAATGCAACCCCTTTCTAAAATTTTCAAAATGAATGAAAAAAAGTGATCAAAGTTCACCCAGTTTACGGTACTTTTGATTGCTCACGATAGAGTCATCATATTTCAGAAATGTTTACAAAAGATAATTGTGTGATAGTTAATCTATTTTAAATAGAAAATTTGAACAAATCATGTGATCAGAGTTAAATGTTCTTGAAGTTCTATTCGAAGATGCCCATAGATTTGTGAACGGAGCTGCAACATATTATTGCGTTAAAACTTTGTATCTTTCATTCATCAACAACTGAGAACTCTTAAATATTTTTCTATTTTAGCTTGGATACTTACTATTTATGTGGTAATTGATTTGAAGGACCTCCGAATGAAAGACAAGGCTCAAAAGATTAAACACATCCCACACACTTAGGGCTCGAAGAAAGGTGTAATAAGCTCCAGAGAAATTGATCTATCACAAATTTAATTACGCAGATACGGTTGCAATAAATTGCTGCCAAAGTGACCGAAGGCCGAATCAGCCGGGCATCTCTCACTTTTCCTGGTAACCTACCTATTAAAAGATACGACGCGGCCCTGACACGGCCATCCACACACGATACTAAATCACAATATATTCCCAAGCATCGCGGGTTGCTCTCTAATTTACGAGGAAAAATACACCCAGATTCGAGAACTCAGTTGGACCACCCGCCGGCCGAGAAAACCAAAATATCACATCCCAAAACCCCGTTGAGCTTTGGGGTTTGTGAATGCTTCTTCTGATGGTTGCCGTTTTTTTGCGATGTCCCATATTTGGGGTCAGAAGGAAATGGATGGGGGGAGGTGCTCTCCTTTTCTATGACACACCGTTCATTAATAATAAATGCGTATGAAGTGCTAATTTTATTTACGACCACACGTAAAAGCCAAAGTCATCCTGGAATGGCTCCAACATGACACGCTGCCTGGCCGACTCACCGGGTACAGGACCAGATTCACATCTCGGGAGTTTACACCTTGGGTATGACCGGTTGGCCGAAAAAAAAATCTGAAGGGACGTGTAGCATTTCCACACCCACACCCCTAACTCTGACACGAAGTCAACCGCAGCAACACGAGCAGTAAATAGTGGGTCGTTGGCTGTCCAGCATCAGTAGCAGCGAAATAAAGATCCACATGATGTCCTGGCCGAAAATGAAAAACCATGTACGATTACATTAGCTGCATTACGCCTTTCGATCTGCGCTTCCCGATGGGTTTTTTTTTGACGCCACCCACTCCCACGAATCGACTTAAGCGCCCACCATCGACCCGTGGAGAAACCTTTTTCTCGTTCTTTCTCTTGGCTCTCAGCTTAATGCACAGCGAAACCGAGAACCGTTGGAATTTTTGGTCCGTTGCTACCTACTTCATTGGCGTTTGCTAGATGAGAACACAATCAACGGGTGTCGCCTCGGTCTCTTAGCTCATTCACCCTTAATTAGGTCCAGACTTTTTTCGGTGCTTTGAGAAAAACAGAAAGTTTCGAAGGTTTTAGGAATTTCTGGGAATTATTATAAAAAAATAGGACTTTTATCATATTTAAAAAAATATATAATTTTAAATTAATATGATTTTTACATAGATTTTAAAAATGTCTCATAATGGTCAGGGACTTTGGAAGTGGATTTACATTATTTGGTTTCATCTGTTGGCCAGTTGTGCACTAAGACCGGTCCAAACAGTGAATGCAAAACACGGTTGTAGAAACACGCTAAAACAGTCCTCTTTTGACACAGGATTTCAAAAAAAAAAAAATTATTTTCTTAGCGGCCCACCACACTCCCCCATACCAAAAAGCTCATTTGAGCCCCCTGGAAATGGGCGCTAACTGTTCTCAGCATGTCTGGCAGCAAACAAGAAAATAACATTAAAAAACTCAAACGCGGACAAACTTTAATCATGCTGAGAACTTAAAAAATATTATATACTACGAGGAAATATGAAAAAAACAAAAGAGCATTTTACTCAATGAATCTCAGTGGAAGAATATTCCTTTGAAGGGGTCCATTTTGATGATTTACAAATTAATTATTTATTTTTGAGAATTTATAATAAAAAACTAAAACTAAATTATAAGAACTAATATTACTGCTAAGAAAATTATCAAAATTAAAAAAATGCTAATTAGTGGTTGGTTATTGGTTTAGGTTTACTTTGAAGTGTTGTATTAGTTTGATCTTAAAAATGTTCCTATTAGAACTGTTTTATATATCTTCTGGAAGGCTGTTGAACTTCGTCGGACCAATGAAAGAAATTAGACGTTGACTAAGACAGGTGGAGGCTGGGCTGCGCATAAGATGGTGAGATTGACGGGTATTATGAACTCTCCGGCCCGCATTCAATATCAAGTTTTGGTTATGGTTAGACGAGTGCAGATTATCGAATACGTAAACTTCGGTTTGCAAATCGCACAGTTTAGAGAGAGGTAATATGTTATGAGATCTATCGGAATAAAGTAAATTGGTTGAGTAAAGACGGGGAAGATTATAGATTGTTTTGATGCAACGATTCTGGAGGGTTTGTGAACGGGAGAGGAGAGACAATGGTGCTCTACTCCAAATTGCTATCAAATAATATAGACGGGAGTGTATAAAATCAAAATATAATTTCAGTAAAATATGACGTGGAACAAATGCTTTTACTCTCCATAAAATACCGCTAAAAGATTATATTTGTTTTTGCAATTGATCAATGTGGAAGCGCAAGAAAAAGTTTCGTCTAGAGTTATTCCCAAGTACTTGAAGTGTTACCTTTTCAATTATTGTAGTACTAGGATCGTTGTGTGGTTCGATTTTTTTCGGAGGAGAGTGAAAAAATCATGTACTTTGTTTTAGCAAGATTCAGGGTCAGGAGGTTGGCGGAAAAATAACTATTAAGAATTCTTAAATCTTCTTCCATATGGTTGATAATGATATTGGAACAGTTTGCGGGATAAAAGAGAGCTGTGTCATCTGCAAACAGGCTAGGTTGTACCGTGTAATGGCAACTTACTGAGATCGTTTATGTAAAGTAGAGAGAGTAACGGTCCGACATTGCTGCCTTGCGGAACACCAACCTCCAGCTTTTCTAGGGAGTCTCGCTTTCTCTCCTAACCAGACAAATTGCTTTCTAACTATTTGACAAATAGCAGCGTATTAAGTCGTTGATTAAGCATCTCATGCAATAGCACTCAAGTTTGTTCAACAATATTTCGTGGTTTAAAGTGTCAAAGGCTTTTTTAAGGTCAAGAAAAAGACCGCCTACAATTTTTTTCGTGTCTATTTTTCGAATGACAGAATCCATCAGCTCGCAGATAGCTGTGAAGCGTGCTGGATCCTGATTTGAAACCGTATTGTAAACGGTAAAAAACGTTGTTTTCATTTAAAAAGCTATTCATTCTGCTTATCAAAAAGCTTCTCGAAAATTTTGCTGAAAACACTTAAGGTTGAAATGGGTCGGTAATTATTTACATCGAGTTGATCACCAGACTTGAAAATAGGGATTACTCTTGCAGTTTTGAGGCATTCTGGATAAACTCCTGTCTCTATGATTTTGTTGAAGCTTTCCGCAAGAATTTTGGAAAAATGTGTACTGTGATTTTTGAGTACTTGTGGCGAGATATTGTCTGGACCACTACTTTTTTGTTTTCCAAGATCCAATGGCAACAGTGACCTCGTTAACTGAAGCAGGCCGCAGAAACAATGAGTAAGAAACCCGGTTTATATGCGAGAAAGTGTTGAAATCAGGGTGTCTAGTAAAAGTGTTTGCGAGAGATTTTCCGATGCTGGTAAAGTAATTGTTAAATGTAATACAAACTTCATGTTGGTTTTCCTCGACGGTGTTACCAACTCTTAAGAAGATGTCGGATTTAGTTTTCGACCTTCCGAGTATTGAGTTTGTTTTTTTTCCGGAGTATGTATTGCTCAAAATATTTTCATAATAAATGATACGGTCTCAAAATTTGGTCAAGGGAAAACGCGTGTAAATCGGTGAAATCGTTTATTTAAAAAATCAAATTTAATTTCTTTTTCAAGTTTAATTAGCATAAAATACAGGAAAAATATTCAGTTAGGCTTCCGCTTTTCCAAATCCGAATTGCCGGGCCTTACGCTTAACCCCTGCCATTAGATTTTGTACAGCCACCTTGTCCACCTTCTTCGCCGCAGAAAGTCAGTTTTGCCTTGAACTGCTGCTCGTCCTTAGCAGTTTTTTTTGGTCTTCTTTAGGTTCCGCTTGACAATAGCCCAGTATTTCTCATTTGGGAGGAGCTCTGACGTGTTGGGAGGGTTCTTGTCCTTGGAACCACCTGAACGTTGTTAGTGGCGTACCAACTCCATGGCCTTTTTCAGTAATGGCAAGATGCCAAATCCGGCCAAAACAGTACGGAACAACCGTGTTTCTTCAGGAAAGGCAGCATCCGTTTATTCAAACACTCTTTCACGTAAATTTCTTGGTTGACAGTCCCGGAAGCTATGAAAATGCTGCTTTTCAAGCACAGGTACAGATGCTGCTGCCAAACCATATATTTCTTCGTGAACTTTGACAGTTTCATGTGCTTGAAAATATCTGCTACCTTTCCATTCCTTTTGCCGTATATAACTCCTGTCCCGGAAGCTGCTTGTAGTCGGCTTTGACGTAGGTTTCGTCGTCCATTACCACGCAGTCAAACTACGTCAGCATCGTCGTGTACAGCCTCCGCGATCGCGCTTTGGCCGTCGTATTTTGTTTATCATCGCGATTTGGAGTCACTACCTTCTTGTAAGTCCATAGTCCGGCTCGTTTTTTGGCACGATGCACGGTTGTGTATCTTATTTGCGGCATCTCGGAGAAAGAGGTTAGGGTTTTCGCTTGAAACTACCGGCAACTCTCTTTGTCGTCTCAGTGGCTCCCGGTTTTCGATTTTCCCCGATCCAGACTTCCTGGCTGTCGACAAACGTTCCCCAAACAGTTTAATTACATTTGTAACGGTTGATTTGGCAACTTTTAGCGATTTTGCCAGCTTTGCGTGCGAGTAGCTTGGATTTTCGCGATGCGCGAGCAAAATTTTGATACGCTGCTCTTCTTCCTTGGACGACATTTTGACAACTGAAGAGTGAATTCCAAAATCAAAATAGGAGCAACATTCTACTCCCACAGCACCTTCAAAATGAGGGGTGTTCAGGTTTTTAAATGCAAAATTGAGAGAAATACGTCAAGTTGATATTGATCAAATTTTGACCGTATCACCCTTTACTCTTACATTTCCTCTTACAAACTTCTA